>NC_059328.1:17430750-17735000 GCF_018350155.1 Leopardus geoffroyi
GCAAATGGCCGTCCGCAGTCTCTGAGGCTCGGGTGCGCACCGGCGGGCAAACCTGTGTTCCACGTACTTGGCCACAATATAGTCCCTGCGCGAGCTCCTGCCGAAGTCAACCACAATCTCAGAGCAAGGGCCGTTTCCACCCAGCTGACCCCTGGAACCCTCCCACAGGAGATACGGATCTCCTTTTCCCCAGAACCACGTCCTAGACCTTCCAGATCTGAGGCTCCCTTCTCCCCAGACTTCTGGTCCAAGATCCTCCTGAGACCACGGGAGCTGGAAAAGCAGAATCCCCAGCCGGGATGTCCCCCCTCCACCGGATAATCCCCTTACATGTCACTCTCAGCGGAGGGCTTAGGGCCTCCATGTGAGGGCAGCTGGGCCTCCATAACCTCATTGAAGCGAGTGTTTCCGATGTTCAAGGCCAGCTGGGGTCGCAGGAAAGTGGGGGGGGGTAAGACCGGTGGTTAGGACAGCGCCCCCTGGAGGACTGAGCCTCCGGAAGCCCCCGCCCCACATCACCCCCTTCCCAGCACGTCAGGATCCTGCCCCACCTCTCCAGGGCCCACAATCTCAGGTTGAGCCAGTGGACCCAGTCCAGCCTCCGACCAGGCCCCGCCCCCAATGTCACCGCTGGCCCCGCCCCACCCTCACCAGCAGCTCGGAGGGGCCCAGCAGGTCCAAGGTGAGGGACTGCATGCGCGAGAAGCGCACACCCAGCTCGCGGTGGACGCCGGAGCACTGGATGCAGGTGAGCACGCCCAGGTTGGTGCTGAGCCACGTGGGGTCTGCAAGGTGGAGAAGCTTGAGCCTGGGGGTGGGGGGATGGGGGGGGATGGGGACCCCTCCCCCCTTCCCCCCCGCCCCTCCCCTCCACTGCCACCTCCCTCCCCGCCCCGTCCACTGGCTGACCTGCAGCTCCGCAGTCGCAGCACTGGCCATTTCCGGGCCTGCTCTTCACCTCCGCGATGAGCAGCTTCGTGAGGTCCTGGGGCTCCCCATCCAGCCCAGCGCCCCCCCAGGGCCCCGGGCCGCCGCTGGGCTCCCCGAGGAAGGCACTGCTCAAGGCCTCGTCCTTGCTGTTCTGTAGCACTGACACCCACCTGCGGAGAGCATGCCGGGGGCGGGGGGCCTGGGAGTGACACCCGCGGGGGTGGGGTCCCCAGAGGCTGGGAGGTAGCTAGGGCTTCCCTGACCCCACCCCCAGGCTGGCCGTGGGGAGTCACTCACGCCTCACACTCATGTTCATCCTCTGCCTGGAAGTGGTATGTCCTGTTGTCTGTGGGGAGACCAACGTGTGTCTGGTCCACAGAAATCCTGTGGACCTTCTCTGGGCCCAGGGAGCCCTCAACCAAACAGCTGGGCCCGGGTGGGGGGATGGGGGGGGGCGCTTTTGTCCCTGAGGAGCCAGGCTCTGCAGAACTGGGGTGGGGAGAGTAATGACAGTGGCCAGTAGCACAGGCAGTTTCTCAGAAGTCACAACAAGAAGCCTCTGTGTGAAACCCCAGTTACGGGGTCCAGGGAACAAGACCCCACCCAGCTCAGAGGCAGAGTATCCTCCGAACCTACTGCCATCACCCCACTTGGGCCCTCGGCCTCCTCCTGTCTGGTCTCCTTGCTCCCCAACTCCCCCTTCCCCCAACCTGTACCGGCTGCCAGATTGTTGTGCCCAAGGTTCCAATCTAATCATGCCACCCCCTGCTCCAGGACACCCCGTGGCTCCCTATTACCAGGAAATCAGGTCGAAACCTTTAAGAGGCATTTCCCGGGTCTCATCTCCCATCGCTCTCCTCTGTGAACCCTACACTCTGGCCAGACTGGTCAGACTCATTGTCCTGCCCCCATGTCTTTTATCATGCCAGTCCTGCCTCCTGAAATGTCTGCCCCCAAACTCTGTGTTGTGTGTTCTTCAAGGCTGCGCTCAAATGCTCTCTGGCCCAAACAGCCTTTCCTGATTCCTCACAGCAGGGCAGGGCTTCCGCTCCCTAATCTTTGACAGTGCTGTATCTGCCCCTCTCTTCTGGATACATCCCTGCCAGAGAGAGCTCCCTAGGATGAGATCTGGGTCTTTCTCAGCCTGCACTGGTCCCCATGTAAAGCCTGGCATCAAAGCCTCCAAAGGATGGAGACTGAAACTTCTAAAGAAATGATAATTTTGAAAGCCCAATTACCCCAATCCGTTCAAATATACTTTACAGAAATAATCGTATTTAATGTGGGATGGGGGTACATTTTAATGTTTAATGGGATGTGGGGTGTACCCTCTAGAAAGAGCATCCAGGGCCTAAGGAGTCTGATGGCCGCAGCAGCAGCTATTTGATAAACACACGTGGGATTGGACAGAGACCCCTAACTGCAGCCTCCTGGGAGCTGACAGGTCTCTTCGAGAAGCCCTAGGCAGTTGTTGGAGAGCAAACAGGGACTACTCACGGGTCACCAGGTCAAAGCACTTTTTCTCCTCAGCGTTTGGCCTCACTTGGCACGTCAGCAGGGTCAGCTTCACGGGGGGCCTGTTTATCTGTGGGAGTTGGGGGACAGAGGATTTACATGTTACCCTCTGGGCCTCCCAAATCCTTAGGCCTCTGTTTCCCAATCTGTTAAATGGCTATAATAGTCCTGTTCCAGTTCACATCTCCTCTCTCCCAGCACCTCAGGGATGGTGGAGTGTGGGCCAAGACTACGTTGGGAGCTTTCAATCCCATCCTTCCTCCCACAGGGGGTCTCCAGCCACCTGGATCCAGGTTTGGGGGCCAGTGCTAGAGGGAGGGCTTGTTCTGACCAGTGAGGAGAGGACCTATTGAGCCCTGGGACCCCCTCTCTCCTCCAGGCCTCACCGTGCTGTGTGAGATGGTCAGGCAGCCGTACTTGACTCCACACTTCCTTTTCTGCCAGACTCTTCGAATTCTAGAGCCCAGAGGGACAGAGAGACACTGACCCAAGGCTCACGCCCAACTCCCCCGTATCAGAAAACACAGCCCTGGACCAGGTCTCCAGCCCCACCTGTATGACCTCCAGCCACACCTCTTCACCTCTTCCATCCCCCGACTCCTACGCCCCTCACTTTCTGGGGCTCCCTTCTGATGGAGGAGACCTAGTCCTGCCCTGAGGAAGCTCCCAGTCTGATGGGGGAAACACAGCCCCCACTCTCTGGGAATCCTTATTCTAAAGGGGAACATGTGACCCTGGCCCTCTGAGAGCTTCTAGTCTGATGAAGGAGACACTGCTCCCAACCCTTAGGGAGCTCCTAGTCTGACAGGAGCATCAGGCCCTTGACCACACCGATGCATTGTGATTGAGGATAAAGCAAGATAGATATTGAGACCCCCAAAACAGAAATTAGCAAACCCACAATCCAAAGCTACTTAGTACTTCTTTAAGAGGTGAATATTAATTGGTATAACAAAGCTATTCTTCTCTGATAAAAGCTGATTAGTAAACAGAAACACGAATACATCCCCCGGAGCCTTTGCATTTCACAGACTGATTTTTTTTTTTTTTTTTTTTTTTTTTTTTTTTTTACACCAGGGAGCAAGGCACAGTCAACACTTTCATTTCCAGGCATATTCCGTATATTAGAGAGGTTAAGGGTAAAGGCATGGGGACAGCGTAGGGCCTAATAAGTGTTCAGTAAGGGCTAGCTGCTACTATTATTCTTTTTCAAGTTAAGAACAACCAGTAAGTTCCAGAAGGAGTTCATGTGCCTAGGATTCTGAAGATATTGCACTGCTAGAGCGGAGGCTGCTGGAACCCTCAGAGTCTATGCAAATGATGAGAACAGTCCCCCGGGGCGGCTCCCCCAACCATTGTTTACTGGCCGTGTGGCTTTGGGCAAGTTACTTGAGCTCTCCGAGTGACTTACCCGTCACTTTTCTTGTACAGAAAGCCCACCTTCTCCGTCCCAAACTGCTTGTTGCCTTGGTGCTGATGGATGCTGTAGCCACCTCCTGAGTTCTTCCGGCTCAGATTCTCCTGTTCCTCGGACACGCAAAGGACAACTTAGGGCGTCTGGGAAGAGCCTCACTGCGCAGGGGTCTCACTCAGGGAGACTTCTCAAGGGCCCCTTGAAGTGGGGTCTTCCTTCTCTCCCTCCCTCCATGGCCGGCCTTGGGAGAAGGCATTCATGTGGGCATGACTGAGGGGCTGACCTCTCTGCTCTCAAGCTGCAGTGTCCCTCGGAGGGAGTCCCGGAGCTGGGTCAGCTTCTGTAGCTCCTCCTCCTGGGCTTGACGCAGCTATGGGACAGAAGGTAGGACCCCGCTGTCAGCCCACAGAGGTGCCGGGTGCACAGCCCGGACCAAGACTTGCAGGGCAGCAGCCTTGCTCTCTGGGCAGGGGCCAGCTCTTCCACACCCCCAGATTCTCCCGGGAAGACAGAGGACTTGACCGTGTGCCCAAGGGTGAGGCCCGACTTACTGCATGTACAGAGGCTGCCAGCTTCTCGATGAAGGGGGACAGGCTCTGAGCGGCCTTCCAGCCATCTTGGAAAAAGCTAAGAGGCGTGAGGCCAAACGGGGGGCAAGAAAGAGGAGAATGAGGGAGGCAGGAAGGGTGAGAGAAGGTGCTCCAAGGATCACAGGGCCCCTGGGGGCAGTACAGCCTGCCTGTCGGGAGCAAGCTCTCTGGAGTCAAAGTTGTCTGGGTCCAGATCCCGCGTCCCAGCTGCGTGATGTTAGTAAATCTGAGCTGCAGTTTTCTGAGGACAAATGGGGGTTTCTCCTGGCTCCCGGGGCTGTTGGGGGACTGAGTGAGCGCAAACGTGTAAAAGTACTTAGTGGCTGATACGTGGGGAGCCCCCAGTAAAGAGGAGCCCTAGAAAACATTCCCTAGAAAGGCACAGGCGGAGTCATCGAGGGCCTGCCAGATCCTGGGGATGGGCCTTGTTTTGTATTGTCTGAAGGGTTAATGGTGAGGGCCACGGGGTGGGGGTGGGGGTGGGGACAAGGGAGAAGAAACCTACTTGTGCTGGGCGTGGAAGAACTTGATGAGGCTTTGCAGGAAATCAGGACCCTGCTTCATCTGGCTCTCCCCGGCTCTCAGCAGATACTGGGGAAAGAGCAGGGCTAAGTGTGCAGTGTGTGCAGAAGCTGAATCCTGGGGGCAAGGGGCTGCTGTCCCCACCCCGGGCTAACCTTGGCCATGACTGAACCTCGGTGATATCTCAAGTGCCATCTGGATAGGACCCCGGGGGTTCAGGAGGCGAAGAGACACATCCCAACCTCCCCTCACCCCTGCAGCGCCCCTTACCTCACACATGTGGAGCTGGAAGACGCGCCGTTCTCTCTGTGTGTCCTGGGCCACCTCCCCAGGGCTCCCTCCTGTCACTCTGGCCCGGTCCCTTTCCTTCTCCAGCCTGGCCCTAGGCCCCAAGGAAAGAGAGGCCCGAACAACTCTTGCCATAGCCCCTTTCACGACCCACCACCTCCACATGCCCCTCTCTGCCATGGGCACACGAGAGTGAGGGGGCCCTCTGGGGTGCCGGCTGTGTGGTAGGGCTGGGGTGCAATGGTGAACGAGGAGGACCCAGCTGGGGGAGAAAGACGTGAATCAAATCGCAGCCGCGAAGACTAAAACGGGGGATCCGACCTCGCCCGGCTGCTCAGGGAGTGCTGTTTGAGGTGAGATCTGAAAGGCTGAGAGGTTGCCTTGGAGGAAGCTAGGAGCATCAGACCACGTGGTAGCCGGAGGCAGGGAGCATCAGGGCTCACGGACGGAGATGGAGAGGAAGGGACTCCAGGTGAGGCACAGAGGGGCCAGATCAGGCGGGGCCTAATTCAGATCATTGCTCCCAAGGGCGATGGGAAGGAGCTGAAGGCTTTTATGCAGGAAGGCGACAGGCTTAGATTAGGGCCAGGTGGGGTTTGGGGTGACCAGTCTGATTTTGCTGGAAGGATCAGTGGCTCAGGGGATCAGTAGGTACCTTCATACTTCTGAAGCTTCCCATCTAAAGCTTAGAAAACCTTTGTCTTTTTCTTTGTGAGCAAAGACAGCTTGTAGCTAAGAGTAACCTGGGCCTTCCCCCTACAGATCTCAAGGGTTGGCTGTTTTCCCTCTTTGGGGGTGGCTGGATCTGTTTGTAAATGATTTCCTGGAAATCCCACGCCCATCAGACCACCCACTCTCAGCCGGGAGAGTGTTTCCACATCTGGGGCTGGGCACATGTAACCACAAATCTTCTGTAAAGGAGATGTCTTGCTTATCAGTTTTGCTTCCAAGTAGGTACCAGCCCTGAGCAAAGATGACAACTGTGGGATACATTACAAGTATCACTACCCCTCCCCAAGCCTCAGTCTCCTCAGCTGGGAAATGGGGATCCTTATCTGTACCCAGATGAGACAAAGTATGCAGAAGACTTAGCACACGGACGACCCTACAGCTATTATTATCATAGGTCCCTCCAGGCCTCGGTTTTCCTGTCTGTAAACTAGGGAAGCAAAGGCCTAGGCAGAGT
Source organism: Leopardus geoffroyi (assembly GCF_018350155.1). Lineage (NCBI taxonomy): Eukaryota > Metazoa > Chordata > Mammalia > Carnivora > Felidae > Leopardus > Leopardus geoffroyi. The sequence goes on from NC_059328.1 coordinate 17,437,196, forward strand.
CCTCAGGTCCATTCTGGCCTTAAAGTTCCAGGCCCTACTGAGGTCAGTGTTTACATGCAGGATCTGTCCCTGGAGACCTGTTGAGCCGTTCCTCAACCGTGGAACTACGGATGTTCTGACCAGATAATTCCTTGATATGGAGCCGTTCAGCAGATGTAGGATGTTTAGCGGCACCCCTGACCTCTACCCACTAGATGCCAGTAGCATCTCCCAGTTGTGACAGCCAGAAATGTCTACTGGGGGGGGGGGGTGCCCCTGAGTGAGCCCCACTACTCCAGAGTGGGGGTCTGTAGGTTTAAAAATTTTTTTTCTCAGGAGTAAAGCTCCCCTAAAGCTTTATGATACCCCGAGAGGGAGTCTGTGGCAGGCTGGTGGAGTTAGGGTGGGGACTGACCCTGTGAACTGGGCCGGGGTCGGGGGGGGGGGGTGGTGGTCATGGCAGATGCTATTTCAGGGGATCAGAAGATGAGCAGCAGGGAGGGGCAATGGCTAAGGCTGTGGTGTGCCCGCAGTGAGCCTGGCAGCTTGCTAAGAGGGCAGGAGACAAAGCAGGCAGAGCGGCTGGGAGGGGTGGGGGCATCTCCCATGCACACTGCTAACCTCATCTTTCACTAGTAAAAGTGAAAAATAAGCTAGATGGCTATCAGTGGGAAATAGATACATTATGCTCTGGCCATCTGTAGGAATACTATGCAGCCATTAAAAAGGATAAGGAAGGGGCGCCTGGGTGGCTCAGTCGGTTAAGCGGCCGACTTCGGCTCAGGTCATGATCTCGCGGTCCGTGAGTTCGAGCCCCACGTCAGGCTCTGTGCTGACAGCTCAGAGCTTGGAGCCTGTTTCAGATTCTGTGTCTCCCTCTCTCTGCCCCTCCCCCGTTCATGGTCTGTCTCTCTCTGTCTCAAAAATAAATAAACGTTAAAAAAAAATTATAAAAAAAAGGATAAGGAACATTTATACGTACTGGCATGGAAAGACGTCTGCTCAAGAGTAAATGGGCGAAAAGGAAGTACAACATGGGACAGTGGCTAGAAATGTGTGTACTAGATTTGAATAGCAGCTCCCTCACTTAACCTTTATGAATCTAAGCTTCAATGTCTCCCATTTCCAAAATGAAACAAATGCTGCCTGTTCTCAGATGGCATAATGCACGGTACAGTAGTCCCTGGCATACGGTAAGCCGTCAGGATTAGGATGATGCTACTGATATTGATGAGTATGATAGTAACTACTGGTGATTCCTTTAGATAATGTTTTGTTTGTCTGTTTTTAGCATGGGGTACTTCCTTATTTATTTAATATTTTTCGCACAGGCTCTAGTGGAGATTAAAGGACAGAAGCTAGTTAGCTCAGGATAGAGACGAGCTGTAAAGTGTAAATGGCTTCATGAATTACCACAGCTCTGTCCCTGCCTCAGCTAAGGTAATCTACAGAGCCATACCCTACCAGGTCTGACATGACCTCAGACTACTAGCTGGGGACTTGCTTTTTATTCCACCACACCCTTCCCAGAAAAGAGCAACTCCTATTCCCTCCCTGTCCTCAAAGGATCACCAATGTTGTAGAAACACTTCCCATGCTGGGAATATTTTATTTCCTTTGAATGGAGTTGCAGCAGAAGGAGTGAAATGAATATTGAGTGAAAAGCAGTGAAATGCTAGTTACTGAGAAGACCAAGGCAACTGGAGAAGGGGACTTCGGGGAGCAGTGTAGCATTCAGACGGGGAGCAGGCACTCCCGGTGGAGTGAGGGGGTCAGTGAGGAGGATGGAGGAGAGGAAAGGAATCAAGACGAACCATGCACCCGCTGACCTGATGCCTTGGAATCGCCTCTCCTGTGATGCCTCCCCCTACCACCCTTCCCTCCACCCGATCGAAACCACCTGTCTTGTCTGCCGCCTCAATGCCGACACTATTCTTACGGCACCGTCGCTTTGTATCTTCATTCTTTATCCACCCACCTCTCTTCTTGCTTACGAACCAGTGGGATCCACTAGGGCAGGGATTGGGGTGGCACTCTCTTCCTTATTTCTTACCTATAAATTGGGGATAATAACAGCCCCTTTCCCTGCCAAGGGGAATACATACATCAGATAACAGATGTAAAGAGCTTATCATGGTACCTAAGGTAAAAGAAGCTTATAAGTAAGTATAAGTACCAGCTACTATTATTACTAATTATTATTTTTAAGCACTAATATTGTGTTGGGCACTCTGCTAGACTCTTCACATGCTAAAGTGATAACCCCAGGAGGCAGGAATCATCACCCCATTTTATAGGTGAGGAGCCTGAGGCTGAGACAAGTCACATGTCCAAATCTCTCAGCTAGTAACTGCTGGAGCTAGGATTTGAATCCAGCATCTGGATTCAAGCCACCATCCAGTGTGTCGGATGCTCGAGGCTTGGGGACGGCACTGGTAACCAACGCTGTGTCCCAGATTTGCCCCATCCCTCCTTCCCTGTCTGGTTCCCTCTGCTGGTGACAGGCACAGTGCCTCTTTTTTTTTTTTCTTTTTTTAAAAAAATTGTATTTATTTTATTAACTTTAAAATTTTAATTCCAGTATGGTTAACGCATGGTGTTCTATTAGTTTCAGGTGTATAATACAGTGTTCGACAGTTCTAGACATTACTCTCTGCTCATCACGGTAAGTGCACTCATGAAGCCCCATCACCTAGTTCACCCACGCCCACGGTGTCTTTTCGGATAGGCCACAGTCAGAGACTGTTTCACAGAAGATGAAGCTGAGACCCAGAGGAGGGAAGGGACTGTCCAAGAACCCAAGCTGGCCAGGGGAAATGCTAGGAGCAGAGGCCTGGGATCCTGCCTGTCAGCCCCTTGCTGTGTTACTCTGATCGCAGTTCTGGCTCAGAAAGATGGCTGATAAATACTTGTGGAACCACAGCACCAGGTGCTTCATATGCACTGTGTTTATTTCATCTCCACACCAACCCTGCAAGGGTGTCACTGGCCCCATTTCTCAGAGGAGGAAAGAGACTTGCACAGGGAACACCCTAGAAAAACTAGGTCCCTGCCCAAGGGATGCCTTTCTTCGCAGCTCCAGGTGGACAGGGGAGCCCTCCTCCTATATGAACAACCAGGAAGTGAGGCTCCTGGTGGTATCCAACAGACGCCATTCTGGGCCCTTCCAGCTGCTGCCCAGACTGGTTTGGTAAGCATGAGGTAGAAATTACAGTAACTCACAGCGCACCAATATCTAGCTATACCTGAAGCCCTCATAAAAAGGAGCGTAACAGACGCCCGTGCCAGGACAGGTAGCTCAGCCTATGTAACGTGCATGGCAGGAGCCAGGAGACCGCGGAGCAGGGCAGAAAGAGCACTGGGTTCTAGTCCAGGCCCTGTTGATTACTCACTGAACAACCCTCACCAAGCCCCTCTCCCTATCAATTACACAGTCTTTTCTTTAAACGAAACCTTGCAGGCAAGCTCAATACGTAAATCTGGTACGGGGCGCCTGACTGTGGCTCAGTCAGTGGAGCATGCGACTCTTGATCTCAGGGTTGTGAGTTTGAGCCCCATGTGAGGTGTAGAGATTACTTACAAACAAAATCATATACAAAAACATATGTATATGTATGTATATGTAAATCTGGTAAAAGCAGAGCTGGTTGGAGATGGTCAGCAGGGTGGGGCTTATTCCTTCCACTTGGTAGGTGATACCCTGCAAGGCTGAGGGCTTAGTCAAGGGAACTCAGGAAGACGCAGACCATGTGGCGGCCCCACATCAAACTGCTAGGAAGACTGCCTGCGTGGCCACGCCCCTCTCTGGGCCTCTAAAGAGAGCAGATGGCCACGCCCACCACAGCTCCCACACCCTGCCCCGGGGGAGGGTCTACAGGCACAACAGCAGTATAGACCTGAGCGCTGCTGGAGTGGGGAGTCCTGGCCTTCCTTCAGCCTCCCTGGGGCTGGAGGAACAATAAAGCGCCAGGATCTCCTTCTTAGAATTGAACCTACAGAAGTAATGATTCTGGGAGAGAGCAAACATTTAGTTCCAAGGATGCTTCCCCAAAGACAGGGGCAGAAGAAATACATTACGGATCATGCGTATGTTGAAACACAGTGTGTGTGCCCATTTAAGTGACGATGTATACGAATATGCAATGATGTGGAAAGACGGTCATGATGTATTTTAAGTTTTATTTTCTTATTTATTTTGAGAGAGAGAGAGAGAGAGAGAAAGCATGAGTAGGGGTGGGGAAAGAGAGGAAGCGAGAGAGAATCCCAAGCAGGCTCCGCACCGTCGGTGCAGACAGAGCCTGATGCGGGACCGAACTCATAGGCCGTGAGATCATGACCTGAGCGGAAGTCAGAGGCTTAATGACTGAGCTACCCAGGTGCCCGGGTCACAATGTATTTTTAAGTAAAGAAAACTCAATATGATTATTATGTTCTCAGTCTTGTAAAAAATATTTCTTTATATATAGGAAAATGACTAGAAAGTTGTTAATACTTTGGTCTTGGAAATTAAGCTTTTCCGGGGCTCCTGGTGGCTCAGTCCGTTAAGCATCCAACTCCTGATTTCCGTCAGGTCATGATCTCATGGTTTGTGAGCCTGACCCCCTTGTCTGGCTCTGTGCTGATAGCACAGAACCTGCTTGAGATTCTCTCTCCCTCTTTCTCTCTCTCTCAAAATAAATAAGTTTTTTTTTTTTTAAGAATTTTCCTCTTGGTCTTTGGTAGTTTCCCCTCCTCCCACTTTTTTAAGTGATAAAACCAGAGCATCCGCCCATACTAGGTAAAAACACTCAAATAACAGAAGTACTAGCTGTTCCCCACAGGGCCCTCATCCTCTCCTAAGGATAATTAAAGTTTTTTCTTCTTTCCTCCTCATTTCCTGAGTTATTCACAATGGACACATACTGCTTTTGCAAAATGCAAGAGAAGACAACAGTTTACAAATAGTAAACAGAGCTCTGAGGTACGGTGGGCCTGGCCGGGCCCTGGCAGAGTCCTATAGACAGGGCCCGAGGAGTCTCTGCTCTGGGGGGATTGGCTCCTTCTGTCCCCATGATGTGCCAGTAGCCAGTGAGAGGTCTGGAGCATCGTGAGGTGCGCACAAGAGGCGTGGGTCTGACACTGACTCCCTTTCCTCCTCTATGTCCGACTAAACGCTTACAAATAACCACCTAGTGTTGCAGAAAGAGGATGAAGGGGCGGGAACCCCAGCTCCGCCTCCGCCTCACCGTGTGGCCTTAGGCAGGCGACTTAACCTGTCTGAGCCTCCAATTCCTCCTGACGCTTGGGATGCTAACACCTCCCGCACAGGCTGGGTGGTTGTGGAGACTTACTGGCATGCAGCCTTTCCCTCTCTCTGCCCACTTCTGGCACCACTGAGCAGATGGGTCTCTGAGAGCAGGATCTTGAGGACCCTTCCCAACCGCCCCCCTTTGGTGGTCCTGCAGTCCAGCCCCCAGACTCCTGTCAGGCCTGGGCATAGATCACCTCCTGTAAATGCCTCTAGAGAGTGAGATGGCAGGTGCCCGGGTGGCTCAGTCAGTGAAGCTGAACCAACTTCGGTTCAGGTCACGATCTCACAGTTCGTGAGTTCGAACCCCGCATCGGGCCTCGTGTGTCCAGGCTCAGAGCCTGGGGCCTGCTGCAGATTCTGTGTCTCCCTCTCTCTCTGACCCTCCCTGGCTCACACTCTATCTCAAAAATAAATAGACATTAAAAAAAAAAAATGTTAGAGAGTGAGATGTCATGTGCTTTTGGGTGACATGTCCTGGCAGCACTGAGGTTCTCCCCCTGTCCAGCCTCCTTCTGCAACACAAGATTCGCTCCCCTGGGCAAACCACCCTGACCGCAGCCACTTACATTTTGGCTTCGTAGTCCTTCCACGCCTTCTCCAGCTGCTTTTTGGAATCCTGTGGTTTAAAAAGAACAATTTGCCCAGGGGCGCCTGGGTGGCGCAGTCAGTTAAGCGACTGACTCTTCTCGATTTCAGCTCAGGTCACGATCTCACGGTTTGTGAGTTGGAGCCCCGTGTGGGGGAGCCTGCTTGGAATGCTCTCTCACTGCCCCTCCCCCACTTACCCACGGGAGTGTGCGTGCGCGCTCGCGCGCGCACACACACACACACACACACACACACACACACTCTCTCTCTCTCTCTCAAAATAATAAACTAAACTAAAAAAAAAAGAACAATTTGCCCAAAGGGGCACTTGGGGGCTGGAATCAACAGTACGCTTTGCTACCTTTAGGGGGACCCTGTGCTTTCATGCTCCCCTATGCTGCTCAGAGCCATACTCCAACCAACCCCTGCCCCCATAGCCCTTACTGTAAACCTCACCCCCCGAAACGAGACCCGACCAGCACCATTTCTCAGGACTGAGCCCCTTCTCCCATCTGACCTCTTCCTATAGCTGCTAAGAATCAGCTGGGTTTGGTGGGCCTTGGCCTGAGGTGCGGGAAGAATTTTGAGTCCTCTTTCTCCGAAGGCAGAGATCACCATGAGAATGAGGAAGTTGGAAGTCAGACTCCTCCCCTAACTTTATCCCACCCTTTCTTGTGCCTGGAACCAGATCATCCTCTCCACAGGAAGGGTACACGTAGAGGGACACACGCACAGAGAGGCTGAGGAGTCTACTCAGGGCCACACAGCAAGCCGGTGAGACCTGGCTGATCTCTGGCCTGGTTTGCCTGAGCCTCATCCAGCTGGAGTGCTCACACCCTCCAGAACTGGCCCCGTCAGCCAAGTAAAAAAGCTGTCTGGCTGGTTTGGGCGGTTCCCAGGCTGGTGGCCGGCCTAAGGCAAGAGGGAAGTCTCTGGAAGGAGGACAGCTTCTCCCCTGGGCCTTCTGGGGCAGACTTCTCAGGGAGATTATTCTGTCGCTTTGAGTTCTGCTCTGCCTGGAGGCTAGAGCTGCCAGGTGCAGAGAGCAGCCAACACTGGAGTCGGCAGCCCCAGATCCCACCCTGGCTCCTCGGACGAGCCAGGTGACCGTCAACAGGTTACCAAACTCCCTGGGCCTCGATCTCCTCAACTGCAGAACAGGGACGGCAGTACCCACAGAACCCACCTCGTAGGGTTGTTGTAAGAATTGCCTGACCCGTTTCCCGTAAGGGCCCCGGCAGACGACAGTTCAGCCATCCCAGACTGACCCCAAAGCCAGGTCTTCCCGCCCCTCCGAGGGTCAGCACTCCCACTGTGACAGCCTCACCTGACCTCCGGCTTCAGCCCAGCCCTGTCTGCCCTTCGGTCCCCTGCCCACCTCTTTCTTACTCCATCCCATCACCTCTGGGCACCTCCACTCCCCGAATGGAAACTCACCTGTCGCCCGTCCCTCAGTTGCCCCTTCAATAGACTGTCCAGGGGGAATGAGACAATGTTGTTCAGATTCTGAACCTGGAAAAAGCAGAGACCCCCATCCCCCATCTTGGGTGACCATCTGTCGAGCTCCAAGGGGCTACAGGGCACAAGGAAGGGTCAGAGGGCAAAGGAGGGCCCTGGGGTGAGGGTGGGGGGCAGAAGGGGTGGCAGAGCCGGCCCCTGAAAGCGCTGTTTCCCCTTCTCCTGACTAACCCCGGCCTCATCGCCTCACAGCTCCAGGAATATCCACGGTCAGCCCATCTCCATTCCTTTGCCACGAGCACCCTCCCCTCGCCCCTCTGACTCTGAAGTGGCCATCTGCTGTTTGTGTCTGGCCAGCTCCTCTCCCCCTATCATGTGGGGAACCCTTTCCCCTGTGGTCACGTGAGGTAAACGCAGGAGTCAGAGCTGACCAGAGCACCCCATCCTTGGGCAATAGGGATTGGCTCAGGGGCGCAATTCGAGCTGGCCAATCAGGAGCCTTCCTGGAACTTTCTGCCAGAGTCCTGGGAGAAACACTGGGTCTTTCTTCCGGTGAGACTGTGAATCTGGGTCTGCTGGGCCATCCTGCCCACTGAGCAGACACAGAGAGAAACTAAGAGAAAGAGAAGAAGCCTAAAGCCAGTTGCATACCTGGATTTCCCATTATGGGGGCCAATGAATTTTCTTTATAGCAAATCCTAGTTTGAAAAAAATTTTTTAATGTTTATTTTTTTATCTTTTATTTTTGAAAGAGAGAGGGAAAGACAAAGTATGAGCAGGGGAGGGGCAGAAAGAGAGGGAGACACAGACTCTGAAGCAGGCTCCAGGCTCTGAACTGTCAGCACAGAGCCCGACACGGGACTCGAACTCACGAACTGCGAGATCGTGACCTGAGCCGAAGTCAGACACTTAGCCGACTGAGCCACCCAGGCGCCCCTAAAAAATCCTGGTTTGAATTGAGTTTCTATCATTTGGCAACCCAAATTGCCTGTCTGATATTTTAGTTCACCTTTCAAAGTATAGCTTGGGTCTCCCCTCCTCCAGGAAGCCTTCCTGATTGCTCCTCCCCATGGTCTACGCTGACCTTCCCCTTTCTGAACCATGGCAGCCTCTGACCCAACTCGCTGGGTCCTCGAGTTTGTGCCAAGCTACTGGTAATGCTTGGTGTCGTCCCACATCTCAGCTCCTGTCTCTCCCACTAGACTATGGCTCTCTAAGGCATTAGCCTCTTCCCTGTGTCACCAGCCCCTCGTACGATGCCCAGCACAGAGCAGACCCTCAGCAAAGCTTAGTTTGACTGAAAACAGCAGGAGGAGGGGTCAAGACAAAAGAGGTCACTAATTCAGTTGAACTCAAACACTGAAGCCCTACATACGGGACAGTGTGTGAGGCAGTGCTACGCAGAGAGGTACAATCATGACAGGTGGCAGTATTATCTATCACTAACTGCAGGCTTACTCTGGGGTAGGCACTTAACTTGCGTAACCTCATTGTAACTCTGTGAGGTGGGTACCATTATGAGCACAATTTTACAGACGGGGCCCAGGCAGAGTGAGTGACCTGGCCAGGGACACCCACCCCGAGAGCCGCAGAGCAGGGTCCGAGTCTAAGCCTGAGGTCTGGGGGCTCAACCACCGAGCAAACTGCGTCTCGGAGATGATGCAGCCAGGGCCTGGGCAAGGGAGGGACTGGAGCCACGACAGCCAGTCCCAAAGCCATGGAGCCTGGGGAGCGACGGGCTTTCCTGAGGTGCTACAGCCAGGCTTGAGTTCAGACACTGGAGCCGGACAACCTGGGTTCAACTCTGGCAGCGTGAACTCGGGCGAGGTGCTTAACCTCGTGCCCTAGTTTCCTAGCCCGTAAAGCGGGGAAGACAGCAAAACCAAACCCACAGAGCTGTGCTCCAGGATTGGATGAGTTAACCCACGTGAGGCACCCAGAACCGTGCCTTTCAGGGGAACAGCTTCTATCTTGGACCACGTGCAGGAACCGAGAGGCTTGTTGAGGGGAGGTCGTTCCCAGGCTTTGTGGACACAGCAGATGCAGTTGGGAAAGCAGAGGGCAAAGAGGGTTAAGGGGAGGCAGTGGTACAAAGGCGGGAACCCCAGGCTCTGCCCTCCCTTCTCCCGAACCTCCTCCAGGAAGCCCTCTCTTCGTGGGGCTCTTCCCCTCTGTGAGGCCCATCTGCTGCTGGGTACTCGCACAGAAGAGAAAGAGGAGGGCAGGGTCAGAGGGAAGGCGGGAAAGAGAAGACATGGGGGGAAAGTCAGAGGAGAAGAGGAACGCAAATGGTAGGTCAGAACCGGAAAGGGAACTGGGTCTCTGGTCAAGGTCAGGGGAGACTGGAGGTCAAGGGCAACCCCAGAGAAGGGTGGAACCTTTCTCAGTCAGGTTCTTAAGCCCACTTGATGCACCCCGAGCCTAGGCTAAGGGCTGGGTGAGAAAGGAACAGGGCCTCACCAGGTTCTTGAAAAGTGCAGCCACCTCGCGGGTGAACACGGCCAAGTTCAGGAAGCCGGTGGACAGCTCATGACTGTTTTGGGACAAGTGGCTGTTGCCCAAGGACTCTACAGCCTCTCGGTACTGCTCCTCATTCTCCACGTGGCCTGTGGAGGTAGAGAGAAAGGCAGAGTTCGTTCCATGCTAGGGCTGGGGCTGGGGAAGGGGCTCCTTGGCCAGGCTGGGCGTCAAGCAGGCTCACTCACCAAGGCCGGAGCTGTGGATCGCCCGCACAGCTTTCTTTATTCTCTGCAGGATGGCCTGGTCTCCTTCCAGGATCTGGAAGCAAATGTGGATAGAGTTCAGGGATGCCCAGCTGGGAGGAGTGCCGGACTCCATGATCCCACCCTCGAAACACACGTATAACGTTTCTTCCCCGGGGTCTCCCTGCACCCCCCACCAAACAGAAATAGACCACCCTCTTCCACCCAGACCACATGGGAAACATAGATCGGTCACACCACTCCAGAAGACCACAGACTTTTCTCCCCAACTCCAGTGCAGGCCAGCTAAACACAGCGATTGCAAGGCATGTGGCACAGTGGGGACAGCCAGACCTGGATTGGAACCCTGACTCTGGCACTACCCACTGCGTCAATCTAGACAAACCTGTTAACTTCTCTGAGCCTTGGGTACCTTGTCTGCAAAATGGAGATGATACTATAGACTCCTGGAGGTGCTGAGCAAATGGATTGGTTTTACAGATATATACAAAACGCCTGGGGCGCCTGGGTGGCTCAGTTGGCTTAGCATCCGACTCTTGATTTCGGCTCAGGTCAGGATCTCGTGGTTCGTGGGATGGAGTCCCACATCGGGCTCTGTGTTGTACACGCAAAACGCTTAGCAAAAGACCAGAGGAGAGAATGTGGACATCTCTATTCTCGAAGACAAATCCCAGGCTCAGGAAGCAGAAGGGGCTGCACTCAACCCCAACTGGAAAGAACTGGTGGGACAACCATCTCTGCGGGTTGCAGAACAGACAGCAGACTATGGGGAAGGCCAGGAGATATGATGGTGAGAAGTAGGACTCGCGTGCCTTGGGCAGAGCGGGGGGGGGGGGGGGGGGGGGGGGCTCGGCTCAGCTCAGATCAAAACCTCCCAGACACACTCCTCTTTCAGTTGGGGTACAGAAGCCCCAACCCCATGGAGCCCTTATGAAATGCTTCGTTAAGCTGGAAATTATAGAATGTTAGGGCTGAGAAGGGCTGATAGAACCACAGATGAGGAAACTGAGGCCAAGAGAGGGGAACGCCTTGCCCGGAGTCAAACAGCGGGGCAGGAGCAGAGCTGGGTTTCCAGGGGCTGCTCCAGTACCGTGCTTCACCCACACCCCAACCACACGCCGCAGCCCCGCCCTGACCCCAGCCCCACCTCTTTTGTCCCGTGACCAAAAAAGGGATCAGAGTTTATTTTCAAAGAGTTACCTTCAACGTGACCAGGGTTAGCAAACACATTTGGCATAGTATCTCCAAAGATTCTAAGTGATACTCACAGGAGGACATGCACAGGGCCGACCTCAGGGGCAATGCGGGGTGTTCTCCGAAGCCTCTGGCATGGAGGGAGCCTCTAGAGGGAGGGGGGTCTGGGTTTGAAGCTCAGCTCCCCTGCCCAGGTGCTGTGTGACCTCGAGCAAGTTGCCTATTTGCTCTGAGCTTCCTGATTAGCTATCTGGAAAATGGAGGAAATGCTGAGGATGAACATCATGTGTGGGACCCATGGAGGCTCATCCCAGGGATGAAGAAAAGAGTCAAGGATTTAGGGAGATGGGGGGAGAGGAGGCCATATTTGAATCAGCTAAAGAACTAAGACATTCTACTGGAGAAACAAAGACGAGGGGGAGGACAGGGACATCGCTACAGTTCCCAAAGACCTAGGTGAGGGAATATGCGTTCGCCAAAGCCCTCGATCCCCACCTCGAGACTTGAAAGGGAAAGCTAAGAGATGATTAATTTAAGGAGCTGTGACTTTACTCCAAAAGACAGCGTAGGTTAAAGATATGAACAAATTCCAAAGAGATTTAGAAAACTCCCTAGAAGGCAGATCCGTGTGCTTAGCATACAGAAAATACCCAACAATTGTTTACCTAAATGAATGACGTTTTGCAAAGTCCTGGGACATGCGCCTGAGAAGTCTGTGTCCGTGATACTTTTCGGAGAGTCTCCCCACCCCACGACACAGATTCTCTGAAAACTGCCCTCCTCCCCTCTAGCGGTGGGCCCTTGTCACCTTGTTTGTTTTAGCCACAGTTGACTGGACTAGGGTGGACACTTGACCCAAGCTGGCCCAATCAGCTTCTCTCTCCAGGGAATTCGGAATCAGGCTCTGGGAAGTTAACTAACTGATCTGAAGTACTGAAGCTGGGACGTCTTTCCCACCGTGTGCAAAGAGAAAAGAACAAAGCAGACGTACAAAAGAAGCAAACGAGACCCATGCGGCCACAGAAAAGCACTAGAAAAATGCTGCTCTGGTTTCTGGCACCTCTCCCGATCCCGCACCCTGAGAGGCTCCTCTACACTTCCTGTCCTTGGGTCTTCATGAAATATCCCCGAATCCATCCAATTCCCCTAAGTGCTTAAGCTGGTTTGAGAGGATCTCTCTTCCCTACAGAGACTGCTGGTTGGCTCCCAGCGTCCATTCTCTCCTCTTCCTTAGCAAAAAGAACCCTGACTTTTCCGATGGCCACTCGGCCACTCGCAATAGAGACATTTCCCAGCCTACCTTGCAGGTGAATATGGTCATATGACGAAGTGCTGACCTATGTAATACAACGGAGATTTCATTTGTTAGCTTTCAGAAAGTATTCTTAAAAGGAAGGGGGAGCCCCTGGGTGGCTCAGTTGGTTGAGTGTCTGACTCTTGATTTCGGCTCAGGTCATGATCCCAGGGTTGTGGGATCGAGTCCCACATCGGACTCTATGCTGACAGTACAGAGCCTACTTATGATTCTCTCTCTCCCCCTCTCTCTGCGCCTCGCCCCCTCAAAACGAATAGATTAAAAAAAGGAAGGGAAGGACTACACACCTATTAAAATGGCCCAAACCCAAAACAATGACAACACCAAATGCTGATGAGGATGTGGAGAAACAGAACTCTCTTTCACTGCTGATGGGAAGGCAAAACGTTACAGCCACTTTGGTAGACAGCTTGGCAGTTTGTTACCAAACTAAACATACTCTTACCATACAACCCAGCAACTGCACTCCTTGGTATTTACCCAAATGAACTGAAAGTCTATTGCCACATAAAAACTTGCACATGGATGTTTACAGCAGCTTTATCCATAACTGCTAAAACTTGCAGACAATGGCATATTGTTTAGCACTAAAAAGGAGCTCCCGAGTCACAAAGGACACAAAAGAACCTTCAATATATATTTCTGGCTGGCTCAGTTGGTGGAGCACGTGACTATGGATCTCAGGGTTGTGAGTTCGAGTCCCATGATGGGTGTAGAGATGACTTAAAACTAAATTTTTTTAAAAAGATGTATATATATTACTGAGTGAAAAAAGCCAATCTGAAAAAATTGCATAGTGATTCCAACTACGGGACGTTCTGGAATAGGCCAAAGTGTGGAAACGATCAAAAGATCAGTGGTTGCCAGGGGAAGAAGGGATAAACAGGTGGAGCACAGGGGACTTTTAGAGCAGTGAAACGATTCTGCACAGGCCTGCTCGTGGACACGGTCACTATGCATTTGTCAAAACTCATAAAATGCACAATACCGAGAGTGAACCTTAACATAAACTATGCATTTGGGGTGGTAACGACGTGTCAGTGTAGGCTCACTGATTATAACAAATATGCCACTCCGGTGTGGGATAGTGATAGTGTGGGAGGTTATTTGTGGAGTAGAAGGCATATAGGAACTCTGTGCTTCCCACTCAATTTTGCTGGGAAGCCAACAGTGCTCTAAAAAATAAAGTGTTTTTTTTAAACAAAGAGGGGGAAAAAAAGAAAAGGATAAAAGGAAGAGAGGGAGGGGTACCCTCTGTCATAACTTTCTCTTGGCTGGAATGCATTTGTGATGTCTAGCGCTCAGGCAGCCATCTTGGACCACGACGTAGAGGCCACCTGTTATGGACGGTGGAGCAAGAAAGTAGTAGCCTTGTCCTGGTGATTGAGGAACCACCCTATCAGCCCTGGGCCACTTATTTGTAAACATTTATAAAAGAAATAAATGTCTATCTTATTTTAGCCACGTTATGCGGGGTATGTTGTCATTTGTGACTGAAGCTAGCTCCCACTCGCCTACGGGTAGGCAAGCCACCCTAATGACCAATAAACTATCACTTGATGCCCTTGTCAGACATATCTCGGGAAATGGCTTCCTGGCAAGATACCATTTCTGCCCCTACTGCTCTTAGCAACCAAGGTTCACATAGCTACTCATTCATTCATTCATTCATTCACTCACTCACTCACTAGTTACTGCGTGCCTACGTTCACACTCTGTGTAAAAGACACAGACTTTGGGGCGCCTGGGTGGGTCAGTTGGTTAAGCGTCCGACTTCAGCTCAGGTCATGATCTCACAGTCCGTGAGTTCAAGCCCTGTGTCGGGCTCCGTGCTGACAGCTCAGAGCCTGGAGTCTGCTTCGGATTCCGTGATTCCTTCTCTCTCTGCCCCTCCACCTCTCACGCTCTGTCTCTCTCTCAAAAATAAATCAACATTAAAAAAAAAAAAAAAAAAGACAGACTCAGCTCTCAGGGACATCACCATCTAAGGGGCAAAGAGCCAAGTAAACAGATACCTGCAATGTGACTATGGCTATAATGTAAGGTGGACAAGGCACTCGGGAGCCCAGGAGAAGGACAGCCGTGTCTGCTTAGGAAGAACAGAGAAAGTCTTATTCGGTGATGCTTGACCATGGGCCCGGGACAGGCAGGAAAGAGACTAAGACTGCACGGTGAGGTGCTGTGGGGAGTGCGTGATATAAATGGTAGGATTGCTGGAGGAGGAAGGCTTGCCCTGGGAAGAATGGGAAAGGAGAGGAACATTGTTCATTCATTCATTCGTTCATTCCAACCAGCACCTACTGGTGCCTATTTTAGCCAGGCATGGCCCTTTCCTTCAAGAGGCTCCCAGACACATAACCACGCAAGTGCCTGAAGTGGGCACAAAGAGGGGAGAGTTCTGATCACCCTTTTCCCAAGAAAATATTTGCACACCACTCATACTAGGGTATCAACGGCTGATAGTAACTACCCTCTATGATATAATGGGGCAAAGACTTAAGCTAAAGAAATACAGTTGTGTTTGTTTTTTTGAGAGGGAGAATGGGTGGAGGGGCAGAGAGAGAGAGAGAGAGAGAGGATATCCCAAGCGTGCTCCACACTCAGCACAGAGCCCGACACGGGGCTCAGTCTCTTGCTCCTGAGATCATGACCTAAGCCTAAATCAAGAGTTGGACACTTAACCGACTGGGCCACTCAGGCACCCCTAGAACTATAGTTTTAAGGAGGAAATTCTGATCATAGCCTGGGGATGGGAAGATATCTGGGGAAAGGCACAGAGGTTTCCAGATCTCCTGTAATGACCCTACCATAGCACAGTGAGTCGCAAGCTGAGATTCTAACCCCATTCTCCTTAAAACTATCTCCCTGGGCAATACTAGAACAGCAGTGCTCCAAACGTCCTCTTCAAGGTAGGAAAATGATATCATACGGGGAGAAAATCCATCCTCTCCTTAACTCACAGAGTCACTGGTGAGGCTTGTATGAGATCGCAGACATGGCAGCACGTGCCAAGCCCTGAGGCATCTGGAAAATATGAGTACGATCCTCACTGTGGTTTGCTTTCTGCCTCTGTATGAGGTCAGCCCTCCTTCTCCGTGTCGAAGACTGGCTAGGTTAGAAAAAACAAAAATCAGCCTCTGGATTCAGGGGGGTCCATTTAATCCTCAAAGTGGGGTCTCTGGACCAGCAGCATCAGCACCACCTGGGACCTTGGTAGAGATGCAAATTCTTGGGCTGAATCAGGAAATCTAGGGGAGGGGCTCAGCGATTAATGCTTTGACAAGCCCTCCAGGTGAATCTGATGCATGCTACAGTTTGGGAATCAGATTCTCTCAGAGACACGGTAAATCATCACTGCTAAAAGTATGAGGCTGGCCCCAAACTACCTAGCTTTGAATTCCAGCCCCACTAGGCACCTGCTGTGTGACTTCTCCATGCCTCAGTGTCCCCATTCATGAAATGAGGTTGATAATAGTTTCTCCTGCATAAGGTTGTTGGAGAGATGGAATGAATCCACATAGTAAAGTGCCCAGAACCTATTATTTCATAGCTAATAATGTTACTTATTCCAAAATGAACCTGAATTGGTTTGGAATTTCTCAATCTTCCTTGAGCTAATTAAAGGTCTTCTCCCCACCCTGCCATGATCCTGCTCAACAAGATGTGGGAATGACAGGTGCAGAGGGGCCACGGTGGAGCCTCTGCCACGGGGCAGTCATATACAAGATGCCACATGTTCTGAATACACATTTCTTGTCACCTTCCCAGCCACCCTCTGAGGCAGGCATCGCCACTGGCATTTTATAGATGAAGCTGCTGGAGGAAGGAACAAGTCCAGGTATGTTCTCGTCCCATAATTCTGAACGGTGGTAGAGCTGTAATTTAAAACCGGGTCTGGCCAAGTCCAGGGCTCATGTTCCTTCCACACCACAAAGCTGCCCCGCAGATGTTAAGGGACATGGCTCCTTTGATATCAAGACCGGATCTGCCTCTGAATCTGAACCCCAACTCAAGAACCTCTGCCATATCCTCTCACCATCCCCCAAACAGGGATGGGGCAGGGAGAGACCTGTGCCAAGAAAATAAGGTTGACGGTGGTGCTCCAACTACAAATATCCCAAGGGCTATCCTACTGAAGAGAATATAGACTTGTTCAAATTGGACCTGAGGGTTCCCAGGACTGAGAGGTGGGATTTAAGGAGACAGAAACAAATTTCAGCTCAAACAGAGGAAGGCGTTCCTAAGGAAGATTAAGCGGTGAGCTCCCCACCACTTGAAGTATTCAAGGACTTCAGGTGGCAGAGCACGACTCGGGCACTGGATTTGGGATCAGTAGTGATGGCTATTTAGATGTCTCTGAAATGGCTCCAAAGCCTGGGCAGGCATCAGGCAGAGGCAGGGGAGACGAGACACAAGACCATCAGGGACGTGACTAAACTTGGAAAACCGACTAGAGTCCTTTGGTCAGCCTTGCCTGGCTGGCCCGAGACAAAGCCTGAATTCCAGCTGGTGGCCCTGCCCTTTGTGCCCCTACTTCCCCCAGTGCCACTGCCCCCACTGTGCGCGCGCGCGCACACACACACACACACACACACACACACACACACACAGTGCTCTGGCTCGCTGATCCGTGTTCTCTGCAGGCAAAAGACCACAGATGGCAGCACTAGGGCCATGCCCAGCTGCCCTGCTTGGAAGGGCCTTCTGCTTGCCCCCCTCCTGGGTCAGGATTCATCAATAGGACCCATTCTTCATTCCTGTGATTTCCCAGAGCCAGCTGTGGTAACCATGACGACTCAGCCAAGGGAGCAGAGCAGCAAAAGCTCAGGCCTTGGGAGCTGCCGATTAAATTTCACCATTAGACATTCACTCCTTTGGACTATTATAATATGGGACATAGGCACCACTTTGGTGGCACCATTAATCCATCACAGTGTTTTTCCCACTGGAAAACCTGGATTCAGTTTATCATTCTGTTAAGACTACTCTTTTTTTTGTTTGTTTTGCTTTGTTTTAAGACTGCTCTTTAGGTAACGATGAAACTAGAGTTAGCACAGGAGATGAAAACCATTTTCCATCTTTGCTTTGGGCCATGACCTTGTCCCCCAGAGGACTAAGTCATGGGATATTAGAGATAATCTAACATTATCTTCTCATCTTACAGACTGCACAGCAAAGACTCGGATGAGTTTCTTGCCCCGGGTCTCACCAGAAATGCAAACAAACTAAGGAAAGCACGCAAACCAACACTTTCACGGGGCTTTACAGTTTATAAAGCAGTTTGACATCCATCCTCTACGATTCCCAGCTTCCCAGCGGGGCAGTTGTTGCGTTGTTCCCATCTGGCTGAAGAGTCGGTGAAGCTCAGGGAGGTGAAGGAAGTGGCCTGGGCTCACACAGCCACAAAGTAGAAGAAATGAACCTGGCACCCAAATCATTAGACTCTAACCCCCTTGTTCATGTCTAGTCTCTGGACCCCAGACCCGTGACATCCACAGAGTCACTACCGGGGCCCTACGAAGCCACACGTCCAAGAAGCACCCTAGACCAATAAAAACAGTCTCACAGATTAGCACGACCACATTCCACACCTGCAT
The DNA here is from genome assembly GCF_018350155.1 of Leopardus geoffroyi. NCBI lineage: Eukaryota > Metazoa > Chordata > Mammalia > Carnivora > Felidae > Leopardus > Leopardus geoffroyi. Next base: position 17,455,340 of record NC_059328.1, read on the forward strand.
GCAGCTGTTATGATCAATAAGACACAAAAAATCTTTTTTTTTTTTTAATTTTTTTTCAACGTTTATTTATTTTTGGGACAGAGAGAGACAGAGCATGAACAGGGGAGGGGCAGAGAGAGAGGGAGACACAGAATCGGAAACAGGCTCCAGGCTCTGAGCCATCAGCCCAGAGCCCGACGCGGGGCTCGAACTCACGGACCGCGAGATCGTGACCTGGCTGAAGTCGGACGCTTAACCGACTGCGCCACCCAGGCGCCCCTTCACAAAAAATCTTTAAAAGCATTCTTGAGGGTCGGCTGGACAGCTCAGTTGGTTAAGGGTCCAACTCTTGATTTCAGCTCAGGTCGCGATCTCACAGTTGGTGAGTCGGAGCCCTGCATCGGGCCGCACTGGCAGCACAGAGCCTGCTTGGGATTCTCTCTCTTCCTCTCTCTCTGCCCCATCCCGGCTCTCTCTCTCTCTCTAAATAAATAAATAAATAAAACATTAACATAAAATAAAATAAAATAAAATAAAATAAAATAAAATAAAATAAAATAAAAGCATTCTTGAATTCATGGTAACTTTCGGTCCTTTTCCAAATTTCTCAAGCAATACTAAAAGTATGACTTTGTGGGAAGGTCAACGAAACTTTGACATTAAAAAGGGATCGCTCAAATCAACAGTTAAGCATCCGACTCTTGGTTTCAGCTCATTTCTACATCCAACTACCAACGTACAGGAAACACAGATGGAGACATTCATGACCCCACACCTGGGGAATGCAGCAGTGAGCACAGAGCGCGTGAAACTACAGAACAAGCCGCTGGTTTCTCTAACAAGGGGATCGTAGAAAACGAAACCACAAATGATGGAGGACAAATCATGAGAGACTCAAAACACACACTGACCAAAGGCAATACTTGGACCTTACGTTGCTTTTTAAACTTTTTTAGAATTTCAGCAAATGCTTGGCACTTGCTTCAAAACCGAGAGTCAGGGAAGCAGGTGGGGATGAGGTCGGGGCAGGACCGGGTCACAGGTAAATGGAGGCCGTTCACCATCGTGTTCTGTCTCCGTGACAATTCTAAATTCTCCATAATCAGGAAAAAGTGAGAGCTAGTAGAGGAAAAAACAAGATCGGCAAAATATTCATAGTTGTTGAAACTGGGCGAGTCTACTTTTGGGTATGTTTGAAGATTTCTACAGTACTGAGTTAATACAAGAAGACAAGGGGTTCGAGGCGCCTGAATGGCTCAGTCTATGATCTTAGGGTTCGTGAGTTCAAGCCCCACATCAGACTCTGCACAGACAGCGTTGAGCCTGCTTGGGATTCTCTCTCTCCATCTTTCTCTGCCCCTCCCGTGCTCTCCTGAGCGTGCACACGCGCTATCTCTCTCTCCCTCTCTCTCTCAAAATAAACAAAAAACCATTAAAAAAAAAAAAAAAAGACAAGGGGTTCTTCTATTCAGAAAGGTAGGGGACCACTGCACGAAGTTACTGAAACTAGCCTTTGACACCCTAGGTGTGCAGAACTGACCCCTTTCAATGGACAGCTGTCTGGGCATAGCTTTCGACAAGGGGGATGGGATGCGAGAGTGGGTTTGGAGACGTTGGCCTGAGGGAGGCCAGGGGCCTGGGGCCCAGGGCCAATGGAGGGCGGGTCTTTGAGAGGCAGGCAGGAAGGGGTAAAGGCTGACCTTCTGGCTCGAGGCAGCCTCCACACTCCATGGCCTGATTACAAAAGGGCACACTGTGGAAAAAGCGCATGATGTGAAGGGAGGAGGCCTGGGTTCTCTTCCAGACCCAATTTCTCACCCGCTCCGAGACCCTGAGCAAGTCCCCAGCGTCTTCGGGAGTAGGCTCTCCACCTGCAAAGTGGGAACGACAGTCACTGCTGCTCCAGTCCCCTCCCACTGAGAATGGAGTCATAAAGACCGGGGAAGTTTATAGCCCATGCAAACGTGAGCGGTCCTCTTCATGTCAGGCTCTGATGGTTTGCTTTTTCTCATCCACCTGCCCAACCACCAGATCCAGAGAAAGGAGGGGAGCCCCACTGGGCCCTTCCTGGGTGGTCTGCAAGGAAGGGAAAGGGTGCGGTTGAGAAGTATTTGCAGCGTCCCCACCTCGGGGGCAAGCCCCGCTCAGCTCCACGCTCTGGACGCTCAAATCTACAAACCCGCCCTCTCCACCCAGCGGGGCAGAGGGAGCAGCTGCGATGAGGTCTCTAACGGTCACTGGCACATAGAAGGAGCTCGTTCGCGCACACCGAGCACCTACCTGCCTGTACCCAAAGCCCTGTGTGGGTGCTGGGGAGAGAGGGACATCAGCTCAGGCCCTGCCCTCGAGGTCCCCGGTGTGGGAGATACGCCACGATCGCTAACAGCTGAAGAGGCGCTTGGCGAACGCAGAGCAGGAGAGGAGTCCGTGTGGGGACACAGAACGGAGCAGCCACAGCCACCCTACACTGAGATGGAGTGATGCTTCACCAGGGCCTCGAAAACAAGGAGACGTCAGTGGAACAAAGAGAGGCGGGGGGAAGACGATGCTAACAGACGGGAGGTACCTGGCAAAGTCCCTGGAAGGCACGCTTCCCACATTCGGGGACCAGCCAGGAGCTTCCCGAAGCAGCACTTACCAGGGCCGGGGTGTGGTGAGCAGTGAGGCCCAGGGCCGAGCAGGGCCCAGAGTGACCCACTGGGAGGCCACGCTTGCAGTGAGAGTTGAGCAGATGCTCCTATCACTACTGTACGCCAGGCTTGTTGTGACAGACTTTGGGTTTTTTTTTTTAACTTTATTTACTAAGTAATCTCTACCCCCAGCGTGGGGTTCAAACTCACGACCCCGAGCTCACGAGTTGCATGATCTACTACATGACATACTTTGTACCAGTTCACGTAATCCTCTCAACAGCCCAGGAGGTTTTACGGATGAGGAAAAAGTGAGGCCCCGGGAAGTTCTGGCTTTTGCCCAGGCTCGCACAACTAGTAAGTAGAGGAACCTAGGCGTACACCAAGGGCGTCAGGCTCCAGAGTCCAAACTTTTTTTTTTAACGTTTATTCATTTTTGAGAGAGAGACACAGTGCGAGCCAGGGAGGGGCAGAGAGAGAGGGAGACACGGAATCCGAAGCGGGCTCCAGGCTCTGAGCTGTCGGCACAGAGCCCGACCTGGGGCTCGAACTCACAAACCGCGAGATCATGACCTGAGCCGGAGTCGGACGCTCAACCGAATGAGCCACCCAGGCGCCTCCAGAGTCCGAACTTTTAACCAAAGCCCTCGGTTTTATCCCACAAGTAATGGGGAGCGCCTGCAGGGCTCTGGACAAGAGAGGAGGGACTTGGTAAATTCTCACGGTAGAAAGATCAGCTCTAGGACTTGGCTGCAGACCAGTGCCCGAGTGCAAGAAAGGGGTACAGACGCGTCCCCCAGGCACGACAGGGTGATGGGGAACACGGCCCGACCCAGCGCAAAGCAGATCACACAACGGGAAGGACTTGGATTCCAAGGTCCCAGAATGAGTCTACTCATTAACATGAATCCAACCACCCCCCTGCTTACTGAGTGAGCACTTTGGGGCACACACTTTATGTTTACCTCATGTATCCCTCCCAGCAACACTGTGAGGTAGCTATTATCCTTCCCATTTTACAGATGAGGCAACAGAGGCCGGGGTAGGTTGGTCAGCTGGCTCACGGTCACGTAGGTAGCTCTAGGAAGCGTAGAGCCTTTAGCTTCCAGAACCTTCTCCCACTATCCCACACTACAGCCGACCACGAGGCAAGTCCCAGCTGGCGGAACCTGTTCTGTCTGTAAGGAGTACTGTGGCCATATCTTGTCTAATGGTGGATGCCAGGCATCTTGAGAGGCGATACAGAAACATGCTGAGGGAAGGCAGAGGGACTGAATTTTAGGTCTGCCTCTGCCACTAGCCCCTCTGAGCAAGTTTCTTCCTCTTGTGCCTCAGTCTCCCCATCTGTACACCTTACAGCCGGCGGACACGGCTGCTAAATCCCCTTCCAGGTCAGTGCTCTGGGACTCAGAGTCCTGTTAATCGTACCTCGCGAGGCCGCTCCAACCTCAGCCACCAGCGAGAGCACATCTCCAAATGGTTTTCATCTGGATAGGCAAGGCCGCCGTCCCCCAGGGCCCAAGAGTCGGTGGCGGGGGGGGGGGGGGGGGGTGCCGTCAGAAGGAGGTGCCAGAGAGCAGGGCAGGGCTCTTCCCAGCTTCCCCCTGCATCACCCATGTGGAGGGGCCCCAGCCCTGCCTGCCTGCGCTCCTGCACTGGCTAAGCTGCAAAGTCTGGGGCCAGCCCCCAGTCTACCCCTGCCCCTGGTGTGACCTTGTTCAGTCTCCTTTCCTCCCAGGCTGACTCCTCAACTCTCATCTGGAGTCTGGAATGAAGGGGTTGGGCGGGATGCGGAAGGCTCCTGCCAGCTCTGACATTTATTATTTCAGGGTCCCTCGGCCTCTTGCTGTTTTCCTTCCTGCGCTGCTGGAGCCCATGACCAGCCGTGGGCCCCCTCAGTTGGGCCCCTGCAGATGTCTCCCCAGCCAGGGAAGCTGCTAGGCCTCACTGGCTGCCCCTTGCAGGGTGTTGGGAAGTGGGGAGGGGGGGTTGCAGGAAGGGAGCCGCACCCTCGACGTAAGCTGAGGCCCCTGAAAACCCCAAGTTTCCTGGCTGGGATTTTCCTCGGGAGACTGCTCGGCAGTGATGAGCTAAGAGATCAAGAACTCTGCCGGACCGACCGCCTTAGATTCCCGTCTGGCTCCTGGCTCCAAGCCCTGAATTCCACCCAACTCTGCGGACAGCCTGGCCTGCCCTCCTGGATAGAGGAGGAGAGGGTCCCCTGCCTCCCATTTTCTGGGTTCCCTTACTGGCCTGGATGAATCCCTCCCTGTGCCCGACTGGATGTCCGTCACTAATCCCGTAAACCCCAGTCCTACCCAGCTCTGCACTGTCCTCAACACGCCAGGCTGTTCCCAGCCGCCAGGCCTCTGCTCATGCTGTTCCAGCCGCCTGGAGAGTCCCCCACCCCCAATTCATTCTATCGAGTAAACACTTAGTCCTTCCTGACTCCACTTACAGGTCACCACCTCCCTACCTCGACAGAACCGGCCCTTCCAGAACGCATCCCTCCTGCCTTTATGCCACGCTATGCCCACTACACGTGTTTATCAGGACATTCATGGCCCTTATGTACCACGCACATCTGACTTCCCTATGGGGCTCAAAACTCTATAAAAGGGCAGGGACTGGCTCATCTGCCTTTGCATCCACAGCACCCAGCACAGGACCCGGCACATGAGTAGCAACAAACGTTTGTGGAAAGAATGAATGAGTGAATGAGTGACTATTAGCAAGGCCCTATGGGAATGCAGAAAAAGCAGCAGGGGTTAAGGACTCCAGCTTTTACATCACACTGTTCTGAGGTCCAAATTCTGTTTCCAATAAGTCTTAGCCGTGTGACCTAGAGCAAGTGACTTAGTTTCTCAGAGCCTCTATTTCTCCATCTGTCAGATGGGATAAGAAGAGCATCTATTTCACAGGATTGAATGCAGTCAGGCATTCCAGCACCTAGCCCAGCACCCTGCATATAGGGAGGGCTGCAGGGTAGCTATCTGACCCAGCGAACACCTTCTCTGTGCTCCTGGGCCCTGTGACCCAAATCCCCAGGCTGGCCAGGGGAGTCTCCTGCAGCACTTAAAAAATAAGGGTACCAGGGGCGCCTGGGCAGCTCAGTCCGTTAAGCATCCGGCTTCTGATTTCAGCTCAGGTCTCGATCTCACAGTTGGTAGGTTCGAGCCCCGCATCAGGCTCTGTGCTGACAGCAGAAGCCTGCTTGGGATTCTCTTCTCCCTCTCTCTCTCTTTGCCCCTCCCCTGCTCGCTCTCTCTCTCTCTCTCTCTCTCTCTCTCAAAATCAATAAACCTAAAACAAAAGAAGGGTACCAGAGCCTCACTTCAGAACTGTTAAATCAGAGTCAGGCATGACCCGTGGAGTAAGAGGTCAAGCACTCCCAAGTGCCAAGTCCAAATCCTGGCTTTGCCACTTACTGCTAGTAGAGTTACCAGACTCAGCAAACATACAGGACATGCAGTTATATTTGAATTTCAGATAATCAGTGAATAACTTTTTAGCATAAGTGTGTCCCAGATATTGCGTGGGGATCCTGTATGTTATTTGGCAATCCTGTTTACTAAGCTATTTCCTCTCTGTGCCTTTGTTTCCTTATGGGGATTACACAAATTATACACGGGAAATGCTTATAGCACTGCCTGGTGTCTGTTTCTATTTCCATAACTTTTAAAGCAACCCAGATGACACAGAAGAACCTTGCAAACATTACGCTGAAAGAAGCCAGACACGGGGCCGTATGTTGTAGGATTCCACTGATATAGAGAGAGAGAGCACGAGTAAGGGAGGAGCAGAGAGCGAGAGAGGATCCGAAGCGGGCTCCGTGCTGACAGCAGAGAGCCTGAACTCAACAAACCTCGAGATCATGACCTGAGCCGAACTCAGAAACTTAACCAACCGAGCCACCCAGGTGTCCCAACCTGAGTGCTTTAAAATGGTTCATATGGTGAATTTCATCTCGACTTCAAGAGATCTACCTTGGGGCGCCTGGGTGGCTCAGTCGGTTGAGCGTCCGACTTCGGCTCAGGTCATGGTCTCACGGTTCGTGGGTTCGAGCCCCGCGTCGGGCTCTGTGCTGACATACAGCCTGGAGCCTACTTCGGATTCTGTGTGTGTCTCTCTCTCCCCCTCCGCTGCTCACGGTCTGCCTCTCTCTCTCAAAAATAAATAAATGTTAAAAAAAATTAAAAACAAAAGATTTTAAAAATATCTACCTAAAAGCAACCCAGGTTGTAATGTACAGTTAGGACTGAGACTCAGGTAGGCTCTCAATAAACATTTCATGATGAAATGAACGGATGGGAGACAGCAAAGGGCAGAGCTAAGGGGAGAACCTGCCTTGTCCAGAACTGGGCTCAGCTCTTTATTCCTGGACACCTGCAGGGGACGTGAGATTCCTCTTTTTATCCTGGTGTCAGGACAGCACAATTTTAACACTCACTCATAGTAATGGCTTCCCCCCTGTTGCTATGATCCCATTTTCTCCATGTGGTTCCTGATCTCCTTAGCTATCCTATGGGTAGGTGATATTGTGTTTTTAGTAAAAGAGAATTTTCAAAGGTTAAGTATCTGTTATGTGCCCGGGATATGCTAGATGCTTTATATGTAATCTCCTCAAAGAACCCCACAAGATAGTTATTACCATGCATGATTTACAGAGGGGGAAACTGAGATTCAGAAAGGTTAATTCATTTGCCTGAGGTCACACAACCAACAGGAATTCAAACCCAGGATTGTCTGACCTCAGTCACTGGACTCTCTCCATAGACCTCAGCCACATCTCTGTAGGCCGTGGGTTGTCAGTCATCCTTTCATGGGTGTAAGTCCTTCTCCTTTCCAGACGGGGCCCTTGTCTTGTCATCTCCATGCCCCTAGAACCTGCCATCCCGCCTGTGCTCACAGCAGGTGTTGGATAAGTTCAATAACCTTAAGTGGGCAGGTCACAGCTTACCACAACGGTTTTTGCCCACTGCTCATCAGTCTCCCGGGGAATTTCTGAACTGCTCACTTGCCCAGGCCCCACCCCCCGGGAGGAGATTTTCATAAAGTACATCTGGGTAGAGGGGCGCCTGGGTGGCTCAGTCGGTTAAGCGGCCGACTTCGGCTCAGGTCATGATTTCGCGGTCCGTGAGTTTGAGCCCCGCGTCGGGCTCTGTGCTGACAGCTCAGAGCCTGGAGCCTGTTTCAGATTCTGTGTCTCCCTCTCTCTGACCCTCCCCCGTTCATGCTCTGTCTCTCTCTGTCTCAAAAATAAATAAACATTAAAAAAAAAATTAAAAAAAAAAAGTACATCTGGGTAGAGGCTACAGCATCCAAAGTTCTTAAAAGCTCAGTTAAAGTCAAAAGCCAGCTGAGTTAGAGAACCTTTAGCGGCTGTTCCCAGCTCAGCCTCCTATACCCTCCACTGCGAGGCCCCGTCCCTGACCCCGGCGAGGCACAGGCACAGTGTTCCCATGGTAGAGGGAGCCCAGGGCCCTACCTCTGAGTCTGGGGCATTCACTGTGCCTCCACGGGCCTCACTGCCTCAGGTGCTCTGAGCCCAGGCACTAGGCCCATCAAAAGGATTTTCTAGCCAGGCACCTGAGTGGCTTAGTTGGTTATGCGTCCGACTCCAGCTCAGGTCATGATCTTGTGGTTCCATGTGTTCGAGCCCTACATTGGGCTCTCTGCTGCTGGCGTGGAGCCCATTTCGAATCCTCTGTCTCCTTCTCTGCCCTTCCCCCGCTTGCACACACATGCTCTCTCTCTCTCAAAAATAAATAAGCGTTTGGGGCGCCTGGGTGGCTCAGTCGGTTAAGCATCCGACTTCGGCTCAGGTCACGATCTCGCGGTCCATGAGTTCGAGCCCCGCGTCGGGCTCTGGGCTGACGGCTCAGAGCCTGGAACCTGCTTCCGATTCTGTGTCTCCCTCTCTCTCTGCCCCTCCCCCGTTCATGCTCTGTCTCTCTCTGTCTCAAAAATAAATAAAACCTTAAAAAAAAATTAAAAATAAATAAATAAATAAATAAATAAGCGTTTAAGAAGTTAAGGAAAAAAAAAAGGATCTTCTAGCAACAATGCCTGTCTGAGGTCTAGACTACCAAGTTGCCTTCGGGAAAAGCATTTTCCTTCTGCCATGATCTGCGGTTCCAGTTTCTGTCCTCAAACCTACTCGTGTCACCTCAGTGGCCAAAAACAGCTGAACACCAGGCAAGGAAGTGAACACTGAAGACCGAAATTTAGAGAGGGGAGGAGACTCCACAAAGCTGGGCGTGAGGCTGACACCCCGGGAAAGACCTTCTGCTCTTGTGCAGAGGCAGATACCGAAAGAGGTTGGGTTCAGGTGGGGTTCAACCAAGAGGTTGGGTTCCAAGCCCATCCTGAAAGACCCTCTGGACGCAGGTCCCTAGCCATCATCCCATGGCTCTGTTCCCCAGCTCAGGAGAACTTCTCATCTGCCCCCTCCTCAAATCAGTCCACGCCAGCGTCGAGGTGAAAACAGCACTAATCCTGTTTGGAACCTGTTCATCAACAACCTCGGTGTTGCTAACCTTGGGTTGCATCTGCCATTTTCTTATTTTGCCTCTGGACATCTAGGCAGCGTCTGACTGAGCTGAGCATTGGTCCCTCCTTGAAATCTTCCTTTCCTGGCTTCTGGGGCACTGAGTTCCCTCCTTCCCCCACTGGCAGTTCCTTTTCAGCCCCCTTCGTTAACTACTCTTCCCCTCCCAATCTCTGGGCCTTGGAGCTCCCCAGAGCTTGGACCTGGGCCCTCTTCATCCCTCTCTGTGGGTGACTTTATCCACTGCTCAGCTTTAAACACCAGCGAATGTAACGTATGCATATGTGGTCCGTGGACTGCCTGTGTGAGCATCTCCTGGGGTGCTGGTTAAAATGCAGATTCCCAGGCACCCTCCTGCGTGCTTGGCAAACCTGCCGAGGGCATTTGCCAGGTTTTTGCCAGTGAGGCATCTGAATTTCCTTCCTCCACCTAAAAAACGACTTGCTGTGCAAGTCTTGGTAGAGCTTGCGTCCTACAAAAGCTGACCGGATGAAATTCTTGCTTTTCCAGACTCCCTTGCAGCTAGGGTACAGGTGTATGAGTTAGTCTTGGCCAAGCAGGCACTAGGATCCCAATCAGGAGGAGAGAGAGGAAGATCCGCGCTTATGCTGGTGGCAACAGCAACAAAGGAGCCCCGTCTCCAGGGACAGTGGCAGTAACAAGCTGTGGCACTTCGCGCATGGCAACAGTGTCCTCGCCAAACTGGCCCATTGGAATGATTTTGGCGGAGAGCCTGCCTGCCGCCTCACCCCAGTTCTCCAGCTTCCCAGAAATTCTGCGAACCACTGAGCATTCCCTTTCAGGGAACTCCTTTTTTATGTGAATCAGCTCAGGTTGGTTTCTGTTACTTGCAATAAGAAGCCTAAGAAAGACACAGCTACTGAATTGGACCCTCTGGGAATGGTATCGGGTGATTCTCACATAGATGCAAGCTTGAAACTCGCTCTCTCAACCCTGACAATCTCCAGTGTGTATTTCCAGCCTACTCCTTTCATCTCCAAACTCGTATATCTAAAACGCCTTCTTGACAAACAGAATTCCTGACTTTCCCCCCAAAACAGTTTCTCTCCCAGAGCTCCCTTTCCTAGGAAAAAGTAAATGGCACTCTTCCATTGGGAATCTGGGAACCTTTCTTTTTTTATTTTTTTTTCTATTTTTCTTAATGTTTATTCGTTTTTGAGAGAGAGAGAGAGCGCGCGAGCAGGGGAGGGTCAGAGAGAGAGAGAGACACAGAATCTGAAGCAGGTTCCAGGCTCTGAGCTGTCAGCACAGAGCCCAGTGTGGGGCTCGAACTCACGAACCGTGAGATCATGCCCTGAGCCAAAGCCAGATGCTCAACTGACTGAGCCACCCAGGCACCCCGGGAACCTTTCTTGACCACCCCCTACACGCACTCCATCAGCAAATCTTGGTGTTACTACTTATAAAATACTTCTAAAATCTGTCCACTTTTTTCCTCCACCAATCGTGACACTATCCACACCGCCGTCATCTCTTCCCCAAACAGCCGCAACAGCCTCCTTGGGTCTTCCCATGCTCCCCCCAGTCTAGTCTCTACACAGCAGCTGATATGATCTTTCTAGAACAGAAATTGGATCATGCTGCTGGCCTGCAAAAGAGATAAAATCCACACTTGCTATCGGGGCCTACAAGCTTGAGTATGATCTAGCCCCTGCCTGCCTTCCCAGACCCATCTGGTCTTGCCCTTCCCATCTGCCCATCGCTATGCTTCTACCCTCTGACCTCCTTCAGTGTCACAGATACTTTAGGCTCCTTCCTGCCTCAGGGCCTTTGCTTAAGCTCTTCCCTCCATCTGGAGCACCCTCACACCACTATTCTCTATTAATGCTCCTTTTTAGTTTTCTTCTTTGACTTATTTGTTAGCCAACCAATATTTTCTGAGCACCTACTATGGTGTTATGGTAAATACTAGGGGTATAGTGGTGAGATTAAATTCTATTCTCATGGAAGTCAAAATCTAGTGAGAAACCAGATTTTATTTTTTTATTAAAAAAATGTAATGTTTGTTTATTTTGAGAGAAAGAGAGAGAGAGAGAGAGACAGTGTGAGTGGGGGAAGGGCAGAGAGAGAGGGAGAGAGAGAATCCCAAGCAGGCTTCACGCTGTCAGCACAGAGCCTGATGTGGGGCTTGAACTCGTGAAACTGTGAGATCATGACCTGAGCCAAGATCAGAGTTGGACACTTAACCAACTGAGCCACCCAGGTGCCCCAAGAAACCAAATTTTAATAAATGATTATACAAATAAATACAAAATATACCTATGAGGTGTGCTGCAAAGGAGAGAGATCCAGTGCTATCAGGAGAATTGAGCTTGAATAAAAGCAGAGAAACAAATTAGGAGGCCACTGCAGCACGCCAGGGGAGAGGAGGCGGTGGTCTGGACTAGGGTGGGGATGTAGGGAAGTGGGTGGGCTCCAGAGATGCTTATGGAACTTGTGATCCTTGGTGATGAAGGATGTATGTGGAGGTACAAGGTTTCTGGCTGGCGCAACAGAATACAGGGAGGTACCACTCACAGAGGAGGGGATACCGGAAGGGCCAGCCTAGGGGGAAAGTCACGAGTGTGGTTTTGGACATCCTGAGATGTCTAAGTGAAACAGCCCAGTGGGCACCTGAACATGAGGGTCTGGGCTGGATATACAGATGTGTGAGTCGCCTAAAGATGAGAGAGGGCTGAAGCCATGGATGTGGATGAGATGGGCTAGGGAGGGGCTAGGACCTCGGACCAAACCTCGAGGAAGGCCTTGACCAGGAGGATGAGCCGTCATGCCACTTATCACAACGTGCAATTATTTATTTGTTTGTTAATCCGTTGACTACCTGTCTTCCCCAGAAGACCGTAAGCTCAACAGGGCAAAGACCTACATCTCTTTTCATAAGCAACGTGTCTACCCAGTGCCTAATACGGGGCCCACGATGGAGCAGTCCCCAGGTACTTCACTGGCCGCTGTGTCCCTCAGCAGGGCTGGCCTCGTCCATTCCCTGGACAACATGATTGGGTCCATTGGTCGCCACTGTCCAACAAAAAGCCCAAGTGACGAACTGGCGTTCACGGCCTTCTGAGTCATGCTACACCCTTTAGCCCTCCGTCTTTTTAAGTCCACTAAACCTGAGCTTTCCAAACTGGGGTTCATCTGCCCCTGGATAACCAAGTAGGCAGAAAACAAGATGAGCACAGTGCCTCTCCCTGGATCTTCGATTGTGCCAAACGAAGCACCATTGCCATGGATACATGGGGGGTGGGGACTCTCCAGGCTCTGCCCCTCTTCTCTGAGAAGTGTTCCTTCCGCAGTACAAGTCTCTGTAGACACGCATACACGGCCTGAGTCTATCTTCCCATGACCTCTGCTGATGAAACCGGGGGTGGAAACCCACTTCTAGAACCAATCCAGAAGCTGAGCTGGGCCGTCAAGCTCTCCACCAGGAACGGGGAAGTGGGACACAAGACTGGCTTGGTTACCTTCAGAGGTTGGACCACTGAGGTCACATGGGTGTGGGGGCTGAAGCCACCTGTCTTCCCCAGAAGAGTGTGTGATACCCTTCGGGGCCTGTGTGATGACAAGTGAGCAAAAGCAGTGTTCAGATGTGCAGAAAGAAAGAGAGGCAAGAGAACCAAAATGATGTTCTGACAGCTTCCCGGCCTCCAGTGAGGCCCTGGCGAGGTCCACGTTTACTTACACCTCTTCAGTCCCTGAGGCACCTCTGAGCCCTTAAAACAAATTTTCCTTCAACAGAAACAGCTTGAGAGGCCTTATGTTTCCTGCAAACAAACAATCGCTAAGATTGCATAATTTTAATTATTTTTTGTCAAACAAATAAAGACACGTGATGGAGCACCATGTAAAAGTCACAAGGGTATTAAGAATCAGCAATGAGGGGGCTTCTGGGTGGCTCAGTCGATTGAGTGTACAACTTGGTTTCAGCTCAGGTCATGATCCCAGGGTCGTGGGATCGAGCCCCGCTTCGGGCTCTGCACTGATCATGGCGCCTGCTTAAGACTCTCTTTCTCTTTCTCTCTCTCTCTCTCTCTCTCTCCCTCTCTCTCCCCTGCCCCATCCTCTCACTCTCTCTCTCAAATAAATAAAATGAAAAAAAAATTAAAAGGAAAAAAAAGAATCAGCAATGTTCTTTCTAGAACAAGATTCCAAAAAAGCAAAAGTCACAAAGGAAAAGACAGATCTGACTCCAATAAAACTGAAAACTATGTAATATGAGACATGATACTTGGAACCTGCTTCAGATTCTGTGTCTCCCTCTCTCTCCCCCACTCACGCTCTCCCTCTCTCTCTCTCAAAAAAAAACAAAAAACAAAACAAAACAAAAGACATGATACTAATTGAGGTAAACATTCCTCGTAACCACCATCCCCTTACAATAATGTGTTTTCTCTGAGGACATACGTTGAGAAGCACACACATTTCCACAGCAATTACCTCCGGGGAGGGTATAAGGAGTGTGAGGCGTGGTCAGAGGTGACTTTTGCCTTTTTTGTTATCTTTTTAAATTTTTTAATTAAAAATGATTATGTTCTTATAACACTATATATTAACTATACTGGAATTAAAATTTTTAACTTCATAAAAATGATGTCCTTTGTGCAATTGAAACTCCCTTAACCTTCAAATAAACATATGAAACACAAGTCTTGGCAGATCTATTTGCGGAAGACTGCTTTATCCAAGATCTAATAGGAAAAATAAGTTCACTAGTAGTTTGAGATGCACAATATAGCATGAATTCTCAGCACTGGTCAAAACAGTTTACTTGGTTTCTGAATATGCTTTCTTTCCACCAGTCTCCAAATTCACTCACTTATGCTCTCCACTGAACGATGGAGTTCTTCCATCCTTCAAGACCCATCTGGAAGTCACCTCCTCCAGGAAGCTCTCCCTGACGACACCAGTCCTCACTATTCTCTCGCCCCCCACCCCACTGGCCTCTCTGTACCTTTCTCTGGGCATTCAGGATAGACTCCTGGGATTCCTACTGATCTCCCTAAGATAGGCTACATCTCCCCAATCAGCCAGCAAACCAGGGTAGCATCTTTATGTCCCTGGTGCCTAGCCCAGAGATGGCACGGGGAACTGGACAGAGAACAGACTCAGAGTCAGACAGACCCACTATGTGACACGAGACAACTGCCTTAACCTTCTCGGGCCCACTTTCACCTGTGGTATTGTGACCACCAATAAGATGATGGCGGTAAAGGGGCCCCGAACAGGAAAGAAGTGGTTGACAGAATGATCATCTGTCTTAACACTCCCTCACATTTGTATAGTGTTTCACAATTAAAAACAAAAAACTTTTGGGGCGCCGGGGTGGCTCAGTCGGTTGAGCATCTGACTTCAGCTCAGGTCATGATCTAACGGTTCATGAGTTCAAGCCCTGTATCGGGCTCACTACGGTCAGCGCAGAGCTCACTTTGGATCCTCTGTCCCCCTCTCTCTCTGCCCCGCTCCTGCTCGAGCTCTCTCTCTCAAAAAGAAATGAACGTTAAAAAACAAAAGAAAACTTTAACAACCTAGAGAGGTAAACAAGGAGGGATTATTAACCTACTTTAAGGGTGGGATAACTGAGGCTCAGAGAAGTTACATAGGGAGAACAGGCAGTTGGGCTTTAGAAGGAAATAGAATCGGAGCAGGGGTTAGAATATTTGGGTGCCAACGCCAATTCTTTCATTATCCAGATATGGGAGCTTAGACGAGTCTCTTGTACTCTCTGGACATCAGTTTCCCCAACTTCAATGAGAGTTCCTAGGTGATTTCTATCTTAAAGGGTTGCTCAATGCTGACATTCCAGTTTTCCATGGCCTGCCCAGGGTCCTTACTAGTTGGACTGCAAAAAAAGGGGCTGCAAGTCTCAGGAAAGAGTCTCCAGTTACTCCCAGGAAACCAGCGGGGACTGGAAGCCTTGCTTTAAGAATCTGTTGCATTTTAATTCAGCCAAAGGGAACCTCAAGCCTGGGTGTGAGTTAGTCATGCCCAGGATGGGGGTAGGGGTGGAATGGGGGGGGGGGGGATGGAGTGGAGGGTGGAGGTGGGCAGATGCCCGCATCAAACTGCATGTAACTATAAACACGAATGCAAAATCAAACAGGAAACCTCAGCAGAGTCCAATCCAAAGGTCAGATTCTAACCTTTTTGGACACCGAAATGCTGAAGAGAAAAGCTGTGTTTGGGTGCCCCAGCCTTCCTGCTGCAAAAACAAATGCTTGCAGGAAACCAATTTGACAATAAATTATATAGTTAAAAAATAATAATAAATAAATAAATAATAAAAACACACAAACAAAAAATGCTTGCATGCATCAAACCAAAGTCCTGAAGGCAAAGGAGGCCAGATTTTTGTCCGGCCTGAACCGGGGCAAAGCTGAGCTCTGACCAGAGCCCATTACAGCCTCCAGACCCCTTCCAAGAGTTCCCCACCCCCCATGACCTCCGGCCCAGCACACACAAGTGCTGACACACACCGAGCCAGGCAAGGCCAGATGCACAGGGATAAATGGGCATTTCTGTCCCTGGAGAAAGGTTCATAGTACAGCCCCTTCTCCTGCTCCAGCTCAGATTTAACATTTTAATGAAGAACCCAGAGAGGGGGGAGAGCTGTGAAAGCCCTAAGGGTACCAATGGCACTTAAGTCTTCCAAGTCTTGACACGGGAGTCTGTGAAGACAAACTTCAGGAAGGTCTCTCCCCTCGAGATGACAGTTTCCCTGTGAACCTCCCAGAAAAACAGAATGCACATTCATAGGCAGTGGACTCTAAGTTACTGGTTCTGCCCAAGGAAAGAAGCCAAAAAGTCACTGGCTTCTTAATTAAAGCCTGTGACCCTACTAGGTACAGAGCACTAGGTGAGGCTCTGCGAGAGAAATGAGGACAAAAGGGACCCAGTCACTGTCTAAAAAGGTCCATCAATTAACCTGATAGCCATTCCATTCATCAAGACGCATGCTTTATACACACTGACTCATGTAATACCAGAGCCCTGTGAGGTAAACATTATTATCCCATTTTATAGATGCCAAAAGTGAGGCTCAAAGAGATCAGGTCACATACCCAAGCTCGCACATACCCAAGCTCGCTGGGAAACTGCAGGGCCAGAATTTGCAAGTCTGCCTCCTGCAAAATCAATGCCCTTTCCACAATCCTCTATCACCCCTGCAAAGAGATGCACGCAGATTCTGGGATAGGAGTTCAGCCTGCCAGGGAGAGGAGGAGAAGGAGATATTCCTCAAGACATTGGCCCAGGGTATTATGAACTATTGAGCTTTGTATCTGCCACACAGTAGGTGCTCAATACTCTTAAGGTGAAGGATGGGAGATGAGAGCCCCTGCTGAGGTCCAAAATGCCATCCAGTTTGGGGCATCCTCTGAAAGGGAACTGCAAAACTACATTATTCTCCCTTGGCCCAAAGCCACAGGGTGTCTGCCCTAGAATAGTCCCTGCAGAGGAGGCCCAGGAAAGTGCAGCAAGCAGGTCCAGAAAGAGGAAGGAACTCCAGAAGGACGGGAATGGGGTGGGGCAGCCTGCAAGGGCGAAAGAAAAGGCCTGGGACGCGTTGCTGGGAAAGACAAAGAGGAAAGGGGAGGGGAGGGGAGACTACAAACTTGCCAACGGCCTGGCCAAGGTGAACCCCGGCTCCTGGCGCCTTCTCATTCGCATTCATTCCACAAGCGCCGGCCAAATCTCAGAACCAGCAGCCAGGAGGAGGTGGCCTCCCTGCAGCCGGGGAGAAGTTCAGGACTGAGGCGGGAAGGCCTCTTTCCCAGAAGGGGAGTGACTGGGGGAACAAATCTGTGGGGCTCCAAAGATGAAAACGCAAACAGATGCAGTGAGGCGCTGAGCAAACACGAGACGGGACCGACCAACAAGAGCACTGGGGTTATGACCCTGACCTGTGAAGTCCTTCGTCGAGTTGAACTCAAGCCCCCCCCACCACCACCACCACAAACGGTCCCTCGGGCCCTCCCGCGGACTCCACGGGGAGGGCGCAGATGTTTGAGATGCACTCGATTCTCACAGATCTAGAGAGGGGTCAGGTTTCCGGGGAGGGGTAAGGGCCATCGAAGCGCCGGTCACGCCGGTGAAGGTCAAGGAGAGGCCCTGCCGGGACCCCCGACCCCGCCCGCCCAGGGCCCCCCTCACCTCCTCCCGCGCCAGTGCAGCCCCCCGGCACCGGAGCATCTTGGCGGTAAAGGCGGCGGCCCCGGCCGGGGAACTGAGGTCCTCCGCGGTGACGGCCAAGAACTCCGCAACGCTGAGCTGCTCGGGCATGGCGGGCGCGGGGTGGGGGCGCCGGGACTGCCGAAGCGGGGCGCGGGGGGCGCTCGCTGCACCGCGCTGGGCCGACCTCACAGCCAGCCGCGAGCACCGTCGGGGCCTCCGCACGCCCCGCCCCCTCCGCGCCGCCCCGCCCCGCCCCGCCCCCGACTGCCTCCGACCGGCACCGCCGGTTCGCCTCGCGTCCTGGGAGCCCGGAGCTTCCCCACCCCGCCCGCCTTTCGGCTCCGCCCCCGGCCTTCCAGCCTCTCCCCACCGACCTTAACCAGGACAGCGCGGCCCTAGCCCCTCGCTGGGCTCCCCAGCCCCTACCCCGGCCCCTCACTAGCCTCCCCAATCCCTCCCCCAGGCCTCCTAGATCCAGAGCTCCGCCCCTGGCTCACTGCCCCGCCCCTGGCCCCTGGGCGGGCTCCACAGCCCCGCCTCCAGGCCTATTAGCCCTAGAGCTCCGCCTCTAGCCGGGCTCCCTAGCCCCTCCCCCAGGCCTCACAGCCCCTGAGAGCTCGGTTCCTGACTCACTGCCCCGCCCCCGGCCCCCCGTCGGGCTCCCCAGCCCCGCCTCCAGGCCGCCTGGCCCAGGAGCTCCGCCCCTTGCCCGGCTCCTCGGCCCCGCCCCCAGGCCACCCAGGCCGATAGCTCCGCCCCTAACTCACTAACCCCGCCCCAGCCTCCCTGGAAGCTCAGCCGCATCTGTCTCCCGGCCCCTCTGCAGCTACTCCCCCTTTCATCCCTCCCTTGGGCCTCCCAAGTTGCCTCCCTCCCACCCCCTCCGCGCCCCCCGCTTCGTGAGCCTTTCGTCTACCTCTCCTCTCCTATGGGTTCGTTCCCAGCCCCCTTGACCTCGCCCCTTCAGCCTTACCCCGACTCAGGCCCCCACCTCTCCCCCCAGGCCCACCCGGTCTCGGCGCCCCCCTTCCGCTCCCTATTGCACCATCCCTCCCTTGCTTCGCACACTCAGCTCTCAGCCTCGGCTCTGAGCCGCACCTCCCCCTCCCCCTCCCTTGGCTTTTGGCCCCTGCGGAGTCTGTGTGGCTCGGTCCCTTTGGGTAGCTGTGTGATTTGGGGGAAAGTACATTCCTTCTTGGAACCTCAGTTTCCTTGTCTGCAAGGTGAGAAGCCTGCTGCCCACTTAACGGTGATGTTGCGAGGAAAGAGCCTAACCCTCGCGTGTACCCAGTAAGCGCTCTGCAACACGCTCCCCCTTTCCCGATCCTCTCGCTGCACCCTCATTCTTCCTGGGCTCAGTATGGTGCCTTCCACTCCGGAACCCAGCTCACTGTCCTGACCAGGCTGAAGACTGCCACTCCTCCCCCACTATTAACCCTTGCCTGTTAGAAACCATCTATGTCCTTGGGTGGATGAGAGATGAGGTTCAGAAATCTACTTAGGTTTCGTTCTGGAGCCTGAAGTCCTATGGAAAAGATTTCTTCAGTTAAAAAATCGGGGAAGCAATATTGGCTTTGGAATTTGATAGATCTAAGTTCCAATCCTGGTGCTGCTGTTGACCAGCTGTGTGCAGCTGAGCAAATGGCTTGCTTCTCTAAACCTGAATTTTCTACTCTTCAAATGGTCTAATGATATTTTACTCCACAAGGCGAGTGAAAGTATTACATGCTTTACCTGGGGGGAGGGGGGACTACAAAGATATACACTAAGATATTACCTGCTGAGGACATTATGAGTAATTTTTCTTCTTTGGCTAATCTGTATATCCTAACTTTTCTGTAAGGAGCATATGCTACTTGCCTAATAGAATTTAAAGTTGAAACAATGTGTACAGTCTGGTGGAGGAGATAGGACAAATATGCTGTGAAATACAACTCTTATTCACCCCCAGTCACCTTTCAACTCACTCCAGTCAGTTTTCAGCCAGAACTCCTACAGAGTTATTTCAAGGTCAACTAGGATCTCTCTCTTAAAATGCAACAGGCCCTTTTCTTAACTTCTAGGAGCATTTTGTACTGTTAGCCACGCTGTCCTTCTTGGAACACTTTTTTCTTTTGAATTCTGAGACAATTATTTTCCATGGTGGTCTTTCTCCCTCTCTGGCTGTTCCATCTCAGGGCCCTTTCTAAGATGGTCTTCCTCTGCATGTATCTTAACTGCTGGGATCTTTGGGAGCTCTCTGCTAGACCCTTTGTTCTTCTCACTCTACCCAGGCTTCCTGGACACTTTTGTCCATCCCTGCCAGCTTCCTTCATACCATTAATGTTGACGCCTTCTGTGTTAGTTTCCTATTGCTGCTGCTGTAACAAATCGTTGCAAACAACACACATTTATTCTCTTACAGTTCAGGAGGTCAAAACTCTGAAATGAGTTTCGTTGCGCTGAAACCAAAGTACAGCAAGGCCGCACTCCCTCCGGAGGCTCTAGGTGGGCATCCATTTCTTTGCGTTTCCCAGTTTCTAGAACTGCGTTTCTCATATCCTTTGGCCTCTAGCGGACTTCCTCCATCTTCAAGGGCATCTTGTCTCTGTGTCATATCCTATTGCTTTCTTTTCTATGGTCAGATCTCCCTCAGTCTCCATTTTATAAACACAATTGTGATTATATCTAGGTCCCGTCCAGATAATCCAGGATAATTTCTCCAGCTCAGGATTGTTAAATTAATCACGTCTGCAAAATTCCTTCTGGCATAGGAGATAACATTTACAGGTTCCAGGAATTAGGACCTGGATATCTTTGGGGGCTATTGTTGAGCCCACCACATCTTCCAAGGCTCTCTCTCCACGTTGGACCCTTTTCTGGCTTAAGATCTATGTGTCCAACTGCCTATGGGATGGTTTCACATGCTTATATCACAGGCAGACTTCTCAAACTCTACATGTCTAAAACTGAACTTGCCATCTTGTAACCTGCCCTCAGATCTGGCTTCTTCTCTGTCCCTGTCTTAGTGGAAGGTACCACCATGCACCCCCTCGGGGTCATCCTCCCCGTCTCCTTCCACCAATTTCCACTCAATCAAGTCTTATCACTGCCTCGTAATGTCTCACACATGTGGCCACCTTCTCTGGGCTAACCCCAGTCCAGTCCATACCACCTCTTATCTCCTCACGGGTCTGCCTGCCCCCAGTCTTACAGGTCTGATCTGATACTGCCCTGCTTAGAGCTCTTCAATGGTCCCATTGCTGTCTGGATGAAGTCCAGCTTTTTTTTTTTTTTTTTTTGCATGGCTAGCTGCTCCTGCCTTATCTCTCACCACCCCATCCCTGATATGATCTGAGCCCTCTTGATATTCTTCCTGCTGACCCATAACACCCCCTGACCTCCTTTCAACTGCCCAAATTCAATGTCACTTCCTTCAGGAAGCCTTCCCCAATGTCCTTCTAGGCACCCCTACAGACCCTGGTATCCCCTGCTACAGCAGTTCTCACTGTGGACTATAACCACCTGTTTGCTGATCTGGGCCTCTGGCCTACCTATTTATTTATCCAGAACTTACTATGTACCGGTCACAATGCCAAGGACTATACAAGTAATAGTTAACTCAATACTCCCAACAACCCAGTGAGGCAGGTAACATTATTCTTGCTGTCTCTGTGTTACAGGTGGGAAAGCTAAAGCTTAGAGAGGTTAATTGGTATAAAATCAGAATGAACAAGTAATAGAACCAAGATTCCAACCCAACCCAGGTCTGCATGAGTTTGTTTTTTGTGTTGTTTTATTATTAATCACCAAACTATGTTACCTAACTTGAAAACGTTGCCTCTTGGGGGTGCTTGGGTGGCTCAGTCGATTAAGCGCCCGACTCTTGGTTTTGACTCAGGTCATGATCTCATGATTGGTCAGATGGAGCCCTACATGGGGCTCCATGCCGACAGCATGGAGCCTGCTGGGGTTGGTCTCTCTCCCTCTCTCTCTGTCCCTCCCATGCTCATGTGCTCTCTCGCTCTCTCTCAAAATAAATAAATAAAACTTAAAAATATACGACAGAATACTGTCGTAATATCTTTCAGGCTAACAAATTCCTTCCTGATTTGTGAAGCAACTACTTCAAATGTCAAATCCTCTATCAGATATGCAAACTGAGAGACACGTGCTACTATGGTGGCCCCCTTTCTGAAGCATAAGTTTTATTTCAAGACTTTGGGGGGGCGCCTGGGTGGCGCAGTGGGTTAAGCGTCCGACTTCACCCGGGTCACGATCTCGCGGTCCGTGAGTTCGAGCCCCGCATCGAGCTCTGGGCTGATGGCTCAGAGCCTGGAGCCTGTTTCCGATTCTGTGTCTCCCTCTCTCTCTGCCCCTCCCCCGTTCATGCTCTGTCTCTCTCTGTCCCAAAAATAAATAAACGTTGAAAAAAAAAAATTAAAAAAAAAAAAAAAAGACTTTGGGGAGAAAACGAAATAACAAACATTAAGTAAATTACAGTATTTGGGGGGAAATAAGACAAACCCAGGGCTGTGTCAGCATAAATTACACAATTGGGGGGAATTTCCAGAGAAAACATGTGCCTTCAAGGAAATTTCCAGTTGCTTCAAGTTGTTTATCAGACCACCCTACATAAACACTCACTTTACTAGGACTATTCAAGGGAAGCGTTTGAGGCACACTCCTTATGAAATAGCTGTCTCAAGGTTCCTGGACCGGCCTGTGCAAATCTGACTCTCCGGAATTTACTCGTTCACTCAACATTCATCAAGCAATTCTAGGTATATTCCTGAGTGGAAAATGAGGAATGGGGAAGCTGTGGCTACAATGATGGGCAAGATATGGAGCAGTTCTCAAGGAACTTGTACTCAAATAATCAGAAGATGCAACTTATAAAGGCCCTTGAAGAGGTGCTCTGAGAATTAGGGGTGGGGGAGGGGAAAAGAGAGACTTTCCACGTGTGGCTCAGGGAAGCTGGGGAGGCTTCAGAGAAGAAAGGGCACCTGAGCTGAGCCCCGAAGGATCCGAGGGAGCTGGGGACAGAATGAGCAAAGACAAGGAAGAAAGACAATACAGAAAATCCACTCCCGTCAGCACAGACACTTGCCTCAACAGCTCACATGATAAAACGTTTCCTCTTGACTTCTCCCTCCAGCCACTGCCCCATTTCTCTGCTCCCCTTTGCAGCTGAAGTCATTGAAAGTCACTGCTGTATTCACCGTATCCAATTCCTCTCCTCCAATATTTTTCTTTCCGGTAAAATAACTTCGATCAGTTTCGGGTCGCAGGCAAATTGCATCTATCAACGGGAGAACCCAGGATATTGCTGGGATTGAGTGGTGGGGAGGGTGAGAGACGAGCTCAGGGAGGCCCAGAAGCATGCGCCGCGGAGCCACAGGGGACAGAGGTAGGAGTTCTGGAAAGAGGCCTGAACTTCAATATTCTCTTACGTTCCCTCTGATCAGAATCTTGCCCCCACCAGCCACTGCAGCTGCTCTCATTAAGGTCACTGCTACACCCCTTATATCGCTGAGCCCAATGGTCAATGCCCAGTTCTCACCATGCGTGGCCTCCAGCAGCTTCCTTGTGCCTTCTTATGCTACTTTCTTCCTTTGGCCTTCAAGACACCACACTGTCTTGATTTTCTTCCTCCCTCACTGGTGACTTCTTTTTTTTTTTTTTTTTTTTTTAATTTTTTTTTTCAACGTTTATTTATTTTTGGGACAGAGAGAGACAGAGCATGAACGGGGGAGGGGCAGAGAGAGAGGGAGACACAGAATCGGAAACAGGCTCCAGGCTCTGAGCCATCAGCCCAGAGCCCGACGCGGGGCTCGAACTCACGGACCGCGAGATCGTGACCTGGTTGAAGTCGGACGTTTAACCGACTGCGCCACCCAGGCGCCCCACTGGTGACTTCTTCTTGATCTCCTATGTATGTCAGTTCTTCCTGTTCTTTCTGGTTTCTTAACACTGAGGACCCTGGTCCTTGGTCACCTCCTCTCCTATGTGTGCTTAGGCCCTTGATGATCCCACCTCGTCCCATGACTTTAAATACCATTTAGATCCTGATGATTCCCAAACTTGTAACGCCAGCCTGGGCCTCTCTCCTGAACTTCAGCCTCTTCTATCCAGCTGCCTCCTTGAAGATCCTGGAAGTCAGATGGGGCATCTTGAACTTAACGTATCTAAAGCTGAACTTTAGATTTCCCTCCCCAAACCTCCTTCCCCACATCGAGACATCTGTTGGATCTGTACCCAAAATCGATTCCAAATCCACCACCACCCCTCATCACTTCACTGCTACCAGCCTGATTTAAGCCATATCATCTCGTGCCTGGATAACTTGAGGAACCTTCTGATTGGCCTCTCAGCTTCCACCCTTGCTCCTCTATAGTCTACTCTCAACAGAGAAACAAGTGATCCTTTAAAATATCATGTCAGAGGGGCGCCTGGGTGGCGCAGTCGGTTAAGCGTCCGACTTCAGCCAGGTCACGATCTCGCGGTCCGTGAGTTCGAGCCCCGCGTCAGGCTCTGGGCTGATGGCTCAGAGCCTGGAGCCTGTTTCCGATTCTGTGTCTCCCTCTCTCTCTGACCCTCCCCCGTTCATGTTCTGTCTCTCTCTGTCCCAAAAATGAATAAACGTTGAAAAAAGAAATTTTAAATATCATGTCAGAATACAAAATGTCATGTAATTTCACTGCTTAAAACCCTCTAATGGCTCCCCATTTCACTCAGACTAAAAGCCAAGTTTTCACATGGCCTGCAAGTCCCTGTATAAGCCTGTCTCACTCTGACTCCATCTACCCTTACTCTTCCCCTTGTTCTCCACCTCTGTTCCAGGCACACTGACTTCCTTGTTCTTTGAATATACTAGGCACACTCTTGCCACAGGACCTTTACACTGGCTGCTGCCCCTGCCTAGAATGCTCTTTCCACAGATATGCACGTGGTCAACTCCTTCACTTTTTTCCAGTCTTAGCTCAACTGTCACCACCCTGATGATGCTTATCCTGATCATCTCATCTAAAACTGCAACCACCTGTCTCTTGCCATACTCTCCGTCACCCTTACCCTGCTCTATTTTTTCCTGTTTAGCATTTACGCCTTTTAACATGCTGCTTTTCTTTTTTAAAAAAAATTTTTTTTTCAACGTTTATTCATTTTTGGGACAGAGAGAGACAGAGCATGAACGGGGGAGGGGCAGAGAGAGAGGGAGACACAGAATCGGAAACAGGCTCCAGGCTCTGAGCCATCAGCCCAGAGCCCGACGCGGGGCTCGAACTCCCGGACCGCGAGATCGTGACCTGGCTGAAGTCGGACGCTTAACCGACTGCGCCACCCAGGCGCCCCAACATGCTGCTTTTCTTATTTGTCTTATTTTTTTTTATTGTTTGCTCCCTCCATTAGAATATAAGTTCTCTGAAAGGAGGGACTTCCTTTCCTTATTAGGGCTTGGTTATGTACCCAGGCTTTGGAACCAGACTGCCTGGGTTTGAATCCTGGCTTTGCTATCTACCTTGGGAAAATTGTTTAATCTCTGTGGGCCTCAGTTTCCTCATCTGTGATATGGGGGAATAATGGTACCTCCCTCATAATGTTATAGAAATGATTAAATGAGATGCCGGATGGAAAGGATTTGGCAATGCTAACTATTGTCCCCACATCTGGTCCATAGTAGGCATGCGGTAAATGTTTGCTGGATCCCGTAGGTGTTATTATTCCTGTTTACTGATGCCCAAAATTACACCAGTGAGTGGCAGGGACAGGATTAGAGTCCAGGTTTACCTAATGTCAAAATCCCTGTTTCCTCTACTGCTCTACAATCTACCTTCTGAAGATTCGAGGCTGAGCTCCAGGGAGTAGAGAACTCACATTTCATGTCGTGGGATGAGATGAGACCAAAGACCAGAAGTGAAAATGAGGATTGCCGAGGGAAAATGGATGCAAAAGGGACTCCCCCCCCCCCCGCCCCGCCTCAAGATCAAGTCTGCACTCTTTTGCAAGACCACAAGCCCCTTCCCCTCTAGCCACATCCGCTTCTTCAATCCTCTCTTTCAGGAGAAGAAAACTGACCTCTGCCCAATTCCTAAGGCCAGCAGACCGCCACCTCTCTGCTCACGCTCTGGCTGTTACTTTTCCCTGCACTATTCTTTGCCTGGCCATTTCCTCTTCATCCTCATGACCCAGATGTCACAGATATCACTGCCTTAGGAAGCCTTCCCTGAGGCTGTGAGATGGTTTGGTGCCCTTCCCATAGGCTCCCGAGCTTTCTCATTACGTTTCATGTTTCCTTGTTTTCCCCTCACTTCCTGCGTGTGCACGTGTGTGTGTGTGTGAGGACCCACTCCCACCCTTTGCCAGACTGTAAGCTCCATGATCCTGTGGTTTCAAGTTGTGCAAGATCTTTCCTACCCAGGAGTCCCACGAGAGACTGGAAAGCACTCAAGAATCAAAGCAGCTGCTCTCCAGGGCCAAATGGTCTTCATTTACGTATCTTCAGTTTGAGCTGCCAGTAGAGACTAATCTTAGACTCTCAACACGTCAACTCCCTTGGGAGAGAGAGAGTTGGGGAGCCCCAGTCTGGATCAGAAGCTCACAAGACTCCATGTTGTACGACCCCAGGGTTGTGAATTGTAGTCTACGTCATGGCGCCCCTTAGAGTGGGGCAGTATACAGCCTGCACAGCTGGAAAGCCGGATTAAGTAGCCCTGGATGCCCGTTAGGGTGAGCCAGGCTGCCTGCGAGCTGTGGGGGCCCAGCAACACCCACGGAGTCCAAGCGTAGCTGCAGGAACCTATCCCTGGGCACCCAGGGGCAATTTTCAGAGAAGGGTATGGACTAACCACACATACAAAAGTCTGTAGTTGTCATTAGAGTCCCAAAGGGTCCCCAAACCCACAAAAGGTTGAAAGCTCCTAAAGAAATATTTTGTGGGGCGCCTGGGTGGCGCAGTCGGTTAAGCGTCCGACTTCAGCCAGGTCACGATCTCACGGTCCGTGAGTTCGAGCCCCGCGTCGGGCTCTGGGCTGATGGCTCAGAGCCTGGAGCCTGTTTCCGATTCTGTGTCTCCCTCTCTCTCTGCCCCTCCCCCGTTCATGCTCTGTCTCTCTCTGTCCCAAAAATAAATAAACGTTGAAAAAAAAATTTAAAAAAAAAAATAAATAAATATTTTGTGAGCACGTAAAAATATTCATATTAGAAGCGTATGTGCGGGAATTCATCTGCACAGTCGATCACCGCCACTGTGCCTGAGAAGGAGGCTTGGGATGGGGCGGGTCTCCCACGACATGAACTGATAATGAAAATAGTGATAACGAGGTTTAGACTTGCTTCGTATAGGTAATGAGTTAAGTCTGTTACATACGTGCCATAACCCATAGAACACTCTCAAAGGTAGGTACTGTTATTATCCCCATTTTACAGAGTAGGAAATAAAACCGAGAGAAGTGAGGGACTTACCTGGGACGAGGAGACAAACACAAGCAATCTGGCTGTGAACCTGGGCGTCAGCGTTCCATGGCCTAGTTGAAAGCAGATCCAAGGCAGGGGGGAGGGGGTTTGTGCCGAGAAGTTCGAGTTTGACTTTGCCGAGTTCCTCATTAGAAGGGGAGGATGTCCAGGGGTCCAGGGTCCTCCAATAGTGTGCCCCTGCTCCAGCCAAGAAAGGCCCTCAGCACCTTTGGCTGAAGCCCTTCCAGGCACCCCCAGGTGAAAGCTGTCACCGGGGTCTAAAGTCCTCTCCAGCCTGGTGGGTACAAGCTATGGAGACAGGCCTGGGCTTCAGTGCTGGCTGTACTCCTTATTCATTCTGGCAAGCCTCAGTTTCCCCACATGGAAAATGGAGATAATAATGCCTATGTCATGGGGCTGTTGTGAGAATTAAAGGGAACATGTTCGTGAAGTATGCACTGTAAGCACTCAGAAAATGGCGACGGATGTTATTGTCTTTGGTTGAAAAAAAGAAGACAGATTTCTGCAGTCTTCTGAGGGTTTATCCCATAGCTCTGGAGATCAGAAGCCTCAAATGGGTCTCACTGGGCTAAAATCAAGGTTGCGGCAAGACTGGGTTCCTTCTGGAGGCTCTGGTCATTGGATGCCCTGCCTTTCCAGCTTCTAGAGGCCGCCTGCGTTCCTGGCTCCTGGCCCCTTCCTCCGTCCCCAGAGGCAGCAGTGCAACATCTTGAAATCTCTCACTCACTCTGGCTCTGACTTTCCTCCTTCTGTCACTTATTAGGACCCTGTGATTATACTGGGCCCACCTGGATAATCCAGAACAAGCTCTCCATCTCAAGGTCAGCTGATTATCAGCCTCAATTCCGCCTGCAATCTTCATTTCCCCTTGCCATGTAACATAACACAATCACAGGCTCTGAGGACTAGAACATGAACATCTTCGGGGACCATTATTTTGCCTGCTACAGTGGGTGAGCAGGAAAATGCTGCGAAACACTGGAACTTTGCACTGAGCGTACCTCTGTTCAAAGACCTACCACGGCCCCCCACTGCCTCCAGGATAAGGGCCAGGCCCTTCAGCCTTGCCTGCAAAGCTTTTCATGAACTGACCTCTATCCCACTTACGAACAGGCACTCTCTGGCCTCCGTGCCTCTGCTCTGCCTGAAAAGCTTTTTCTTCCATTTATTTATTTATTTAAAAAATTTTTTTAATGTTTCTTCATTTTTGAGAGAAAAAGCACGAGTGGGGGAGGGGCAGAGAGCGAGAGAAGGAGACACAGAATCCGAAACAGGCTCCAGGCTCTGAGCTGTCACCACAAAGCCCGACACAGGCGGGGCTTAGACCCACGAACCGTGAGATCGTGACCTGAGCGGAAGTCGGACGCTTAACTGATTGAGCCGCCCAGGTGCCCCGTTTCTTCCATTTATAATCCTTAAAGTCCTTCCATTCGTCGTGGCCAGGCTCAAATGTCATCTCTTTCATGAAACCTTTTCAGAAGCCCCAGAACTCTCTCCCTCCCCCGGCACTATCCTAAAGTGTCTTGACCGGAGTTATTTGGCTTGTCCCACTCCGGTTGGTCCCCATCTGACTGCGGGCAGGTGAGGCTCAGGGACTACTATAGCAATGGTCTGTGGGTCTCACACTTGAGATTCACACAGAATCACTTGGAGGGCTTGCTAAGACACAGGCTGCTGGGTCCAACATCCACGGTTTCGGATTCAGTAGTTCTGCGTGGAGCCTGATAATCTGCATTTCTAACAAGTGCCCAGGTGATCCTGCTGCAGCTGGTCTGGGGAACACTCTTTGAGGACCACAGGCACAGAAGTCGAGGTGCTGGCGTGAGGCTAGACTTGGACTCAGATCTCAGCTCTGCCTCTCACTGTGTGACTTTAGATACATCCCCTGCCCTCTCTGAGCCGCTTTCTCATCTCTGAAAGGATTCATTCTTCCCACCTCCTGCCCCACTGGGTTGAAGTAAAGAGGACCAGGCTTAGGACAGCACCAGGCGCCCTGCTGGTGCTGACTCAATGGCCTAGAGCTCTACCTCTGCCAATTGCCCTCTCCCTGTGTTTTGACTTCCTAGTGGCTGCTCAATAGAAACTTGGGTATTGGTTTCAGGGAAAACTGCTGACTTGAATTCTGATGCAAAATGCTGGCAAACTGAGAAGAGCTAAAACAACCAAGCTGGGTATGTCTGGTCAGCGGAATGCTAATTACCTTCACACCGCGAGCATTTTCCCTCTGCGCCTCAGGACCACACGGTGCAATAACGATCATGTGTATCGTCGCAACGGACAGCAGATCAGCTGTTGCAAGTTTATGGTCATTTATCCAGCAAGTGTTTCCCCAGCACCTCTAAGGAGCCTGCCTGGTGGCGACTGGCTTGTCTCAGGGGATGCACTGCCCGGGGAAGAAGACTCCTTGTGGCCAGGACACTGCCTTCCAGCTTCCCCTCAGGACCTGTTCCCTTAGAACACCAAACACACACACACACACACACACACACACACACACACACACCATGCTTCCTTTGCTGCTCCTGGAGCAAGGTTGGTTTTTGTTTTGTTTTTTTAAGTAGGCTCCATGCCCAACATGGGGTTTGAACTCACGACCCTGAGATCAAGAGTCTCATGCTCTACCAACTGAGCCAGCCAGGCACTCCATGGAGCAAGGTGTCTTTTCACAACTTGCATTTGCAGGACACAAGTCACGTTCTTCATGGGCAAAAGGCTGTGTCTTTGCTTTACAAGCATCTAGCATTGTACACAGAAAGGAAACATCCAAGGTTAGAATGGAACCCCCATAATGACCGTTAGGAGGCTGGGTCACCAGGTGGTTAAGATCATGAGCCTAGGAGCTTGGCTGACCCTATTCCAGCCCCATGCCATCACCGGGGCTGGGATTAGGGTGAAGCAGATGAGAGGCCTCTCTTCCTCCCCCTAAACTGCCTCACCCATCACAGCCTGTCCACCACTTCTGGCTGTGTGACCTCAGGCAAGTAACTTCACCTCTCTGAGCCTCACTGGGGATAATACCTATTCTATAAGGTTTTATGGAGATTAAATAAAACTTGGTTCCTAATGGTCTCAATAAAGGGTAATACTTTTCCTAAATTCGGCATTTGGCAGAGTGGCCACCAGAGGGCAGTGGTCCCATGTTGGAAATAAAATAACCTGCCTGGTGATTAGTGATCCCTTTGAAGGAACACACACGCACACGCACACGCACACGTGTTCGCGCGCATGCGTGTGAGTGCATGCACCAGGAGAGATGTGTGCTTTGATTGGGTCAACACAGCCCCACTGGCCAGCAGATACACTGGGCATCCTGCTGGTCACCCATAGCTGTGGTCACTTGAAGAATGACATAAGACTGACACAAGTGAATTAAGATTTACTAGGACACTGCATCCTACTCCCCTAGGATTAATGGAAGGATCAAGAGGCAAACAAAATGTATGAATATACATAACAAAATAGTATTGTCACACTGCTGAGCCTTGTTAGAAAGTCTCCTTTAGAATCCCCAGGGAGGTCTGGTCTTCTCTCTTTGCTGTAATCTAGAAGCCTTCGGGTGCCTCAAGAGCTGTGCTGCAGACACACCTGCCAGGCCGTGTGCATCCATGGAAAGCAGAAGCCAATTCTTAAAATAGGTCAATACTCTTGACAAGAAACAGTAGTTAGGATCCCACCCTGGCACAGGGTAGATGCTCAGTAAATGTCTGATAAATAAATGATCCTCGTCTAAGGACAGCACAGGAGTCGACTGCATTGGGTTGGGGGCAGTCAGATCCTGGCTTTTTTCTCCCTCTTGTCTTATTGCTTTGTCCCGGTTCACCAGGATGATGTTGATTTGTAACAGGGATAGTAGGTATCTTGTTTCTAAGGTTTTACCATTAAATATGATATTTGCTATAAAATAGTAACTCCTGGGTCTTGTCATGTATCAGGTTTTTAATAATCATAAATGAGTGTTGAATTTTTCAAGTGCTTTTCTCATATCTGTGGAGATAGTTACATGGTTTTTTCCTTTAATTGGTTAATGTAGAGGAGCATATACATTGCTCTCTTTCCTTTTTTGCGGGCAGGCATTTACGTTACGCACTCATATCAAAACAGCAACCAGTACTTAATAGGCACCCAAATATTTGCTGAATGAATAAACGAGGAACAACAGATTCTTGGGGAAACTTCCCTAATGTAGGATTTCTTAATTTTTTATTATTTGAGAGAGAGAGAGAGAGAGAGAGAGAGAGAGAGAGAGAGAGAAAGAGAGAGAATCCCAAGCAGGCTCCACATTTAACATAGAGACTGATGTGGGGCTTGATAGCATGACCCTGGATCATGCCCTAAGCCGAAATCAAGAATCAGACAACCAACTGAGCCACCCAGATGCCCCCAAAAGTAGCATTTCTTTTTTTTTTAATGTGCGTTTATTTTTGAGAGAGGGTCAGGGGGAAGGGGCAGAGAGAGAGGGAGCCACAGAATCTGAAGCAGGCTCCAAGCTCTGAGCTGTCGGCACAGAGCCTGACAGGGGCTCAAGAACTCAGGAACTCTGAGTCATGACCTGAGCCAAAGTTGGACACCTAACCAACTGAGCCACCCAGGCACCCCAGTAGCATTTCTATCTTGCATTCTGCACGTGAGAACAGCTTGGAGTTTTGCAGCAAATGTGCAGATAATGTGTTTGCACTCCTGGGATCAGTCTAACTTGGCTATTATTTTTTTTTAAAGGCTCTATTTAACTGGCTAATTTTTGTTTAGGATTTGTGTCTCTATGTTTAAAAGAATTCCCCCTGCAATTTTCTTTTCTTGTATCGTCCTTTTCTGGTTTGGAGATCTAGGTTATCCTACCCATAAAAAAAAAATTGGATGACTTCCCTTTGTCTCATTCTCTGAAATATGTACAGGTTCAAGATCAGGGTTCAATAAAACTTGCCTGTATGGGCGCCTAAGTGGCTCAGTCAGTTAAGCATGTGACTCTTGGTTTTGGCTCAGGTCATGGCTCGTGAGTTTGAGTCCCACATTGGGCTCCATGCTGACAGTGCGGAACCTGCTTGGGAATCTCTCTCTCCCTCTCTCTCTGCCCCTCCCCCGCTCACTCTATCTCTCTCAGAATAATTAATGAATGAATTAATTTAAAAACTTTAAAAATGAAAAAAAAAACCTGCCTATAAATCCATCTGGCTCTGGCATCAGTTTGGAGTCAGAACCTCTTGAACATCAATCCAAGTTAGTTAATGATTTCTATTTCTTTTTGAGTCAATTTGGGTAAATTTATTATTTTCTAGAAACTTCTCCCTTTCACATACATTTTCAGCCTTGCCTGTCATTGGTTGCATTACCTGGAAACTCTTTATTTTTTTTTTAAACAACTTTATTGAGGTATAGTTTACATAATATAAAATTCACCTGAGGTGCCTGGGTCACTCAGTTGGTTAAATGTCCAATTCTTGACTTTGGCTCAGTTCATGATCTCATGGTTAAGAGACTGAACCCTGTATCAGGCTCCATGCTGGGCATGAAGACTGTTTAAGATTCTGTCAACCTCTGTCTCTTCCCTGCTCGGGCTCGCGCGCTCTCTCTCTCTCTCTCTCAAAAAAAAATTTTTTAACCTATTTCAGGTGTACAATGAAATGATTTCTAGAAATTTTATCAAGTAACTACAACCATTACCATAAATCAGCTTTAGAACATTTTCATGCCCCCAATAAGATCCCTATGTCCTTTTGTAAAATAATAGCTTTATTGAGTTATAACTCATATACCATACAATTCACCTACTGAAAGTATACAATTCCGTGGTTTTTAGGATATGCATAGTTGTATGTCCATCACCATGTAAATTTCAGAGTGTTTTCATTACTCCCTCCCAATAAAACCCTGTACCCATTAGCAGTCCCCACCCCCCCCCCCTTCCCCTTCTTCTAAAGTCTTAAGCAACCACTAAGTTACCCTCAGTCTTTATAGATTTACCTATTCTGGGCATTTCATATAAATGAAACCATATAATATGTGGCCATTTGTGTGTGGTTTCGTTCACTTATCATGTTTTCAAGGTTCATCCATGTTGTAGCACATGTCAGTATGTCATGTCTTTTCATTACATGTATTCATTCATTGCATACATTCCATGATATGGATATACTGTCGTTTATTTGTCCATTCATCAGTGGAGAGACATTTGGGTTGTTTCATTCTTGGGCTATTGTAAATAATGCTGCTACAAACATTTGTGTGGTTTTTGTGTGGCCATACATATGTGTTCATTTCTCTTGGGTGTATACCTAGAAGTGAAATTACTTGGGCTGCATGGTAGTTCTATGTTCAGTTTTCTGAGAAATTGCCAAACTGTTTTCAAAGTGGCTGTTGTATTTTACATTCCCACTAGCAGTATACAAGGGCTCCAAGTTCTCCACAGCACTTTTAAAAAACAATTTTTAATGTTTATTCATTTATCTATTTATTTATTTGATGTTTATTTATTTTTGAGAGAGAGACAAAGCATGAGTGAGGGAGGGGCAGAGAGAGAGGGAGACAGAATCCGAAGCAGGCTCCAGGCTCCGAGCTGTCAGCCCAGAACCAGACACGGGGCTCGAACTCACCAACCATGAGATTATGACCTGAGCCCAAGTCGGAAGCCCAGCCGACTGAGCCACCCAGGTGCCCCAGTGTTTATTTATTTTTGAAGGAGAGGGAGACAGAGCACGACAAAGGAGGGGCAGAGAAAGAGGGAGACACAGAGTCCAAAGCGGGCTCCAGGCTCTGAGTTGTTAGCACAAAGCCCAACGTGGGGCTTGAACTCACGAGCCATGAGATCATGACCTGAGCCAAACTCAGCAGCTTAACCGACTGAGCCACCCAGGCGCCCCTCCACAGCACTTTTTATTGTCTTGCTGATTATCGCCATCCTAGTAGATAAAAGGCGATTATCTTGTCATTTTAAGATATTTATTTTAAGTGATTTCTACACCCAATGTGGGGCTTGAACTTACAACCCTGAGATCAAGAGTCTTACACTCTACTGACTGAACCAGCCAGGTGCCCCGATATCAATATCTCACAGTTTTGATTTGCACTTCCCTGATGGGTGGCTAATGTTGCTGAGATCTTTTCATGTGCTTTTTGGCCATTTGTATATCTTCTTTGGAGAAATGCTTATTCATAGCCTTTGACCTTTTTTTAATTGGGTTGTTTGTATTTT
Organism: Leopardus geoffroyi; assembly: GCF_018350155.1. NCBI lineage: Eukaryota > Metazoa > Chordata > Mammalia > Carnivora > Felidae > Leopardus > Leopardus geoffroyi. Next base: position 17,489,325 of record NC_059328.1, read on the forward strand.
TACTATTGAGCTGTCTTTTCATTTATTTGGGTATTCTTTAATTTCTTCCAACAATGCGTTGTAGTTTCCAGAATATAAGTTTTGCCCTTCTTTATTATTAACCTTATTCTTTATTTCATTTTACGTGAGTGGGGAAGAGGCAGAGAGAGATGGAGAGAGAATTCTAAGCTGGCTGCATGCTGCCAGCACATGGCCTGATGCAGAGCTCGAACTCACAAAGCCACAAGATCAGGTTCGGCTCAGGCCGAAACCAAGAGTCAAAAGCTTAACTAACCGAGCCACCCAGGCGCCCCTTGTTAACCTTATTCTTAACTATTTTATTATTTTTGATGCTATTATAATTTAAATTGTTTACTTAATTTCATTTTTGGGGTTTTTCATTGCTAGTACATAAAATTACAACTGGTTGTTGTATGTTGATTTTATATCCTACAACCTTACCGAACTCATTTATTAGTTTTATATTTTTTAATGGATTCCTTAGGATTTTCTATATACAAGATCATGTTATCTGCAAATAGAGCTAGTTTTTCTTACTTCCCATCTGCCGGACTTTTATTTAATTTTCTTGCCTAATTGCCCTGGTTAGAACCTCCAGTATAATGCTGGATAGAAACAGAGGGAGTAGATCTCCTTATCTTGTTTCTGATCTAGGAGAGAAAGCATTCAGTATTTCACAATTGAGTATGATGCTAGCTGTGGATTTTTCATAGATGCCGTTTATCAGGTTGAGAAAGTTCCCTTCTATCCTTAGTTTGTTGAGGTTTCTTTTTAAGTTTTTTATTTTCATTCTAGTATAGTTATTATATAATTTCAGTGTAGGAGTGTGTGTGTGTGTGTGTGTGTGTGTGTGTGTGTGTGTGTGTTTTCAATCATGAAGGGGTATGGAATTTTGTTAAATGTTTTTTTCTGCATCTACTGAGATGATCACGTGGTTTTTATCCTTCATTCTACTGATATGATACATTACATTAGTTGATTTTCAGATTTTAAACCAGCCTTGCGTTTCTGGGATAAATCCCATGGCTTACAGTCCTTTTTACTTATACATTGCTAGATTTGGCTTGCTAGTATTTTGTTGAGAATTTTTGCAACTCTATTCAGCGGAGCCAATCGATGGATATTTAGATGTTTCCAGCTTGGGGCTATTATGAATAATGCTGCAATGAACACTCATGTGCAAGTCTTGTCTTTGCATGGACATATGTTTTCATTTCTCTTGAGTAGACACCTAAGGGTGGCATCACCAAGTCCTACGATAGTTTTAAGCTTATCTTTGTGCCAAAAATGCTTTCGAAAGTGGCTGTACCATTTTACATTCCCATGAGCAAAGTATGAGGGTTACCTGAGCATTCATTTAAGCTGTTTCTTCATCTGTAAAGTGGTGGCAACGAGAACACTGACTTTATGAAGTCAGAGATTATGTCGTGTGAAGGATTTAGCATGGCGCTGAGCCCAGACACACACAAAGCTCAATACACGACATCTTTTTTTATATTCCCTTGTCTTTGCTAACGTCCCAGGCTTTCACCTCCTAATGACCACCCTCCTAACTCCTAAAATGCATATTACTGCAACCATCACATTATTTGTGACTATATTTTTATGCATTTGTGTCTCATGAACATCCTAGGGATGGGGACCATTCTTATTTACTTCTGTCTCCTCCCTGCCTAGCACATAGCAGGTATTCAATAACCCATAGATAACCATATCTATGTACAAAACATTAATGCTTACATGTTAGTGTCTAAGAAAACTCTATAAAAAAAGGCTCTTGAACTGGGCCTTAAGGAAGAAGCAGGCACCTACTCAGCTGAAATGGAGGGAAGGGCATGCTGGGTGAAGTGAACAGTATGTATAAAGACCCAGCAGAGGAAAAACATGTTTTCAGGATCTAAGAGGTCCAGTGTGGCTATGGGTAGTGGGATGGAGTGGCCAGTGAGGTGAAAAGGGAGGGTAAGCCACTAGTAATGTTGTAAATGGACGTTCATGCCAAGTGAAGGGACCCTGAGGGCAGGGAGGAGCCATCCATTAAGTAGGAGTGACACGATCAGAACTGCATGTTAGGGGCGCCTGGGTGGCTCAGTTGGTTAAACATCTGACTTCGGCTCAGGGCATGATCTCACGGTTCAGGAGTTCAAGTCTGGCACCGGGCTCACTGCTGTCAGCACAGAGCCTGCTTTGGATCCTCTGTCTCCCTCTCTCTCTGCCCTTCCCCTGCTCCCTTCTCTCTTTCCCAAAAATAAACATTAAAAAAAAAAACCTGCATTAAAAATTTTTTTTCAATGTTTATTTATTTTTGAAAGACAGAGACAGAGCGTGAGTAGGGAAGGGGCAGAGAGAGAGGGAGACACAGAATTCAAAGCAGGCTCCAGGCTCTGATCTGTCAGCACAGAGCCCGACGCGGGGCTCGAAACCACGAACCGTGAGATCATGACTTGGGCCGAAGTCGAACGCCCAATCGACTGAGCCACCCAGGCGCCCCGAAACCCTGCATTTTAGAAGGAACTCTCTGGGTGTGGTAGAGGGCATGAGTACTCAAACTTCAGCTGCATTAGAATCACCTGAAGGGTTCACTATGTTACAGATTCTGGGTCCCGCCCTGAGTTTCAGAAGGTCTGGGGCAGAACCCGAGAATATGCATTTCACACAAGTTCTCAGGTAATGCCAGATCAGAGGACCACACTTTGAGAACCACTGATAGGATGGGACGGAGAAGAATGGGCAGCAGTGAGAAGATGAAGGGAGCTGTCCAAATAGTCCAAGGAGAGGTGATGGACCCAGAGCAGGGGAGATGTTCACATTTTAGATCTGGGTGCTAACTCTTCAGTGTCTTAGTGGTGACATTTCAGGCATGGTAATAAGCCAATGTGGGAAAGGGAGGCTGCTTCTGGGGAGAAATCAGCCAGGTGGTCAGGATAGTCCCCAGACTCACACTTGGTAATGACCTTCAGGAAACACAAGAATCAAGGTGTCCAGAGTTGCCATTTAATGCCCAATTATCACAACACAAGGAGGTTTACATGGCGCTCATCAAGGCAGGACCCAGGGAAAAACCAGACCAGAGGGAAGTGACCTGTACAGAGTCCCAGCACGGGGACCAAGTTCTCTTGGGCCTAATCATCCTCGAGACACACGTGCCATATTCAAGGCTTCTTCACTCACCCAGGAGCCAGCAGGCTGGCTGGGCTTCTGGTCACCAAGGGTCCTCGTGGGAGAATGGTGTCCCAGGATGAGGTGGGGACCCTGGGACACGATGAGAACCAGAAAGCTGTTTGCAAACAACCCCAAAAGGCTTTCACTTCAAATGCACTAAAGCCACACGATGCTCAGATGTGCGAACACCCAAACGATTTTACTAAAAACTACACGCTGTGCAGAACTGAGGCTGAGAAAACTTGGGGAGGGAAAGGAAAGTCAAAACCATCCCAGAGCCAGCTTTCTGAGCTTCACCACCCCCCACAGCTACACCAGTCCAACCACAGCACTGCTGTGGAGAAGGGACACCACACTGATCTAATGAACACTTTTCATGGGAAGGGACATGGGAGCATGTCCCTGGTTTTAAGAAATCTCTTTGAATCTCCAACTCTACCACACAACTTAATGCTACCGAGTTCCCTGGAGCCCCCGAACCTTTGGTGCCCCTGGGGACACAGGTGACTTGTGGGCTGCCGATGGAGCTGGGGAAACATCCTGACAGCAATAACATATCTCAGAAAGAGGCTAGGTCTCAAGTTTACATGTGGCCCCTAAAGGAAATTCCAGCCAAAATGCATTCTTAAAGCACCTGACGGAACTCAAGAGGTTTCAAGTGTCACTGGCAAGAAACAGGCATGAGCTTGTGTCCCTCCCAACCCCCCTGCCCCTAGCCGGAGGCTTGGCCTAGGCGGTCCGGCCCCGGGGGCCAGGCAGGGTGTGGAGGGGATAGCACAGGACAGGGCCAGCTGCTCAGGCTACAGGCCATGGGCCCAAGGGGCAGCCCGTCTGTCCAGCACTATGGCTGGATATTTGGGGAATGAGCTTGAATTCTGGCCAGACTTTGCCGTTAAACTCATTCCCGGTGGGTCCTGCAAGCCTCTTCTCCCCTTTGTCTGCTTTAATTCCAGGAGAACACTCTAGACAGAGCCAAAGGCATGGAAGTCAAACGTCTCTGTCTTCAGAGATGGGGCACGGCTAAATGGCAGCCCAGAGATCTCAATCTCTGGCCCCACATGCCCCCAACCAGATTCCATGCAACACTCCCTCTCCCTGCCCAAGGGCCAAGGTAGTCCCTTGACCCTGGACATACTGGGCTTCGAGACAGGCTTCTGACAAGGCCCCTGTGAGTATCAGGGGAGCTTCTGCAAAGCATACAAAATTAGCCCTGTTCACAGCACGAGGCATCTGTGACCTGTTGACCACTCCTGAGAGGGCAGTTAGGGGCCCGGGAAGTTGAGAAAACAAGGCAAGACTGTCCCCACGTGGCCATTAGCTCCCATCAGACCCCCATGTCCGAACAAGTCTACCTCCCAAACTTCAGATGCCAGCTTCTGGTCAGCTCAAGAGCAATCCCGTGAGGCCAACTTCATATTTAAAACCAACTTAATGCTACAAACTCAAAAAAAGAAAAACCAAAGTGCTGCCCAGCTGAGCCCCTGAGGAAACCTAGCTCCCTGAGGGTGGGTGGTGGGCCTTTCAGACCACCGTCCCTGGCTGCCTCTCTCCAGAGGGCACAGCCTTGGTTCAGCCCAGAGCAGCCCCACCCCAGGTTGAGTGGGGAGGAGAGCTGATCCCCCCACACCCAAGCAGGCTCCAGAGACACCTTGGGAGGGTCAAGCCATTGTGGGGGCTTGAGAGAGGAGGGCAAGAGACCTTCTCAGGACCCTACGCCTGAAGAGTTAACGTACACCCATCGCCCCACTAGCTGCCAAGGTCTGGTGTGCACTTAAGACTTCTTCCTGTCAGCCCTTCGGCATTCCTGTGACAAAAGGAGGCAAAAGGCCACCAAGACCTGGTCACCTCTGTCCTTGGCTTGGGGGGGGTGCGTGGTGGGGAGAGGGCGGTCTTTCTGTGTGAGAGCTGGTGGGGAGAGGAGGTCCTTAGAGAATGACTGCTTCCAAGAAACAAAAAATCCTTCCAGGGAAGGGGGAGACTATACCAGCAGCTACCAGAGGGGGTGCTTTGTGGCATTTTCTTGTTTTCAGCCCACCTGTCTCTTTGGGGGGGGGGGCTGCCACTCCCTCCCAGGTCCTCACTGCAAGACAGCACCTGTCCCAAGCGAGAGGCAGAAATAGAGGAAGGGTGCCCTCGGCGCCTTCCACGTCCCTGTCCGTGTTTCCCCGGGAGCTCTTCTGTGCCGACTCCCTGCAAGGTTGATTTTCATGTCCTGAGGGAGAGGTAGGGGATTCCCTAGGAAGTAGGTTTCCAGAACTGGAGCCTCGATGCCGCCTACTCTGGGGTGGCTCCCTGCCACCATCTCTGGGACAGAGGAGACCAGGAATCCAAGGCTGGCGCCTCAGCTGGAGACGCCAGGCCACCACGTACTAGAATCACGAGGCCTAAGTGCAAGTAGCATTCTAGCAGACGGGACGGCCCCCCAGAGACCCAGCCCACTGATGTGGGGAAACTGGGGAGTTGGCCTGGGGCTCTGGAAGCCCTGGCTTGCCCTTGGACAGTGGACAGCTCCGGGCCTGTCTTGAGAAGTCTTACTAGAAACTGGAATGATCTCCCTGCTAAAAACTCAGGGAAGACAAACAAACAAAACTCAACCTGAAATAAATACAAAGGCATTAAGTGCTTCTTGATAAATTCAGGGTCCTAATTCCCCCTCAAAAGGGGGGGGGGGGGCGGGGCCCTTTCCCTGGACCTGGTTGCCTCACTTGTGGCTCTTCGCATGAGAGGTCAGAGGTCCGAAGCCGGATGGGCCTTCCGGGTTCAGCTTCCATTAGGAAGGAGGGGACCCAACCTCTGATACGCTCCTCACCCGAATCCCCTACATGGCCCCCCGAGACAGCTTCGGCCGGCTGGGGGGTAAGAAAGGAGAAAAGGAGACCCCCGTACCCTGAGGACGGCGCCTTGTGTCCCACGTCCCTGTGCGGGCAGAGGGCCTGCCAGTCTGTGAGGAGGTAGAGACAGGGGCGGGCTGCCGGGGACAGGCATGGGCCACTCAGTTAATCAGCAGGTCCCCGAGGTCATAGGAGTCGAAGAGGTCGCTGATGCCCTCGCCCCCGTCCAGGCCCCACAGGTAGTCGTCCTGGTCCAAAGGCGGGGAGAAGCTGATCAGGGGGGAGCTGCACGGCAGGGTGGGGGACAGGAACTGGTCCTCGGTCTGCTGCAGAAGTGGGTGTGGCAGCTCCAGCATGCTGTCAGTGGCCTCCAGGGGCACAAGTGGCAGCGGTGGTGGCGGAGGCGCTGGCAGCTGCAGGGCCTGCTGGGGAGTCAGCGCTGGTCCTGGAGACGAACGGACAAAGGTCATACCCGGGCCTGTTGCCCCAAAGAGTCTGGTCGGACCTCAGAGCACAAGAATAGCCCTCCCGTCCTCTGGACGACCGCGCGCCCTTCTCCCTGTGTACCTTCCTGGTACCGCTCTAGCCACCGCCCTCCTTTTCCTACCCTCTCTCCCCTCCTCTCCGAGGAGATGGGATCTCCAGCTTTCGAAACCCCACCCTCTCAGGGCTCCTGGCTGGCTCAGTCGGTAGAGCACGCGACCCTTGACTCTCGATCTTGGGGTTATAAGTTCGAGCCCCACACTGGGTGTAGAGATTACTTAAAAATAAAAATCTCACAAAACCAAAAACAAAACCCAAAAACCCCTACCCCCTCTCACCATCAAGTTCCTGGCCCCTGAAACCACATTCTCTGTTTCTTGCATCACCAATCTCTCTCTCTCTCTCCCCCAGATCATTCCCATCATCACACAGACATGCTAATGACTCCTATCTTTAAAAAGCAGCCTCCCCGGCCTCATGACTCTCTCCAATTCCCAGCCCAGCTTATCACTCCTTTTCATAGCAAAACTTCTCAGCAATTGCCTGTGCTTACCCTCTACCCCCTCCAAATGTATCCTCTACCTGCCTGCCAGTCTTCACTCTTCCACTGAGGTCTGTCCCCACCACGCCACTGAACCAGTGACCTCACGTTGCCAAACCAATGGTCTTATTTGACCTTCCAGCAGAATCTGGCGCCGTTATTCACACCCTTCTGGAAACACCTCTTCACTTGGCTCTAATAGACTAGAGTCTCCTGGTTTTCTTCTTACCTCCTTGGCTACTTCTCCTGCCCCCTTTGCTCTGTATCCTCCTCTTCCTAACTTCTAAGCCCTCAGTGCCCCAGGGCTCCAGCCTCAGACTCCCCTCTCTGGCTGCACACCTCCTCGGGTGACCACAGCTGCCCCTTGGCTTTCAATCCCGCTCCCAGTGGACGCGTCTGGCACAGACTTCGCCCCCGAGCTCTCAGCTCCTGCGACGCCTCTGCTTAGAGAACCGAGGTACCCCAGAACTTAGCACGTCAAAACCAAACACTCCTGGTCTTCCCCCCTCAGTGAATGGACCACCACCCACTCAGCTGCCTAAGCCAAAAGGCCCAAGAGTTGCACGCAGTCCCGCCATTTCCCTAGCACCCAGCCCGGCAGCGAGATGGGTCATTTCCACAACTGAATGAATTCTGCCAGTTCCACGGCCAGGGCCTCCTTGCCTCGACTCTTGAAGTCTGTGTTCTACCTTAAAAAGGGCTGGCGGGGGGGGGGGGGGGGGCCGGGCGGGCTCAGTCGGTTAAGTGTCCAACTTTGGCTCAGGTCATGATCTCACAGTTTGTGGGTTCGAGCCCCACGGCGGTCTCTGTGCTGACAGCTCGAAGCCCGGAGCCTGCTTGGGATTCTGTGTCTCCCTCTTCTCTCTTTGCCCCTCGCCAGCTCGTGCTCTCTCTCTCTCTCTCAAAAATGAATAAAAATTAAAAAAAAAATTTTTTTTAATGGGAATTGGAGCGCCTGGATGGCTCAGTTGCTTAAGCGTCCAACTCTTGATTTCAGCTCAGATCACGGTCTCATGGTTTCTGAATTCAAGTCCCACATCGGACTCCACACTGGTAGCACAGAGCCTGCTTGGGATTCTCTCTCTCTCTCTCTCTCTCCCTCTCTCTCTCTGCCCCTCCCTCTCTCCTTTCTCTCTCTCAAAATAAATAAGTAAGCATTAAAAAAAAATTTTTTTTTTAAATGGCTGGGAATAAAATCCAAGTTCAACCAGTGCCAAGAAGGCCCTGCATGATCTGGCCCCTGCCTGCCTTTCTACTCCCTCTGTCCCAGCCTCGCTCCACTCACACTCAGCCTCTCCAGCCACACTGGCCCCAGCTATTTTCCAGCACACCAGGTGCATTTCCACCCAGAGGTAAAAAGGTGACTTCTTACACAGGGATGAGGAATAGGGCACCAGAACCCGCCCCCGCCAAATATATCCTGATACCCAGAATCTCCGTTTGAGCCATGACTTAACCCCCAACCACGCATTCCTTGGAAAATACAGCTGTGCTGGTTTGTCGGCCTGCCTGATCCTGTGTGTCTATGGGCAAGCGACTTAATGTGCATGAGCCTCTGTTTCCTCACCTCTAAAATGGGGATGATTATACCCACCTCCCAGGGTTGTTGAGAGGATTCAATGATAAGCACAAGTAGAGGGCAGCTTATCTGAGTGCTGCTCTGGTCAATGGTAAGAAGAACTGCGCTTTACCAAGGGCTTACCCTGGCTGGCTGGGCTCCCAAGAAGAGGTGTGTTTGACCTCCTCCGACACTCAGGTGGCTCCAAAGGAGGCAATATTGTGACCCCTATTTACAGATGAGGAAACTGAGGCTCAAAGAAGTCAATTAAACATATCTGAATGGAAAAAAAATGGAATATTTTTTAGCGTGTTGCAGAGGCCTGCAGGGAGGTGTTCTAGCAAAAGGCCTGGTTCGGGAGGAGGGGGAGGACCTGGGCTCGGACCCCAGCCCCGCCCACCCCACCGGGTGAAGCCCCCGTTTTCTCCCAGAGGAAGAATAAGGCTCCAGCTCACTGCCGTGCTGAGCAGGAACGAGACAACGTGCGTGAAAGCCTCCGCTGGGCCTTGCTCTCCTGCACGGTTATCACCCCCCAGAGGGAGCCGTTCTTTACATCTGGGCCTCCGCGCACTCCGATGGCTCAGACTCACTCCTCTATCTCCAAACCGCACAGATTAGGCTCCCGGTTCGTATAAACTTTTTCAAAAATCGCATTCACGCTGTGTCACTTTATGTAAACCATCCAGGAATCGTGAGGGAGTTTTAAGTGTCCCAGTTTTGGGGCACCTGGGTGGCTCAGTGGTTAAGCATCTGACTTTGGCTCAGGTCACGATCTCTGGTTTGTGGGTTTGAGCCCCGCATTGGGCTCTGTGCTGACAGCTCAGAGCCTGGAGCCTGCTTCAGATTCTGTGTCTCCCTCTCTCTCTGCCCCTCCCCTACTCGCACTCTGTCTGTCTCTCTCTCAAAAATAAGTAAACATTAAAAAAAAAAAATTTTAAGTGTCCCAGTTTTTAGAGACGTGAGAACGGGGGCTCCAAGGGGCCACAGTGACTCGTCTACAGTCACCAAGTCACAGCAGGTGAGGTGCAGACTCAAGCCCGAGTCTCTCAGAGTCATCTCCTGTGCTACAGCTACATCTAGGTTGACCTCAGAATGTCAGAGGTGGGGAAATGTCAGAGACCACCCTCGTCCAAAGCTCTTCCGTTACAGATGAGGGAAACCGAGGCCCCAAAGGGTTAGTGATTCCCCTGCACGACGCCAGAACCTGGGTGCCAAGACCATTGCGGCCTCCTCTTTGGATGTGGACTCTGGTGCTCAGACCTCAAAATGACTCTGCTCCAGGCCAGAACACGGAGTGTGTGTATGCGCGTGCGTGCAGGCACGTATACCTTCCAGAAAACACCCCGCCGCCCCCCCTCCCTTCGGCAAGGATGTCGCCAAGGGACCACATGGCCAGGGGTGGTTTCTGGGCTGGCTCCACCACCAACTGCTCTGTCAGCTTCTACTCTTTCTGGGAGCACAGCTGATCTGTAAAACTGAGGCAAAAACCTCGCCCTCGCTTATGTTGGAGGGTCCCCCGCCTCTGCCCCAAGTCTCAGAGGACATCCCAAGCGAAAGTGGTTCTAACTCAGGAAAGATGCGCACATGTTGACAGTGAAGTGCGAAAGCAGAGCGAGGGAGGAGAGGGAACAGGGTGGGGCACAGGTCTGGAGTGGGAGATAGACACTGGGAGGTGCCCAGAGGGACAGATGGCTGGTGCCGGGAGAAGCCCGGATCCCCGGACCAGACCAGGATACAGGAGAGATCAGCTGGGGGTCTGGGCTCTTGTCCAAGCTCTGCCGCCAACCTCTGTGTGACCTTCGGGAAGTCACTTGCCCTCTCTACGCTCAGTTTATTCATGTGTAAAATGAAGGGCTGAGTTATATCAGCGCCCAGCAAACTTCTGTAAAGGACCGGATGGTATTCTAGGATTTGCAGAACGCTTACAATCTCTGTCACACCGTCACTTTCTTCCTCTCCCCCAACTCTTCAAAAATGTGAAAACCATTCTTAGCTCATGGGCTGCTTAAAAACAGGCCAGATTTGGCCTGCAGGCAATAGTTTGTGAACCCTTGAGTTAAAGAAATGGAAGGGGCGCCTGGGTGGCTTGGTTGGTTAAGTGTCTGACTTCGGCTCAGGTCATGATCTCAAGCTCCGTGAGTTCGAGCCCCGCGTCGGGCTCTGTGCTGACTGCTCAGAGCCTGGAGCCTGTTTCAGATTCTGTGTCTCCCTCTCTCTCCGCCCTTCCCCTGTTCATGCTCTGTCTCTCTTTGTCTCAAAAATAAATAAACGTTAAAAAAAAATTAAAAAAAAAAAAAAGAAATGGAATCCATGTCTGTGTTCTGTGGACACCCCACCAAGCCTCCTCCATCAGACCAGCTTGAGCTCTGGCTTCTTTAAACACCAGGGTTCTACTTAAGGGAATTCTGCTGCTAAGAAAACAGAAAGTTGAACACTGGCCTCCACAACCTGAAAGGATCTGTCAGTCTGATCTGATGTGTGATCCCAGTAAAGGGCATAAACCGTCCTGGAGGAAGGGCCTTCCCGGGCTCCCATTTCTACTCCTTCCAGACTCCTTCCCTGGGACTTCTCCTGCCTCTTTGCTCATGACTGAACTCATGCTACTTCCTGTCAGGTATAGCCAGCTTTTTTTAGCCGTACAGCAACCTCCCAGCCAGGGGTGAGCCTCTCTAGTCAGGAACCCCTTCCTCGATTTGTTCTGAGCCTCGTGGGGAGAGGCCTGGGAGAAGACATGGGGAGAGTCACATCACCTCTATGCCTCAGTTTATTTATCTCTAAACTGGGGACAAGAACACCTACCTCAACAATGGCTGTGAAAAGTAACGTGACAATAGATGTACCTGATACGGTCATGGTTTAAAAAAATCTTAGTCATGGGGCACCTGGGCGGCTCAGTCCAATAAGTCTCCGACTTTGGCTCAGGTCATGATCTCACAGTTTGTGAGTTCGAGCCCCAGGTCAGGCACTGTGCTGACAGCTCTAAGCCTGGAGTCTGCTTCGGATTCTGTGTCTCTCTCTCTCTCTCTCTCTCTCTCTCTCTCTCTCTCTCTCTCTCAAAAATAAACATTAAAAATTTTTAATAGAAAAATTAAAAATCTTAATTATAACAAAAAATTAATAAAATAAATAAAAGATAAAAATAATTAATTAATTTTCCAAACTCCCAGGGGCACCTGGGTGGCCCAGTTGGTTAAGCCTCTGACTCTTGATTTCGGCTCAGGTGGTGATCTCCCAGTTGTAAGATCGAGTCCCATGTCAGGCTCTGTGCTGACAGCACGGAGCCTGCTTGGGATTCTCTCTCTCCCTCTCTCTCTCTGCCCCTCCCCTGCTCGTGCTTTCTCTCTCTCTCTCAAAATAAATAAATAGATAATTAATTAATTAATTTTAAAAAATCTTAGTTGAGCCTTCCTTCAAACATCTGTAGTTCCCATTCACTGAGGGCTTACTGAGTGCCAGGGGCTTTGTCGTTAGTAGTCACCACGGAAGTGTGGTACCAGCCCTAGTGGCAGTAATAATGACAAGAATAGTTAGGCGTTACTGCCTGGTGCCATTCTAAGTGCTTTGCCTATATTATTTCCTCTAATTCTCACACCCTATTAAGTAGATCCTGTTAGTTACTATGCCCAACTGACAGATGAGGAAATGGAAGCAAAGAGAGGTTAAGTGACTTGTCCAAGGTCACATCGCTGGTAACTGGAAGTGCTGGTATTCAGACCTAGGACCCCTCTGGCCCAGAGCAGCATTAGCCTCCCCACTGGGACAAGAACACGCATGTGCTCTATAAAGTGTGACGTGCAAACACACAAGCGGGGGAGAAGGGCTGTACCCCTCTTCGCCGCCCAACAAACGTTGACATGGAAGAGGAAACGCTAAGGCTGGTTGCTCTCCCCACCTCCTGTCCCTCTGGACAGAGGGTCCTACCTGGAGATGCCATGGGTTCTGTCATCCCAGGGTCAGTGCTGCTGCTGGGCTGGGTGGAGTCAGGGATGGCGCCGAGGGGGGAGGGGGAGGGGAAGGGCTCCTTGGTCGGACTGTCCAGCTCCTGCACCTCCTCTGGACACAGGTAGACTTCGATGGGTCCCTGCGTGCTCTTCAGATATATCTGCAGGTTCTCCTGGAGGAAGAAGAGAAGCCGGGTCATGGCTCTGGGCAGCTGGGCACTGACTCACGGGTCGGGGTGGGGTGTATGGATGGACACCCACGGCTCCCGCCATCCGCGTGAGCCAGCGCAACTCCTGAGCTTGGCGCCGACGCCTGCCCTGTCCGGTCCCCAGGTCCCCTTCTTTTAGGGAGAATATCTTGCTTTTCCTTTGGGCAGCCACTCCTCTCCAACTCATGTACTTTGGGGGGGACAGCACTCTTCCCCACTCCAATGGGTGAGCTTGGGGTACAGGCTGGGAAAGTCACCGTGATGGTGACTGGTTCAGGGTAGCACACGACTCAGGTCAGTCCAGGAGCATCGGACCCAGGGCTCGTGCGGGACTCGTGGGAAACGGAAGCTCCCTTCCCACTGGGGTCACCGAGCTGGTTATCATGAAAACTAGCTTTGCCACCAGAAAAGGGGAGCCTGCCTTCATGGAAGCACAGAGAAGGGCAGAGAAAGATGGAGAGCATGGGGCGAACTGAAAGTCATAGTTTGAGCTCCTGCATCTAGCCTTGCCTGCAATCCCCAAGTCTTTCCTCTGGACCTGTCACTTGCTTCCCCTTAGTCCCCTCCACTCCCAACTTAAGCTATTTGGACTTGGCCTTCTGTTACTTGTAACAAAGCGTCTTGATAACTTGGCCTTCCCGCCCCTGCTTCTTCCCTCCATGATTAACTGCACACATGCTATTCCGACAGGCATTTAGGTCTTCACCCGGTGCACCTGCACTGCCCTCTGCCCACCCGTTTCCCCTGACAAGTCCTGTTCATGCTTTAGGACCCAATTAACCTGTAGCCATCTATGGACTCTTCCTCCAACTGTCCTTTCTCTGGGCACCTGGAGTCTATAAATGGCAGGATGACTGCTTGCTTGGGTCTTTTTCCCACTAGGTCCCGAGCTCCTCCAAGAGGACAAAGGAGGTGGGGCCTCCTTTATCTTAATGTCCTTCCATTAAACGAATTATTTCTTGAGCGTTTATTATGTGTCCAGCTCTGGGCTGGGGGGGGGGGGGGGCGGCTACCACAGGAGTGCAGCATGCTTCTGTGGAGCTTACACTCTAATAGGTGAAGCAGAACACAATCACAGAATCACCAATCACCCAGCAAACGGAGGTCAAGTGTGGTAGAAAAGCACAGGTAGTAATGAAATTGGGGGGGAGGGGGGTAATCAGGGAAGGCTTCCTTGAAGAAGTGATGTTTGAGTTGAGACCAGTAGGATGAACAGCAGTAAACCAGGCAGAGAAAGAGAAAAGCATTTCAGCTGGAGGGAACAGCCTGGGTGAAGGTCTTACACTGGGGACGAGCTTAGTGTGGCGGGGAAGCTGTAGGTAAGTCAGTGTGGCTGAAGCAAAGACATCATGGGGCAGCATATGAGAAGAGGTTGGTGAGGTCAAAGCACAGAGGACCTCATAAGGAATTATTAAGAATTTCTGGTCTTTAACCTCGCCAGACAAAGTTAGCAGGAAAGGATTACTATGAGCGCTAACACCACGGTGTATGGGCACATGTGTGCGTGTGCCCAGAAATGTTGGGGGCCGTGGGATGCAGGAAGATACCAGGAACGGAGATTTTCTCGGGCCAGCATCTGATGCCTGTTGCCCTTTCTAGCTTCTGCCATTTCTGCCCCCAGCTCGGGGACCACTGATCTTGTAATGGGTACCAGAACGGACCTGGGAAGCTTGGGGTCAGGCAGCACCAGGGACAGAGCGTACAGAGCAGCCTGGGACCCTCCTAACCCTGCTCTCCACCAAATACTTCCCTCTCACCTCGCTCCTGTCGGGCACTTCCAGTCTTGTCTGAGGAGGGGCCTTGACAACGATCACTGTCTGCTCCTTGAAGCTTCCAACAGCACGGATGTCCTGGTAAGTCACATAGGCCAGTGTAGGGGCAGGAGAGTCAAGAGAAGTAGCTGGTCACAATTCAAACCCCCGGCCTGCCAGCCTAAGCCTCTGGACATCTCTTTCTCAGTCCGTCTACAGCTTAGAAATAACCAAACACCATAACCTGTTCTTCTACTATCATAGGCTACCCCGCATCCCTTTTGAAAACAAACAGGAGTATAAATCATTTCTTAATGCTGCCTCATAACGGTTTTTTATGTAAAGACTTCATCTCAGACTGTATCATTAGCTCTGAGACAGGAGGGCTCCGTCTTATTTCTTTATGTTTCTCACAATGCCTAGAATCCTTCCAAAAACACGAAGTCAGATCCAAAGACCAATTAGATGGTAGAACCATCTGATTGGGAAAAGTGTATGAAAAGCCTTAGCAAAGCCCATGCTTATAGTGTCAGTCCTAGGAATCCAACCTAAGGAAATAAGTAAAAAATATAGGAAAATGTTCTCTATACAAAAATATTCATCACAATGCTGCTTTATAAAAGCAGAAATCTCAAATCAATCTAAGTGTTGACTCTAGGCCTTAACAAACCAGAATGTGGTCTGAGTAGGACATTCTCAAAGCATCCTGATCATGAGGTTAAATCCTATGAGACTCTGCTGTTTTGCAAAAAATGGTCCAATAGCAACAAGTTCATGGATCAGGCAAATAGGAAGGATTTGTAACAACATAAAAACAGTCTATGGTGATAGAAAGCAGGATATAAAATGTTACATATGGGGCACCTGGGTGGTTCAGTCAGTTAAGTGTCAGACTTCAGCTCAGGTCATGATCTTGCGATTCGTGAGTTTGAGCCCCACATCGGGCTCCTTGCTGGCTGTATGGAGCCTGCTTAGGATTCTCTCTCTCTCTTTCCCTCTCTCTCTGCCCCTCTCAAAAATAAATACTTTTAAAAAAAAGTTATGTAGGGGCGCCTGGGTGGCTAGGTCAGTTAGGTGCCCAACTTCAGCTCAGGTCATGATCTCGCTGTTGGTGGGTTCGAGCCCCACATCGGGCTCTGTGCTGACGGCTCAGAGCCCGGAGCTTGCCTGGGATTCTGTGTCTCCCTCTCTCTCTGCCCCTCCCCCACTCGCACTCTGTCTGTCTCTTGAAAATAAATAAGTGTTAAAAAAACATTTTAAAAATTATGTATAGCAGGCACACACTACATTTAATAACCCGTGCCCTTGTGTATGTATAGTTAAGAAACAATGGCTACATTAAGGGGGCACCTAGCTCTTTTCTCCATTTTCCAGATTTAAAGAACTGGTCTTACTTTTATAAGGAGAGTAACTTCGATAGGCTCGTGAGGACAGGCCACCAAAGAAGGAAGAAACAGATATGCCAGCCCCCGAGGCTGAGTTAGGCCTTGCAGGGAGGTGCTGCCTCAACTCCGATAAGGCCCTGCTCCCTGACCTCTTCCCCCCACCAAACAGGATATCTCTTGTTGGCCTTGTCCTCGGTCAGGTGCTTGAAGTTCAGAGAGCAGGTCTGGATGAGCTGGTCCAAGGCCTGCTCCGTGCTCATCAGTTCCTTCAGCTCCTGCCCCAGCTGCTGCCGCTTCCCAGGTCGGGTCGGGTCTTCAAACATTCCCCTGCCTCTGGGAATAGAACAGTCCCCCAGTGTCAGTCTCAGCGCACATCCCGGAGCCCCAACCCCAGGGCGGCTGTGCAGACCTAAACAGGCGGTGCGGGGCGCCTGGGTGGCTCAGTCGGTTAAGCGTCCGACTTCAGCTCAGGTCACGATCTCACGGTCCGTGAGTTCGAGCCCCGCGTCGGGCTCTCGGCTGATGGCCCAGAGCCTGGAGCCTGCTTCCGATTCTGTGTCTCCCTCTCTCTCTGCTCCTCCCCCGTTCATGCTCTGTCTCTCTCTGTCTCAAAAATAAATAAACTTTAAAAAAAAAAATAAATAAAAAAAAAAATAAAAAAATAAACAGGCGGTGCAAAACCCCAGGATGGGGCCACTCACACGGTCTACAACGGCGCCCCCTGGGTTGTGCAGATCAGGGGCCCTGCCTAGCTCCCGGGGAGCTGCTAGGAACTGGAACTTGAGGTCTGAGGGTTGGGCTAGGGAAAAGAAACAAATCAAGCCTCACCCCACTTTGGGGGGCTGTCAATGCCTGTGCCCCCCCCCCACCTCCCCCAAACGCCTTGCCTGGGTTCCCTCAGGGTCATGCCAGGGGCTGCAGGTCCGCTCTGCTCTCTGTAGGAGGAAAGGAGCTTGGCGGACTCCTACCTCAGAGCTGCAAGGAGTGTGGGTTGCTACAGCCCAGCTCCCAGGGGACTTTCCTAAGCTGGAAGAGGGGAATCTTTGGGATCCCAACTCAAGAGGATCTGGGTCCTCTCTCGGGCCTTTGCGTGTCCTAGAAATCATTCTCCACGCTGCCCCAACCTGCTTTCCCAATATATTCCCAGCATATACATCTGTCCTTCCACCTCCCTCTTAAATACATTGGCTCTGCTCCCGGCAGGTACGTGAGCCTATCGGACGCCACCCTGAGCTCCAGCCCCGACACACCCACTGCATACGGGGCACCCCGCACCTTCACCCGCAGCACGTGCACCCACTGGTGCCATCGGCCCCAGCCCAGGCACTCACACCCACTGGATGTTGTTCTTGGCCTTCTTACGGATGAGCTGGATGCCCTCCAGCACGTTGGTGATGTCATAGATGCGCCGCTTCTGCACGTCCAGCACCTCAGCCGCCCAGTTCAGGTCCAGGACGCCATCCTTGGACTCGCTCAAGAGGTAAATGAACTTCTTGGTGAGGAGCCCCAGTGACGTGTCATACCGAGTCTTCTCTCCAGGGGACTTGGGGGCTAAGAGGAAAGGGGCCCAGTCACAACCTCGTCCTTTGATCTGGACCCGTTAAGTACCACCCTTCGCATGAGGGCCGGAGCAACCACTCTCCAGTTTACAGAGCACTGTGAGGCAGGAGGTCGTTTGCCACCACCATCCAGGCGGGGACCCTGATGCCTAGAGAGGACACGTGACTTGTCTGAGGTCTCGCAGTCGGGGGCAGGGGCGCGACTGGAAACCAAGCATCCTAACTCCTAGTTCACAGCCCCTTTCCATTAGAGCTTAGGGCAGCCCTAGAAACACCACCTCCATCAACACTAACAAATAGTTATCGTGTGTTGGTCACCGTTCTAAGCAACTTTCCATATACCACCAATTTAATCCTTGCAACACCCTCTCAGGCTGTTGCCTGAGGGGCATCCCATCTTACGGGTGAGTACACTTCAGAACGGACAGGTGAAGTAACTTGCTCAGCTCAGTCGGCTAGAAAGTGACAAAGCTGATTTAAATCCGGACAGTCCGGCTGCAGTCTTCCTTCTTAACCATCACCCTATCCCGCCAGCTAGGTCAGGAATCGAGGATTATGGTAGGGAGAGAATAACCGGCTGGGATTCGAGAACATTTGCATAGATTTGCTTTTTCTTTCCAGGTGCAGCCCAATGATTATCTGAAAGGAATCAGCCCTGTACTATCACACGGGGCAGGCGCATGAAAAAAGATCCTTTCTTAATGAGGTGGATGTCCCAAGACCACATCTCAGCTGCAGCATCTTAAACCACAAGAAGACTTCTGCAAATTTAGTGACTTGCAAGTCATACAGCAAGCTAGTGGCCAAACTAGTTTTGGAAACTGAGTTTTAGAGAGTCTCAGATTCCTCCGGAAGGCGACTTTAGAATCCCCTAACACACAGATGGCAAGCATTTGGCACACGGGCTGTTTTTGTCAGGTTTTGCACCCCTGACAGACATTGCTGACTGATCAGTGCGCTTAGTACCTTTCAATAAAACGATCCCGGCAGACTCTACCAATCAAAGGGAGAGCAAATTTTATTGCTATTCCCGATCTCGATGTGTTTCATTTTATAGATGAGACAACCAACGCTCACAAGAGGAGTAATTAGATCAGGGCGGAACCTTGTCCAGACCCCCAAATTCCTTTTTTTTTTTTTTCATTAAAAATTTTTTTAATGTTTATTTATTCATTTTTCTGAGAGAGAAAGGGAGAGAGAGAGAGAGACAGAGTGTGAACAGGAGAGGGGCAGAGAGAGAGAGGGAGACACAGAATCCGCAGCAGCCTATGGGCTCTGAGCTGTCAGTACACAGCCCGATGCAGGCCTTGAACCCATGAACCATGAGATCATGACCTGAGCCGAAGTTGGACACCTGACGCTTAACCGACTGAACTACCCAGGTGCCCCAAGATCCCCAAATTCCTGCCCCTCATGTTTCCCACCCGGTCACATAACTTCTTCATTAGGTCTCTGACCCCACCCCCCTAAATTACTGTTCCTCTCTAACATAGTTTCTAAAACTCCAGCTGGAACCAGGATATTGACTGAAAATACCAGCAGGCAGAGGCAGAAATTCCCTGCAGCTTAACTTTAGGAAGGCACCACCCGGGCAACCCCTGGATCTTAAAAATCTCTGAGGCCACGCGGGTTAGACCAACCCAAGTTTCACTTCCCTTTGAGTCATTCATTTAGCCCTCTGCATGTGGGAGAAAGACCCTGGATTCTCTCTTTTAGAAAAGATCAGACTGCAGGAAATGTAATTTTTTTTTTAATAGTAAGCTCCCACGTTCAGGTCACGAGAGCGGTGTGTAGTGTGGGAGAAGCAGTGCTAGCTTGGCTTTGAGTCCTGACTCCACTCACCAGCAGTGTGACCTTGGGTAAGTCGCTCAAGCTCTGCGTCTCAAGTTGCCTCATCATTGAGAGGGGGACAGAGCTACCTACTGGCAGGGTCCCGTGACACAACCCAGAGGAAACTACTTTGTAAACTGGGAAGTGTGCCACAAATATCACTCCTGATGATTCGGGCAGGGCTGCTGCCCTCTGCCCTTACCCATCCCCCATCCGGGGCCCGCCCTTAGATGCCCAATCGGCAAGGCTTACTTTTGGGGCTGGGGAGGCCGTCCAGTCTAATGCACTTCCCCTTGGGGGTCCGGAATTCAGGGACTGCTGGCTTCCCGATCCCCTCCAGGTCCAGCTTCCTTTTGGCCTTGGAGAGAGGAGAGACAGGGTTTGAGAATCATTCTTCCTTCAGCCTTTCCCCAAGTTGGGGCCAAAGCATGGAGGCCACCAGCGGCTACTTTCTGTGCCTCAGTTTACCACCAGTCCTGGCGAACACATCATTGCACTTGGTGAGGAAATAGGAGGGACTCAAAAAGTGAGCTTTCATGGGAAGGAAATCCTATTTTTTTTCTTTACCTTTTTTTTTTTTTTTAGATTTTATTATTTAAGTAATCTCTACACCCAACATGGGGCTCAAACCCACAACGCTGAGATCAAGTCACGTCACATGCTCCACAGACCGAGCCAGCCAGGTGCCGCAGGGAGTCCTATTTTCTGAAGAGCACACAACACTCCCATTCTGAGGTCCATGCTCCTGAAGACTATGGAAGCCAGTCCAGCCGAGAGCCCGGGGTTCCTTAATAACAGGCCCCAAGGTCACTTCTATCGGCACCATGCCCAGAGGATGATGCGGGGAGGAAGGAGTGGGTAGGACCTAAACCACACCAGGCTGGGGAGAGCCTCCCGCCTCACCAAGTGCAAAAGCAGCTGGCCCAGCCTGCCCTGGTGCCCATCACAGCCCCACAGCTGGCCCTTATCAGGGTGGGGCTGGGCATCCGCCCAGGCCCAGGGGACTTCCTGGCTCAGTGCCACACCCCAGGGAGGTGCCCACATCGGGAAGCAGAGCAAACATTCCCCACCCCCCATGTTTGGGCTCCGGCTCAAGGGCCCCAGGGCCTCCTGAATAGACTCCATTTGCCATTCTTTGCTGAGAGGGGCAGACAATGAATCCTTCCCCTGCTTCTCAAGGACGAACAGCTGAGGTCCCCCTGCTCCCCCTGCCTGTTCCCGCCAAGCTTGGGAAACACCTGCTGGGGAAATCAAACCACAGACCCGTCTGCTCTTCTCCACCCCACTGCCACCAGGCCCCAATTAGGCCCAGAAGCTGCACTGGCCCGGAAGGGGCCTCTCTCCTGGTTAGGGCTGGGCAGGGGCAGGGCTAGGGCACTAGGGCACGGGGGCATAAGCCAGCCTGGACTTGAATCTCCCGGCTCCTTCAGGGACTCACTGTGTCTGTGTGTGACTTGGGGATGTACTCTGCATCTAGGAGCCTCAGTTTCCTCCTCGGTAAAATGAGGCAGAAATCACCTACCTTGAGGGATGATTACAAGGAACCGAGGAGCTAACTCCTGCAAAGTGCTCACCCTGTGACTCAGACACAGTAGGTGTTCAGAAAATGCAGAGTCCCCTCTCTGAAATCCAGGCTTGGCCTCTTCCTTGACACACCCTTCTGGGGGCCACTGAACCCATTTCCTTCCTCTCCCTCTCCCCCCAACCGCCCAGACACCCCTAAGCTGGTCAGGACAGAGAAGCCTATTTTAACCTTTGACAGTGAGGTCATGCTCGGCAGGGCTGAGACTAACTGCTGCTGAGCACAGCTGGGCTGACAGGTGTCGGAGGTGGTGACAGCTCTTCCTGCTATCAGTTTCCCTCCCCGCTCCTGCCTCCTCCAGGAAGCCTTCCCGGACTGATTTCAGGACACCTGCTCCTGGGTTTGAGGAGCCTGGATACGATGCCACTCTCTTCCACCCCTACCCAGACCTGGACGTGATCCAAACACTTCCCTGCTCATTCCTCTTGAAGTCTCTCTGGGATATTCTTTTTCTAACCTTTCAGCTGGTGAGATCCTAGATCCTAGGGAATGTAACCCATCTTGTCTCTAGAGAAAGGCCCAGTCACTCACTGAGACCTTCCACATGCCCTGGGCTGGGCCCCAACCTTCATCACCTCACTGAGTCTCCCCAGCACCACCAACCCCCATTTAACAGCTGAAGTAAGCAGGACCCGGTGAGCTCCAAGGCCTTTATCAATCCCGATGGAGGTTGTCCATCCCAGCACCCTCAAGAAGGAATGCCAAGAGCAAGGAGGGGAAGGGAAGCCAAGCTGAGTTCTACCTGAGGCAAAGGTGGGGCAGCCCAGAGTCGCCCCAACCCCATCCACCTCCCCCACCCAACAGGAGCCAGGCCCTGCTGAGTTCACAGAACACTTGAGGAAGAATCTCACCACCTACAAGGCGGGGAGAAGGAAGGAAGGACCTTGAACAGAGTACCTGCACTGGGCCTATCACGTGCTCATCGGTTCTGCAACATCAGTATTGGCAATCCCTCTTGGCAGACGAGAAATGGAGGCTCAGAGAGGGTGAGACACACGCCCAAGGTCACACAGACAAAGGGCAGAGCCAGAGTTTGAACCCAGGATTGTCTGATGCCAAAGCCACATACCAGGCTGCCTCAGCTCTGTCCCACACACATCCCCCCAGAATTTGCTGGAATTTGAGCCAAGGCCCGGCTGTGCCCACCTGCCCCCATTATTTTATACACCCACACCAGTTCCCTCCCTCCTCTTACTCTCCCTCACCCTTATGCTATACTCCCAGTGTTCCTAAGCAGCAAAATGTCCCTCATCCAAGGACATCTCCCTGACACCTTGGGGCACTGCCCAGAGAAAAGTCAGCCCATAGATGGGCCTGAGCCCGCAGAACAGAGGCGGCAGAGGACAAGCCCAGGAAGATGAGGGCCAAGGGGGCCCTGAGCACAAACCTTGGAGTCAGACCCATCTGGGTTCCCATCTAGGCCTCCCCCCTTCTCAGCTGGGTGAGCTCATCAAGACAGTCGACCTCTTGAGCCCCACCTGTAAAATGGGGATAATCTGCTCCCCCGCGGCTGGGGATTCAGCAACAGTGCAGCAAAGCGCTTCGCTCGCACAAGGAAGCGGCTATCACTAAAGCACGAGGGGCACCAGCAAGGAGAAAGACAGTTCAGAGGTAAGCTGGAAAGAGACGGAGATGTGCCGAGGGCAAAGGCCAGCCTGGCTCGAACCTGGACCCTCGTAGGCAACCCCTTCGGTTGTTTCCTAAAGGCCTGCTCAGGATCCGAGCTCCCCTGCCAACCCCAAAGGACAAAAGCGAAGCTCCTTCCTCAGGCGGCCCCAGAAGTGAGAGGGTCCGAGGCCACCTGGCACAACCCCACCATGGGCAGCGAGGTGAGGAAGCGGGGGCTCGAAGGAGGGGAGCTGACTTGCCCGAGGGCACACACGGGCCGGAGCCAGGGTTCTCCCAAGCCCCAGGTCCTCATTTAGACGGCGGGGGTAGGAACGAGCATTCCAGATCCCAGCTCTGCCACTCGGTAGCCTACGTCTCCTCCTCTGACCTGGCTTGTATGGTTGTTCCTTAAAATGTCCGTTTGCTTTCATGGCTCTCAGAGGGAACTTGGAAAACGTAGACAAATTAAAAGGAAGGAGAACTGTGCACAGAACCCCACCCTCTTCACGGATTCCCGCGGGAATGAGACAGAACAGCGTGCCGTGCCCGGCCGGAGGAGGGACGCCAGGGAGGAGCACCGCAAGCCTTCCCCAGAGGGTGCTGGAAAGAGCCCTGGACAGGAAGTGAGGAGACCAGGGCTCAGGGCTTCGTTCTGCCATTGAACTTGGTTGCCACCCCTGAGGTCCTTTTAAACAGCAGCTCCTCAACAAATCCTGCTCACCCTGCACTTTGCAACCCGGCCACAAAACAAGCGGCCACACCCAGGGTTGGGTTTGGAGCTCTTCCAGGTCACACCCTGGTAAAATGAGTAAGCAGGGGGCCAAGCCTGCCCACAGGCAGGGGGCCATGTGGCATCCGACAGGAGAGGGGGCTCTGGGCCCGGCAGGCCTTTAGGGCAGTCTGATGCAAGGAGACTCTCCCACTTCTTGGCTTGTGACTTGGACAAGTGACTTCACGTCTCTGCTCAGTTTCCTCATCTGTGAGATGCCTCATCCCAGGCATCTTGGCCAAGATAACAATGCGGAGAGTGCCAAGCAGTGCCTGGCACACGAGAGGCGTTCAGTAAAAGAGGGCCATTCTTGCTGTGATCACTGAGCCCCTCTGGGAGGGAGCTACAGACAGATGCACTCGGGCTCCTCTGGGAGGGAAGCAGTTCAAAACCACAGCTGTTACTGAAACTCAGCCACTGAAACTCCGCCTGAGCGCCTGAAAGCAGCTGGCCAGAAGAGACTGCGCCCGCCACAGAGCCCCCTCCCCCGGGAGCACCCAGCTCCTAGGTCAGGCTGCACTGGGGAAAGTTAAGGCTGCAGAGAAGAGACCCAATGATCGCCAGCCTTGGTCATACATCCCCCTGAATGACCTTGGACAGATCACATCCCCACTCTGTGCCTCAGTTTCTCCCTGGGGCTACTAATACCTTCTACTTCACAGGGTAATGCTGAACATAAGACAGATAGCCGGTCTCAGTTATCTTTGGCTGCTTGACCTACAAAATGGGAGTAACACCCCTGCCTCCTTCCTCCTAGTTAGCAATCACGTGCAGGAAGGGGCTCTGAAAGGTTCAAAGCCTTTCAGATGGGCAAAGCACGATTTCAGTAGCAGGGAGTGGTAGCCACTGACAGGGAAGGCTGGGGGTCCATGCCTGCTCACTGACACAGGTCTGAGCAGATGTCTCTATGGCAGTGTGGGTGGGGTGGTCTTAGCTCTGTGCCTGAACTTATTCACCACTCACCACTAAGTAAGCCTACAGCACCCCCATTTCCCCTCCCTGGAGCCTATTTCCAAAACCCAGGACCTGGAGCTGGAAGTGACCTCAGATAAGTTAGCCCAGCTACCCCATATACACATGCGTTTTCAAGCAAAGGAAATGTAAGCCCAGACTGGTGCCAAGACTGATGCAAGGCCCCACTGAATTAGTGGCAGTCAGGACCAGAAACCAGGTCCCCCCCCCCAGTACCCCCAGGGCTTTTCCCACCCCACCTACCCCCACCCTATGATTGTTTCCCTTCTCAAGGGCTCCAGGAATTCCACTCCCACAAAACACACCCTGTACCCGGTGCCACATTTTGGGCCCTCCCTGGCAGTGGCCTGGGGCTTGAGAAAGGAACAATCTGAATAGGAAACCCAAGGGGCTGCCCTCAATTTGCACCTGCTACTGGCTGGCTGGGAGGGAAGGCTGGGCCTGGGGGGAGACCTAGGGCAGATAACTGGGAAAGAGTTGGCTGTATGGGAAATTTGGAGTCTGTCCAAAGCAGACTGGACCTGAAACACCCCCCCCCCCACCCTTGCCCTGTTTTTTTTTAAAGTCCCCACTGTCCTTAGGTCAAGCCCTGAACCTGGACAATACCAGATGCCCAGTACGAGTTTCTGGATCCAGCAATGAATGAATGGTGGCAGTGTTGCCCCCGTGGACTTCCCCAAGGTCACACGGTGCACTGGGGGTGGTGGGTTGGGTCTCCACAATCCCACTCCAGTGCTCATTCCACTCCACTCCAATAGATGAGGTTATTTCATCCCAAGTCCGAAAATGAAGGGCTCTTCTGCTCAGGTATGCAGGGCAGTGGGTTGTTCTGGAAGCCGAAAGCTCTCATTTCCCTCCCCAACTCGACCTGCTTCGCTCAAACTGGGTCCCAGGCGCCCCTCCCTCCTTTCCCACACCCGCAAAAGCACAGGGAGAAGCGGTGGGTGGCGGTGGGGAGGTCCCCAGCATTACCGGCAGCCGGCCAGCCGGCACGCATCGCACAGCTTGGCCCTCCGGTCCGTGGGGGGTGGCGTCGAGGCAGGTGCCGGGCGCCGCAGTGGGAGGCACAGTCTGCGGGTACAGCGAGGTGTAGTAGGTGGTGGTGGCCGGGCAGAGCTGGGGGCTGCTGAGACCGGGCGGCCACAGCTCTGTAGGGCTCATCGCGGGCAGTCCCTTCGAGGGCGGCCCGGCGGCTAGAGCCAGGGCCCGGGGCCCTCGCAGCATGGCGAGCACAGCGCCCCCTCCCCAACCGGGCCTGGCGCGCCCTCAGGCACCTGCGGGCTCCGGAGCCCGGGGAGGCTCACTCGGCCGGAGGCATGGCGCGGAGGCCGGGGGAAGCCGCCAATGGACGCCTGTGGGGCAAGGCCGGACCCTCCCCTCCTGGCCCGCGGCCGAGCCGGGCAGCGCTTGGAGATCCCCGCTTAGAGATCGCCCCGCGGCGGCGGCGGCGGCGACACGGCCAGGGGCTGTGCCGCCCCGAGGGCGGCGGCGACCCGGACGGCCCCGCGCCCCAGAAAGGCCTCGGCGCTTGGGGTCCGGCTAGCTCGCGGGAGGGGTCTCCGGGGTCGCCGGGGGCTAGGCGGAGAGGCGATGCGCTCGGACCGGCGAAGGGGGGGGGGGGCGCGGTTGCACCGACTCCTTCGCGCCTGGCTCTCTAGTCCCCGAGCCTTTCTGTGCCTCTTTTTTTTTTCTCCTTTTTTTTTTTTTTTAGCGCCAAACTGCGTGCCGCGAAATTCGGATCTCCCGCGGAAAATGCCGCGCTTTGGTTGGTCGCCGCACCACGCACAGGCTCCACCCCCCGGAAAGGACCGGTCCCCAAGGCTGCGATTGCAACACGAGCTTTGCTGCTTAAAGGGGCCGCCACACCTGCTGTCTCCTGGCGCCCGCTGGCCCTCGCAGCCCGCGAAACAGGTTGGGAGGGTGGGTCCCGTATCGTGCAGAGGCAGCCGGAGCTGCACGGTGGCCCGCTGAGTAATGGGCCCGGATTCCGGGGCGGGGGCAGATTTGGGCACGGAGTCCTGTCCTGAGCCCAGACCCAGCAGCACGTTGCCCAGACCAAAGGCCTTTTGTTAGTTTGCACGGTTGCTTACTTAGCATATACACTTTTATATCCTTTTTCTCCCCCGCTAAAATGAAAGCCAGCAACCTGTTTTCTTTCTTGGCAGGGGGCGATGGGTGGAGCCTAACATTTATACCTCTTCATAGGAGGATACTAACATCTGCTGAGTGCCTACAATATGTCAGGCTCCCCGTTAGTTAGATCATTACACGAGTTGTTTTATTTAATTGAATCCAACAATCCTGGGAAGAGGCATGATGGTCTTCGTGGTAAAGATGGAGACACGGAGAGACTCCGTAACTTGCCCAAGCTCACACAGAGATTCACGGATTTGAGAACTGGCAGTCCAATCTGGACAAGGTGCCGGCCCAAGTGGGAGGCACAGTCTGCGGGTACAGAGAGGTGTATACCCTTGTTTGTTTGTTTCTGAGCCCTTGTTTGTTTCAATATGAGGTTTCTCCTCCACTCTCCCAAGCTGTGTCCTGCCCCATGCTGGCCTGGGTGGGGGCTGGGTCTGGAGTGCGGAGCTCTTTCTTGTTCTCGGTTACATTCCCAGAGCCCAATACTCAGTAAATATTTGAACATCGCCGTGTTTCTCCTAAACAATCCTTTGGTCACAAGAGCCTCCCTCTCTCTTTCAAAACTTTCTTTGCTGGTAATCCATTTACATCCCCCGGCTCTCGAGTTTAGAGATGCCGAGGCTCCAAGATGTGACCTTGGCTAGTGAGTGGTGCAGCTGTCAGAAGCTAAATTCAGGTCCGCCGGTTCCTGCCTGGTGCTATGTGATTTCTATGCAGGTCTGAGCCTGGCTTTCAAAACCTTCCAGAGTCAGTCCCCAGCTTAATACCAGGTCCTCAAACTCAGATGTCATGGATGAAATGGCACTAATGCACGGTGATTAAGAGCCCAGACTTTGTAGCAGACAGCACTGGGTTCAAACCCAAACCCAGGTAGTTACTTTACTAACTGTGTGATCCCAGGCAAGTTTTATAAACTCTCCGAGCCTCACTTTTCTCATCCCTATTAACACCCACCTCATTGGATTGTGGGGAAATCTCATAAGATAATGCATGTAAAGCTGTCAGCACGGAGCCTAGTTCCTAAAGAAATAGCAGCTGTGGTTACATTTCTGGCCTTATCTCCAGTACACAGACCCTTTTACTCCAGTCTACACATTTCACTGATCCTTCAAGGCCCAGCTTAAACCTCACCTCCTCCAGGAAGCCTTCCCTGCCTGCCTCCCCCTCCCAGAGTGCTTCTTGACCTCTTTCCATGCGTAGTGTGTTTTGACTCAACAAACAAAGCTCTGTTTAGTGGTAAGGAGGCTCCAAGTCAAGTCGCGTTCTCTGCTTCCTAGCTGAGCAACCCTGGACAGGCTGCTGCTCCACCCCTCAACCTCAGTTTCCTCAACTATCAAGCGCGGACAATGCTTCTACTCGGCTGATTTCACAGGACTCTGAGGCACTATTGAAATGGTGGTGGTGATGATTCTCACAACACCCCCCCTGAGACAGGCACTGTCATTATCCCCATTTTACAGATGAAGGATCCTGGAAGGAATTGTGGCAGAGCAGGTTTGGGGAAGGAGCAGAGCCCTAGGGCCGGGAAGGGAAATGGGGGTGGTAGGGTGGGGCTGAGACTAAAGAAGGGAGCCAGCAAGGGGGCCAAGAGCCAGCTCTCTGTGGTTGAGTTTCGGTCAGCTGGGGCTGGCTTTAGTTTCACTGCCTGGGAACTGACTAATTCCTGTAGGAGCACATCTGTAGTCTATCTCCCCAAACACGAATCCCTGCCCCATCCATTCCTAGCTTGTGCTCTTGATCAGGTTACTGGACCTCTCTGAGCCTCAATTTCCTCATCTTTGAAATGGGGATGGCAAAAGTGACCTATTTACTGTGCGATTCAGTAAGTTGTCCTCAAAGTCCTCAGAGGGGCACTACTGTGCATTTAATATATTTTATTTGTTTCTTTTTAACATATATTTAAGTAATCTCTACACCCAACGTGGGACTGAACTCACAACGCCCAGATCAACAGGTACATGCTCCACCAACTGAGCCAGCCAGGTGCCCCGGCACTTAATATATTTTATCTAAGATTTGTGTGAGATGGACCAGAAGAAGCCCCAGTGGAACCAAACTACAACATTTGCAGTTTTCCATTCACGGGTTACACGCTCCCATCTCCCAGGTTTTGCTACCGTGGCTCCATATCCCCAAGGCCCCTTCTCCCTTCCATCCCCTCATGCTCAACTCTGACCCAGCTTTAAGGCCCAACTCAAATGGCGGAGTGGCAGGAGCAAAAAGCCTGAAGTCAGACATTTAAGGAAACTCTAGGCTCCTTGGGAACAGGACCCATGCTTTGTTTTCATCTTTCTGCCTTCCTCTCTGAGGGTGCCAGGCCATAGTAGGCCTGTGCTCAGTGATATGGTGATGATAATTCACATTTCCTGAGCACCTCCCAGCATAAAGCACCCAGCTAGGCACTTTATATGCACTATCACCTTGATATTTCCCTATAACACAGGTGCAATTTGGACAGAAGAGAAAACTGAGGCTCAAACATGCAGCGAGATTTGACTAAGGGCTGGTTAGAGATGAGACCGGGAACTGAACTCAGACCTCTGGCTCCCAAGGCACTGAGTCATTCTGAATAAAGAGCTTATCCCCAGTGTCCCAGGTGAAGGAGGGTACATTCTGCTACTGAATCCAGGGTTCTACTGCTGCAGACATTGGTGAGGGTGGAAAGAGTGTGCCCCACCCAACTAAATAAGTTAGGGATGCTTAGTGCCATTTCCCAGACGAGGAAGCCAAGGCATGGGGGACATTAAAGAACTTGCTTAAGGCTACACAGCTGGTGAGGGAGAAAGACCCTATTCCAGACACACCCCAAAACTCTGGAAAAGTCCCCAAACCCAAGCAAACTTCCATTCCAACTGGTGTACCTCATCTCTGGTGTATCGTCTCCTGAAAAATGCTCAGATTCTCTCTGTTCAAAGCCTTGCTTATCAAAATACAAAACCCTTTTTTTAAAAAAAAAACATTTTATTTATTTTTGAGAGACAGAGCATGAGCAGGGGAGGGGCAGAGAGAGAGGGAGACACAGAATCCGAAGCAGATTCCAGGCTCTGAACTGTCAGCACAGAGCCCGACGTGGAGCTCAAACCCACGAACTGTGAGATCATGACCTGAGATGAAGTCGGAGGCTTAACCGACCGAGCCCCCCAGGCGCCCCCAAAATACAAAATTCTTGATAGAAGCTTCCTGAAGGTACAGACCTCCTGTTTGGGGGCTCCCCAGTGTGTTACCTGTTCAAATGAACCTAAAATCAAGAGAGAAGCCAAATGGGCACTGTGGGAACGAAGGGAGAAAAATCTCTGCCCATTAGGGAAAGGAAATCAAAACCACAATGAGATTCACACCCACTGGGATGGCTGTAATTGATGAGACTGACAAAAACAAGTGTCCAGGATGTGGAGAAATTGGAACTCTCATACACTACAGGAGGAATGTAAACTGGAAAAAAAGTTTGACGGTTCGGAAAAAAAGTTTGCCGGTTCCTCAAAAAGTTGTACAGAGAGTTACCATAAGACGCAGGAATATCACTCCTAGATGTATACCCAAAAGAATTGAGAATGAGTGTTCACAGCAGACTTATTCATAATAACCAAAAAGTAGAAACAACCCAAATGTCCATCAGTGGATGAATGGATACATTTCATGTGTTAGCCGTACAATGGAAAATTATTTGGTCATAAAAGGGGATGATGGACTGATACAGGCTACAACACGGAAACCCTTGAAAACATTACGCTAAGTGGAAGAAACCAGACATGGAAGGCCATCTATTGTATGATTCCATTAATGTGAAATGTCCAGAATAGGTAAATCTATAGTGACAGAAAATAGGGTTGCGTTGCCAGAGGTGGATCAGTTTCGTTTCACAGGTGAGGAAATTACGGCTCAAGAGAAGCTGAAGAGAAGCTGAGTTCCACTCCACCTGCCTATCTGTGTGACTTTGGACCCATGACTTCGCCTCTCTTGGAGCCTTAGTTTTCTCAACTGTAAACCAGAGATAATGATGTGCACTTAAGGTGGCTGGGCAATCTTGGTAGTTATTCCTTTTCTCTCCTCTCTGGCCTTTGGGTGGAAGCTGGTGAGGTTTAAGGGTTAAGGCTGCCATCTAGAGGTAAACTCAGGCAACTGCCCTAAATCTGCAAGGCTATCTATTCTGGTCAACAAGTCAGCCCCGACCGCCCCCCCCACACACACTGTGGGCTTGGGGAGGAGAAAAAAGATGTGAAAAACGCAGCCCTGCTGGAAGGCCAGGGCTACCAAATTGGCCGGATTCTTCCCAGATGTCTCCAGACCCTGGAGATGGTTTTCACAGATGTTGGGTCCTGTGAAGGTGGTCCCACGTTGTAGGAGGGCAGTCGGATTCAAGTCCCAATAGAGATGCCCAGACTAGTAGGGTAGGCAAGCGCCACCCACAATTCCTGCAATTACCAATTAATTCTCTCCTCTTCCTGCAGGAACTCTTTAAAATGCACACCTGACCTTGTCACTCTCTAGCTTAGTAAGTTCTGGCAAGAATTTCCCCACCATGGCCTGGCCACCCCTTAGCCCCCAGCCCCTCTGATTTTCAACCCCCTTCACACAAGGACCTTAGGCTCTGATGGAATGCACTTCTGACTCCCCTTTAACATCCCTGCTTTCCCTGTTTACCTATGTCCTCTCTTCTCTTTTTTTTTTTTTTAATGTTTATTTATTTAGAGAGGGGGGAGGGTCAGAGAGACAGAAAAAACCCCAAGCAGGCTCCGTGCTGTCAGCACAGAGCCCCATATGGGGCTCCAACTCACCCACTCCACTCATGAGCCACCCATGCGGGCTCCAACTCACGAGATCACAACATGAGCTGAAACCAAGAGTCGGACGCTTAACCGACTGAGCCACCCATGCGTCTTGTCTCTTCCACCAGGAAAAAAAAAGGTCTGCTCTCAGACACAAGTTTCTCAGATACACAAATCATTGAGAATGCTGTGTACCTTGTATACATATGTGATCTCAAACAACATTCAATAACAGTGGGTATTCTAGAACTCTTCAGATTAACAGAACTGGAACCTGGGACAGCAAAATCAAGGATCCAGATCAATTACCAACATTGAAAAATAAGACTCGGGGTGCCTGGGTGGTTCAGGCAGTTAAGCATCCGACTCTGGACTTCAGCTCAGGTCATGATCTCATGGGTTTGTGGGTTTGAGCTCCGGGTGGGGCTCTGCACTGGCAGTGCGGAGCCTGCTTGGAATTTTCTCTCTCTCTCTCTCTCTCAAAATAAATAAATAAACTTTAAAAAAATAAGAAAAGAAGACTCAGAATCCTCTTGAAATAAGTAAGACATCCAGCCTTTGGAGTCCAGGTGACGTTCATATGGGTCTGGGTGGTGATAGCTCCTACCACCCACCCCCCATCAGAACTCTGATGCCTGCTCCCCACCTCCTATTAAGAATCTCAAGCTGTCATCACTTCACAGTGTAATTACAGTGGTTCTTCTGTTCTATCCTCTTCTCCAGATTTAAGCTGTTCCTTGTCTTGTCTATCATTACACTCCAGTATCCAGCCCAGCGCCCATCACAGAGCAGAAGTGCGAGAATTGCTTACTGAACTGAACTCAATGAAAGTTTTTTAGAATGGCTGAAGGATCACTCCCAATCTCTTCCCAGGAAAGCTTCTGGCCACTGTCAGAATCTCTTTGTGACTCTGCATTAGGGGAACTGGGGACCTTGTGGGGCCAAAGAGGTCATAGGGGCCAGTATTCTCAGGCACCACCTTCTCCTGGCCTTACTCTCCTTGTTTTGTTTGGTTTTTTTTTTTTAAGTTTATTTATTTATTTTGAAAAAGAGAGAGCGGGAGGAGGGGCACAGAGGAGAGAGGGAGAATCCCAAGCAGGCTGCACTCTGTCAGCCCAGAGCCCAACGCATGAGATCATGACCTGAGCGGAGATCAAGTCAGACAGTTAACTGACTGAGCCACCCAGGCGTCCCCTTACTTTCTAATCCCACTTGCCCCCCACCCTCATGATTGTTCCTCCCTCAACAGGCAGATTAAAAGCAACAATGCTAACAGTAGCAAAGCAAGCACATTCATACCCCAAATCCACAAATCCACGTGATCACAACAGCCCTGTGGGGAAGCCACGATTAGCCCCATTTTACGGATGAAAGAACTGAGGCCAGGAGTAGTTCAATGATATGCCTTGAAGGCACAGAGCTTGAGTATGAGGGCCCAGAATTGTATTTATTTACTATGTGCCAGTCACCATTCTGACAGCTTAGAAATCTTAACTCATGTAATCCTCATAACATCCCTATGAACTATGTATTGTTATCACCCCAGCTTTGCAGATGAAGAAACTGAGGCTCAGAAAGTTTAGGTAATTTGCCCAAGGTCACAGGGCTGGTGATGATGGGGCAGGTTTTGAGCCAGGGTTCATCCACTCTGCCATCTAGCCTTACTTCAGGATTTCCTCAGAAAGCCTTGGCTTCAGTACGTGTAAGTAGGGTAAGAATACCCACTTCACAGGGTAGTTATGAGGATTAGATCTAATATGTGTAGGTGTCTGGATCACAGCAGCTACCCAGGAAGAAGTCATTTTTGTTCCTCCCTGGAGCCTCCACTGACAATTACAGCAACTGGCCACCAGAGGGGAGTCATGTGCTGAGGACCTAAGCCCTTCCCGGGAGGCCCGGTTGACAGTTCAAGGGTTAAGGACTCAGAGTCCCCTTTCCCGCTGTGGGCAACCCTGGGATCAATGATCTATCTCAGCCAGCGCCCGAATCTCACGGAACTGACCTTCCTGCAAAAGAAATAAACTTTAGGCCTTAAGTGTATCCAAGGCCCCTTTGCTAACACCAGTTCTAAGACTGAGAGGCTGGGACGATGTGTGGGGAGGAGAGCCCAGCTGTGTCCCATTTGGTAGTGGTAGTGGTGGGGGGTGGCAATTATCAGCGATGCCCCTTCTGCTGGAGGCTGGGTTCCTGGAGCCACAGCTGCAGGGCGGAGGGTGGCTGGGGGAGCTTTGGAATTGTCTCCCTAGGGGTTTCCATGGTTACAGATTGATGCAGGCAGCCCACTAGGCTGGGTCCTTTATCTGTATTGTCTCCTGGGGAGACAATGGGCTTTGGGGATGGGGGCACTTGATGCAGATGCTGCTGCGGGAGCTCTGTGTGCTGTGCTCTAGGAATCCCCTGACCCTGCTGCTGAGGCTGAGAAAACTGGGCATGGGGTCAGCCTTGGAAGTCACTCCTTGCTTTGGGGTACAACACTACCACTGCAGAGACTTGAAGAGGCCATCTTCCGAGGCCCCAAACGGCAAAAGTGCCTCAAAATATTAAACAAAAATCACACATTCAGGAGGCAGCCCTGATCAAATCAGGATTCTGTCTCTTACTGCTGTCTGACTTGGGCGCGTTACTTTACCTGTCCAAATCCCAGCTTACTTGTCTGGAAAGTGGGGACAACATCTGCTTTTTTAAATTACTGGGAGGATGAACCAAGCACAGAGCCTGGTATCGAGAAGGCACTCAAAGGGGGTGCCTGGCTGGCTTAGTCGGTAGAGCATGTGACTCTTGATTTCAGGGTCATGAGTTCAAGCCCCATGTTGGGTGCTGAGTTTACCTGATAAAAATAAATAAAATCTTTTTTTTTAATGTCAATTTTGACAGAGAGAGATACAGAGTGAGAGTGGGGGAGGAGCAGAGAGAGAGGGAGACATAGGCTCTGAAGCAGGCTCCGAGCTGTCAGCACAAAGCCCGCTGCAGGGCTCGAACCCACAAACCGTGAGATCATGACCTGAGCCGAAGTCGGATGCTTAACCGACTGAGCCACCCAGGCGCCCCAAATAAAATCTTTAAAGAAAAAAGAAAAGAAGGTACTAGAGAGTACCTGAGCTCACATAGTCTCCTGGCATGTCTTGGGTCACAGGACTGGCTCTCTGGTCTTAACCGGGGCTCTTTCTGTCTCTTAGACTTAGCTGCCTCATCTGTGACCTGGGGACTTTGAAAGGTTTATAAAGGATGAAGTGAGATGATGAAGAAATGCTTAGGGAAATAGAAATCAAACCCCTAACACACAACTCTGCCTTCTAGGACTTAAAAAAAATTTTTTAATGTTTATTTCACTTGGGGGGAGGGCAGCAGAGAGAGAGGGAGACACAGAATCTGAAGCAGGCTCCAGGACAGCTCAGAGCCTGACGCAGGGCTCAAACTCACTAACAGTGAGATCATGACCCAAGCTGAAGCCGGAGGCTTAACCTGCTGAACCACCCAGGCGCCCCTAGAATTTAAATCTACTTGGAACACACAACATGCTCATGGAGGGCATGTGGTATTTGGGTGAGTCGAATATTTGGCAGTGTAGCCGATAAGGGAGAATTTCTGAAAGAGGCAAGACTCGGAGGGTTTCAGAATCAGGGAATTATTCCAGAAAGATCTTCCTGTGCCAAAAAGAAACAAAAGCCCAGAGGGGTGAAGGGACTCAGCCCTCTGCCCAGTCATCTTGACCTATCACCATCTTGACCTATCACCATCTTCTCCAAAGGAAAGGTGTGAGGAGGTGGGGAGGAAAGAAGAGGGAAGGCAAGCTGTCATTTGTGGGACACTTTTATATGAGGCAAGTTGCTCACAAGCCCATTTTGTGGATAAGGAAACTAAAAACTACTAGTCTTGTTACCCGACTGGGTTGGCCAAACAATGTATGAGACCCGAGAATGAGATTAATTTATCTGCAGTATAGAAGACAGAACTTGCCCATGGGAAAAGTGAAACAATTCCTTCACCTTTAAATAATCAGCAGAGGCAACCAAAAACTTCTAAATGTCTATCCTTCCTCCTTCCCCTACGATGATGCACTTAGTCTGGGACACGGCACACAGTGGGTGTTCAAGAAATGAAAGTTCTTATCGCTGTCACTGTTATTACTAGGTTTATTACTACACATTCAGTGCTGGGGATACAAAGGTTAACAAAACTCCCTCCTGTCTTTGAGGAATTCAGCCTAGTGAGAGGGGAAGGGCAACGAGGGCAGAAAATAATCTCTTCCACTTGTTTGACTTCACAAAGCACTTTTACATACACCACCTCATTAAATTCTCAAAACAACCTGGTGAGGAAGGCATTTTCCCCATTTTAGAGATAAGGAAACTGAGCCTCAGGAGGCTTCAACGATTTGCCCAGACATTGTAAAATATGAATAAAATGGGAAATAAAATAATGTTTGGGGGGGGGGAACCTTTGTTGGATTAACAGATGTGTTTAAAACCAATAAAACAGGGGCACCTGGGTGGCTCAGTCGGTTAAGCGTCCGACTTCGGCTCAGGTCACGATCTCGCGGTCCGTGAGTTCGAGCCCCGCGTAGGGCTCTGTGCTGACTGCTCAGAGCCTGGAGCCTGTTTCAGATTCTGTGTCTCCCTCTCTCTCTGACCCTCCCCGGTTCATGCTCTGTCTCTCTCTGTCTCAAAAATAAATAAACGTTAAAAAAATTTTTTTAAATAAATAAAACCAATAAAACATATTATGTAAGGCATAGAAACAATGGCCCCATTTTATTGAGGAATATATAAAAGATAGCTTTTACTAAATTTAAAAAACAGCCAAGCTCTTAACAGCTCTCATTTATGGGGCAGCCACTGTGTGCCAGGCTTTCTAGGATTTCCCTAATCCTTACAACAATCCTGCAAGGTAGAAACGGTCAGCCCCTTTTCACAGAGGAGACGCCAAGGCTCAGAGAAGTGAAGGTACTTGCTCAGGGTTGCACAGCAAGAGAGGGATAGAGCCAGCACTGGGACCCGGGCTCTAACTCTCAGCTTAAGAGCTGGAGCCTGGACTTGCTCCCAAGTCAGTTTTGCCTAGGAGTACGCTCCTGCTGAGAGGTGACCACCCTTTCTTGTCTCACTCCACAAAGCATGATGAGGGGGAGGGAGAGTGCAGGCAGTTCTCCAAGGTAAGAGGGGTGGTTTCAGCCCATTTGGGAAGCAGCATAGTGTAGCATGGCTTTCTCAAAGTGTGTGTGTCTACACGTGCAGGGGCGTGTGCACATGTGTGACCACGTGTGAAGTTGGCTGGGTCTCAGAAAGGCATGTGATGAAAACCTGCACATCTCTCTGAAATGTCAACGTTACTTAAAAAATTGAGACATTATGACTTCATAAAGCACAGATGGCTATAGAATGCATGAGAACGTAAACTTCCCGTGGTCTTTTAAGATAACGAAAGACAACTAGTATCGGGGGGCTCTTTTTATGTACCAAGCACCAGTCTGAGAGTTCTGTGTGTGAACTAGTTTAATCCTCACAACTGTTGCAGGCACTATCACCCCCGTTTTATAGGTGCAGAAAGATGCAGAAACTAAGGATGAAAGAAGTTAAGTCACCTGATCAAGTTCACG
The DNA here is from genome assembly GCF_018350155.1 of Leopardus geoffroyi. Classification (NCBI taxonomy): domain Eukaryota; kingdom Metazoa; phylum Chordata; class Mammalia; order Carnivora; family Felidae; genus Leopardus; species Leopardus geoffroyi. The sequence continues at coordinate 17,526,001 of NC_059328.1, forward strand.
CAGCCGCCAAGTGGAGCAATGTGGGCACACAGAAGCATTTCAACACCAAGAATTAGAACATCCGCATTATCTGTTGTCAGTTCAATTGAACACTGGCAAAAGGACTTGCAGGTGAGGATGATGAAGAAACAGTTGGCTGCTGCTTGACTTTCTCCTGATAAAATCAGGAAGGCTGCCAGCCCCAAGCCCCTCACCTGTACCAGGTACTCTACCTCTGTTGTCTTATTTCATTCCTACGACCACCCTTTCAAAGAGGGGCTGTTGGGAGTTTTACCGATGAAAAACTAAGGCTCAGGGCGCCTGGCTGTCTCGGTCGGTTAAGCATCCGACTCTTGATCTCTGCTCAGGTCCTGATCCCATGGTTTGTGGGATCGAGCCCCACGCTGGGCTCCGTGTTGACAGCATGGAGTCAGTTCGGGATTCTCTCTCTCCCTTTCTCTCTGACTCTCCCTCTCTCTTTCTCTCTTGCTCTCTCTTTTTTTTTTTTTAATTTTTTTAATGTTTATTTATTTTTGAGAGAGAGACGGAGTGTGAGTGGGGAAGGGGCAGAGAGAGGGAGACACAGAATCCAAAGCGGGATCCAGGCTCTGAGCTGTCAGCATGGAGCCTGATGTGGGGCTTGAACTCACGAACCGTGAGATCATGACCTGAGCTGAAGTCAGACACTCAACCGACCGAGCCACCCAGATGCCCCTCTTTTGCTCTCTCTCAAAAGAAATAAATAAACTTTAAAAAAAAAAAGGGGGGGGGAAACTGAGGCTCAGAGAGGTGAAGGAGCTTGTCCAATGTGGCACAGCCTGGGAATGGAGGTACTAGGGGGCTGGAGTCCTGCTTTTAGTCCCAGCTCTACTCCTCAAGACACCTGGCTGTCTTGCTGATCAGATGCTCCTGGGTGCGTGTGAAAGGGCTCTGAAGGGCATCTGTGCTGGGCAGGCAGTGCTGAGATGCCATCATTGGATTATGCCAACAACACTGCCTCCCTGGAAAGATGAGCAAAGAATTATATGAGGAATGTGACAGCCATGCCCAGCTAGCTCTGTGGTTGGGGTCACCCAGGGCCTACCCAGTGCTAGGCACTTTACATATGTCATCTGATTGAATCATCAAAGCAGTCATGTGAGGCTCGGAAAGGATAAGTAACTTACCTGTAAGGGCGCAGCTGATACATAGCAAAGTCAGGATCTCAACCAGCATCTGTCTGATTCCCAGACTCAGAAAGTGCGGGAGGGCTCGAGTGGCTGGCTGAGGCCAATTCTGTATGATTCATTGGTTTGTACAGAGTTCTAAAAGAGCTACAGACATCAATGACACTGGATGTGGAGGCTGTATTGGAGACCTGGGCTCTGACACTTACTCCAGGGTGACCTTTTGCGGGTCCCCTAATATCTGTGGGCCTCGCAGGAGTGAAATAGAGGCAGCCCCTCAAGTCTCCTATTACCATGTAGATGAAAATGCTGTGCACGAGTGAGTGGCCTCTTTTGAACACCTTCTTGCTGCTCTCTTTGTAGAAGGAGTCAAATCTACGGTGGAAAATGCCATTAACGAGACGCGTGACCAACATTTAGGCTCCTTGGGACCCATCTGAATGGAAGCTGGGATCAATCCTTCGTGTATCTGGACCCACAGTAAGACCTGTCAGGGGCCCTGCTGGGGAAGGGATGTGTGTGAGCCAGGGTGTGTGTGTGGTGCCACAGCATCTGTCTTGATGGTCCTCGAGTCCTCACCTCCTCCTCGCGTGACCTACAGTGGCCTAGTAGCCTGGAATGTCTTGAAACCCTTATTTTTAAACTTTTTTTTTTTTTTTTTGGTTTAATGCTAAAAAATGGCATGGACTAGAAACAAAACCAGGTTCAAGAACCTGGATCAGTGAGCAGGTGGGGTATTTCCAAGGCGTCCGCCATGCCTTGGTACCCTTATTGCCACACAGCTCACACTTTTAGCCCCAAACCAACTGCCAGCTGGCCAGGGACCACCTCGACTTAGGGTAATGAGTTCCATATGTTTCCACAAGAACCCAGCTAAGCTTTTCCCCAGCAGTTCTTAAAAAGTGTTCTCTCCCCTCCCCAGCTTCCAACTCATGCTTGGCCACCCTTGTTTCCTTTGCTCCTAATGAGAGCAGAAGGGAGGTGGCTGGGTGGCAATGACAACGAGGCAATGCTCCAGCGAACCACCGTCCTTGACTTCACATTTCCAGATCCTCAGGGTGCACGGAGGGACAGGGGTGTGGACCAGCCCCTGACAGTCTCTCTGTAGAAAGCGTGTGAGGCCCTAAGCCTCTCAGGGTCTCAGCTGCCCCATCTCTAAAGTGGGAATGACGGTCTTTGCTCAGGGTAAGCAGATATCACAAAAAGAGCCCTTAGATAGGCAGGTAGGAGGCTTGGGTTTGAGTCCTGTCTTGACTAGCAACTTTCTGTGTGTCGCTGAGCAGGTTCCTTCTCCTCTCTGGGCCACATTTGTGACCCATAAGAGCCCTTCTATCCATGACAAGCTTTAGATTTACGAGCAAATGACAAAAGGTGCAGGGAAGAACATCAACTTACCTGCAGACCAAGGTGGCTCCAGGATGGGGTTCGCAGGAAGCCTATGGCCTCCCTACCTTGGCCAGTGTTACTACCCCCCTGGGCTCCCTTTGACCATGATCTGGCCCCATGAGGGCTCTGCCTCCTACATCTGGCACCAAGTGGAGTGGTGTGGTGGTGTTGAGGAGGAGGGTCCCCAGATGGAAAGTCAGTTCTACAGCTTGGGTGGTTTAGGGGGGAGACTACCTACAGTCAGCCCCCAGCTCTGGAGGAATATGAATCTGAGTTCAAACGTTACAGCACCACCACCCCCCACACACACCCCCTTTATCTGACTTGTCAAAGGCAATCCTCAAATCCTTTCCTAAGTAACCTACAGTCCTGATCTGGACTGTCCACCTACCCGACCCATAGACTGACTCACTAACCTCGACCACTGATGCTACTCAGACTGACCTTCCCACCATGTCTATTAACCCAGGCGCTGGGTTTATCTGCCAGCAGGTTTATCCGCAAACCCCGCCGCAGTCTGGCAGAATTCCAACTCTGGCCACGCTCTGACTTGTGACCCTACTTTCAGACTCACCCCTGATTTGGGTCACAAGGAGACCCCTTGACCTTGTCACTGACTGACCCTTAACAGGAGAAATAACCAGAGAACAATTCAATGCTAAATTGTGGGTGAAACAGGGCATCAGAGAGGAGAGTGGGGCGGGATGGGGAGGGAGACTGGGGCGGAGGACAGAGGCTTCCCGGAGAAGCCCGGTGGGCCTGGGGCCACACTCGGAAGGTCGGACTGGCCTTGTGCGGGGCACGTCGCAGGCGCTCGAGGAATGCGAGTAGCCCGAAAGAATGAAGGAAGGAAGGAACGGGGTGCGATCCAGGGCGGCCGCCCGGCCAGGGCAAAACTGCCTAGGCAGGAAGCGGGGTGGGGGCACGCTGAGGCTGCAGCGGCCCGAGCGCAGCTGGGGGCAGCGGGAGAGCAGTCGGGTCAGCGACTCCGCTGGGTGGGGGGCCCCCCCCAGGCCGGGAGGCTGGGAACTGGGAGGCCGCGCTGCTGGCAGAGCGGCGGGGGCGCCGCGAGGCTCCGGATGGGCTGGGAGCCCCGCCCGCAGGCTGCGGAGGGAGCCGGAGCCAGAGCGGAGCCAGAGCTCAGACATCCGGGCGCCAGTGAACACCTGCGAGCGGCCCCCAGGGCCCGCGGGGGGGAGCGCGGGTCGCCGGGCCGGGGGCGGGGCGAGGGGCGGGGCCGGCTCTCCTCCGCCCTGCGGGGCTCCGGGCCACGTGGGCCGAGGCTCCACCCCTGCCCGGGCTCCGAGCCGCGGCGGGTGGAAAGCAGCTGCCCAGCTGCAGGGTGGGGAGCGCGGGCAGAGGGGAGCCGAGAAGCAGTTCTGCAGGAAAGAGAGCGACAGGAGGCTTTAGAGTGTAGCCTGGGGAATGAAGAGTGGTGGCCGTGAGAGGTGATGAGGCCGGGAAAACAGATAATTGAAGGTTGTCGGGTGCATCCGCAGCTGGGGAGAGCTATCACTGGCCTCCTCCAAAGGGCATCATCTCCGGTGTCACGGGCATGAATTTGAATCCCTGCTTGGTTACTTAGGCGCTGGGTGGCCTCGGGCAAGTTACTTCGCGTGTTCTGAGCCTGTTTTGTTAGTTTCGTTTTGTTTTTTATTTACAAAGTACAAATCTCTCCCAAATGGCCCTATTTCAGAGCTGAAGCGATAATGGACGTAAGACGCTGAGTTTTACCGACCCTTGTGTTTCAGAGAGCCTGACATATGCTTCGTGTATGTTCCCTTTCATCTGAATTCCAAACCTGTAAGGGAAGGACCATCACCCCCTTTCACAAAGGAGGGAGAGACCCGAGGTGGCCCTGGGTCGTTCCTTCAGCAAGCACCCACTGGGGACTGAACTAGTACCCGGCACAGGGAATGGAGAGGGAGAAGAACTGGCCTGGAGTCGACGTGAAGACGTGGGTTTTGAAGCTACGCGGACTTGGGCTTCCTAATCCTTGCTGTGCCACTTCTTTGTGGTGTGACCGGCATCCAGTTCCTCAGCCCCTCTGAATCGGTTTCTTCTGTAAAATGGGGATAATGACACCCACTTTGCTGGGTTGTGGTGAGGATTAGAAGAAAAGAAGATAAAATAGAGCCTGGCATCTGGCAGGCACTGAATAGGTGATTATAACAGAAGACACTATCCTCTCTCTCAGACTTTTCCGACCTGAGGCCAAATTGCTTTCACTCTCTAATGACTAATGAATTGGCAGCCGGGTTTCAGCTTTTGTCCCGGCCACCTGAACAGCTCAGTCTCAGCAGACCTGACAGGCAATTTCCTTGGAATTAGCTTAATAATACCTTGTAGGTGTGTGATGCATTTCAAAGAACTTTCCCACCATTATCTTCTGTCCAGGGAGGGAGAGTTCGAGAGCTGCCAGCTGCTGGGCAAAGGAGGAGAGAGGCTTGGAGAGGTGAAGCGGCTTGCTCAAGGTCACCTGGCAGATGAGCCATTCGGCTCCTTCCAGCCTTCTCCAGTCCCACCACTTCTGAGTGAGCAGGAAGCAGCATGCTGTGGCAGAAAGGGTAGAAGCTCAGTGCCTGGCTTTACTGCAGTTCATGGTCTAATGTAGAGCCGGGGGCCTCCAAATAGTATGCTCAGGATCAGCAATTAGTTAGATGTGGAACCTGAAGGTCAAAGAGAGGCAGTCTAGCTTGCAGTTGTATAGCTAGCATGTGACAGAGTCAGGATCTGCACCCGTGTGGCTGTCTCCAGAGCCAGCAAAGCGCACCCAACAATCCAAACCAAGGTGGACCCAACCTGGGTCTACCTGGTTTGAGCAAGAGTTCCACACATGGGGACTGAGGACTTCCCAGGGGACTGGAGGTCTGCTAGTACTCTCCAAAGGTGTGTGCATGTATTTTCTGAAGAGTGTTCATACCTGCCATCGGATCGCCAGAAGAAACCAGGAAACAGGAATGGCTGGTCAGCCGGCTAGCAAAGACAGAAGTTCCCCCCCGAGCCCCCCTGCACATGCCCCTGTTCACCCCTGAAAGCTCACCAAGGTTAAGGCATGAAGGGTGATGACGTGACCTGTTTGTTATGAAATATTGAAGTAACTCATGCCAGGGGCCAACACAGATGAGATCATATCATAAACAGGAATCTAGTGAGGCCAGGAGCCTGGTGGAGCCCACCTGGGGAGCTGCCAGGTGGGGGGCAAAAGGGGATGGTGTGGGTTTGGGGGGGGGTCTTGTCTTCTGCCCTACTCTCAGACCTGGACCTATGGGATGGCCAGTCTCAGGCTCTGTCCCTGTCCCCTACAACTATCGTCACTGTAGTTAGGTTAAAATCCCATCGCTTTCTCTCAAGGGGCTCTGAGAACCTGACTCAGACCCATGGAGCCTCAGTTTCTCCATTTCTGAAAAAGGGATAAAGATGCTTTACAGAGTAGACTCCCGATGGAGGTGTTATAGGAAGGAAATACCGGAAGGAATGGAGGCTGTAGGGCAGCTTCTTCAAATTCCCAGTCTAGTCTCAGAGCCCTCAACTACCAACTAGTTGGAACTAGTATTTCCAACGAGCACCCGAATCATTCTGATCAGAGTGGCTAGGGATTTGAGGGACCAGAAAAACCCCTCTCCTACTTTTTCCAAATTTGAAAGCCCAAGGGGAAGCCAAACCAGAGAGCATGAGGAGGGAAATGAAACCAGGCCCCCATGTGCTTATTCATCTCTGAAATGGGTCTATCAACCACCACCCGTCTGGGCACCAGGTGAGACTACTCTTCCACATCCCCTGCTAGAAAGACCTCATGAATCATTAATGACAATGAAGACGACGACCATCTGGTAATGCAGCTAAGAGCTCAAGGGACCGAAGAACTGGGGCTCAGGAAACCTAATTTCTATCCTGAGCTCCCAACCTGCTGGGTGAGCTTGTGCTAGTCACTTCCCCTCATCTGTAAAATGAGGGGACAAGGGCCAGGATCTTCTCTGCACCCAAACCTCAATGGATGTGGAGCTCCCATCATGAGCCTTTTCCACTCCCCCCCCTCCCCACACTCCAGTCTTAGCTGGCATTTTCCCATCCCCCTTAAATAAGCATGTTTGCTTTTTCCCCAAGGTCCAAGAAGGACATGTATTTCCCCTAAATTCAGTCTTGGCAGAGTGTTAGCAACTTAAGGAACCAAACTATATACTCAAGTGTTTAAAAACCGTTTATTATGCAAAATGTTAACTTTTATAAAAAGTTTAATAATATACATTGCATGGTTACAGAAAGTCACCTTCCTGCAAAAAAGGTACAAAAGCTATATACTCTATTATAGAGTTCATAATCAGGGCAACAGAGCCTTTCTCCAAGGAGACCAGAAGACCAGCTCTACTGCTGCCTTGGCAGACTTTGGAGAGCAGCCACTCCCCCCCCCACCCCCCACCTCCACACTCTGAAAGACAGTCTTTAAAACCTGGGGGTGGGGTGGGGGCTGGGTGACGTTGCCCAGCTGGTGCCCAGAGCTAGCTCTGGCCCTTTAGGCCACCCAAGTTCACAGTCCTTGCTCCCGGGCGCCAGGTCCAGCCTCGAGGCAGGAGGCAGGGGTTCGGGGAAGTCAAGTGGGCAGGGCGAGGTTGGGGCCCATCCATGCCCTCGGGCTTCCGGCCGTAGAGGGTCCCGGGGTCCCAGGCGGAACGGGCGCCAGCACCTGCGTTCTGGGCGGGGGAGGAAAGAAGACCAGGGAGCCATCAGTTTCCGCCGAGCGCGCCGAGGCGGGGGCCGTCCGCAGACTGCCCGGCGCCAGGGAGGAAACTTGGTCTCTACCTCCAGCTGATAACTCCGCGCCCCACGCTGCCCCCACCCAGTTGGCGCCAAAGGACCACAGGCGGAGCTCGCAACCACCCCGCCCTCTTGGAATTGACACTAGTTGGACAAGGGCTGAAAGACACAGCTTCCTTTACCAAACTCCAAACGGAACGGCTAATTTATTTACCTGCGCCTACTTTCTCGTGTCTTTGGCCACGGGGGGAGGGCAGGGGCAAAGTGCGTTGAAGGTTGAAACGCACACTGGATGGGAATTGGTTCCGTCATTCATTTGATGTGACCACGGGTAAGTCACTAGCCCCTCTCTGGCCTCGTTTTCCCTACGCTGAGGAGGCCCCAATCCCTTGGCAGGCCTACCAATTCCATGATTTGTCGTTTAAGCACCGCCCCACCTCCAGCCCCTGGAGAAGGCGGCGGATTCTCACCTGGAGGCGCCAGGACTGCCAGGTCAGTGGCAGAAGCTCCTCTTGTCGTTGGAAATCACAAGTTCCGGAGCGAGCTCGGCTGTCTGGGAGAAAGAAAAGAGGGGAAAGTTATGCATGGTATTTGGGAACGCTCGGGGGCGGGGGGGGGGGGGGGGGGGTCTCAGCAGCATCCGGGCTCTGGAGCTCAGCCCCGCCCCGGCTCCCGCGCACGCCCCCACACACCTGGATGGGAAGATGCGGGCCGTCTGGGGGTCCCGGGGCGGGCTCGGCCAGAACCACCTGCAGGTCCAGAATGTAGTCGATGACGCGCTGCAGGATTTCCACCTGGCTAAGCTGAGTGCCTCGCGGTACTCCGGGTACTAGTTCTCGCAGGCGCGAGTAGCAGTGATTCATGTCGTCCAACAGGCTCAGCGGCTCCTCGGCTGCCGGACCCTTGCCGCGGCCCCGCGCGATGGCCAGGCTGCGTTCAGACAGGCAGCACACCGCCTCGTAGCAGCCGCGCACCGGGCTCAGCGCCTTCATATTGAGGAATGAGACCGGAGGTGCCGAAAGGACCCAGAGAGCCAACGGACCCCTAAGGCAGCTGGCAACGCGCGCACGCTCTCAGCGGCCCGTACTTATAGAGCCCGCCTTGAAGGCACGCCCCCTTATGCAAAACGTGACCCTCGGCCCCGCCTCCGCCAGCCCTGGGCGTTCACAACCCGGTTAAATTGCAAACAGGCTTCCTCAGGCTGGTCTGACGCCGAATACCGCGGAGCCGCGGATTCAAAGAATGAGGAAGCGCTGATACTGGGGAGAGGCAGGCCTCTTTGCCAGCAAGGATTTTAAAAATCACTTAAAACTATTAACTTTAAGAATTTGCCTTTTCCTGGCAGCGCCCCAGATCTTTGAGTTCCCTGCCCCCTGCCAGTCCACCCACAGCCCAACACTGGTTCGAACCCACAGCTCCTCTGAGGTCATAAATCCCTGAACAGCAAAGAAGCTTTTTTTTTTTTTTTTAAAGCAAAGGATTTTTCAAGGGAAACTTGTAAGGAATTAGTGCCGCCTTGTTCCCCAATTTGCTGTTCGTCTGACCTCCAGACTCACTGGCGTCAGGAATTATCTTGTGACCAGAGGGGAAAAAAATTAATTGCGGTGAAGCTGAGGTTACAATGAAGAAAACAGATTTGGGCTAGGCGCTGAGATTGCAGAAGGAGGAGGGGAAGGGGGTTTGAGCAAAGAACACTATTTATTTGAGCAACAGGGGAAAAGAAAAAAAAAAAAAAAGGAGAAAGCAGTCTGAATCCGTGATTTTTGCATGGAGAAAGAAAGGAGGTCCCACCCTCTGGCCCTATGCACTCCATAAGGAGCCAAATATATGCCCAATTGTGTTTTGGAAGTGAGTTTGATTAGACTTTTGGACTGGATTTTAAATATGGGCCTACAGACAGGATAGTTTCTTCATTAGTCTTTTTAGGAGTCCCACGTTGGGTCAGCGAATCTCTTAATTCTTGCTTTGCCCTTTCCACACACCTCTATGCAGAAAACAATAGTTTGGAAATTTCATCACTCTATTGTCTGTCCCTTTCTGCAATGGAAGGGTAGGCCACCTGGACTTGATTATTCTTAGCCTTGCTGAACTAGCTCCAGCTCTATCTGAGAGCCCAGGAAAGAGCTAAGCTCTGTATTGCAACAGGACATTGCACTCAAGTATTCTCTGCTTGTTTTCTTGTAACTTCCCAGAACTTTGGGGAATTTGCAGCCTCAAAGTGCTGGTTTTCATCTTGGAACTGACCAGGTGGGATCCCCCAATGGTTGTTTCCTAAATCAATCAGTTGGTAAATATTTATGGAGTCACCTCACATAAAACAGTGACTCCTGCTCTCAAGAATCTCACAATTTGGGGAGACAAGATTAACACAGGAAACAATTAAGAGTTCTATAGTATGTGGCACTGATTAACAGGACAATGGGAGCCCAGAGCTAAGAGAGTCTCAAAATAGTCATAGTATAAAGGACACTGGAATCAACATCCCAGCCTTGCCAATAATTTGCCACACACTCCTGAACAAGCCTAGGTACCCTGGCCTTGGTTGCCTGGGGAATAATATGGGGAGGTGGTGTCAATGGTTATTTAAAATCCTTCCCAATACCAGGAATCTAAGGCTTTATGAAATTTGGACAAGCAGGTGTGGGATGGTAAAAGGCCCAGAGAGGGGCTATAAAACATGTCCAATGTCACGCCATAGCTAATGGCAGAGCTAACCCTGAAGTACCATTGTTTGTCATCATACCACAGGGCTCTGTTCCAAGAAAGGGGTCTTCTAAAGATTTCTTCTAGAATATTAATGATTTTAAGTTTCTCATACTCTAGCACAAGAAGGAGGAAGAAAACAACTTGGGAGTACACAAGTCAGTCTATAACTACAGACATCAAAAGAAGAGAATTCCAGCTGTTTGGTCATGGGAAGGGAAAATGGTGGCTATGCCGACTCCTGAACGACCAAATAGAAAACCTTTTCCTTTTCTATCATGCAGACTTCCGTGGTTTGTGCAAAATGGTCAAACCCGGGGGGTGTGTGTGGGAGGGGGGGGGGGTTCTGGAAAAATTATGGCCTTTGAGGCCAGGCAGATTTAGGTTCAAATCTCTTCTCTTTTACTAATGATGTTGTACTAAGTCAACTCTGTGTCTCAATCCCCCAATTTATAAAATGAAGCTAATTAGACCTACCTCATTTATTCAACAAATACTTATTGCGTGCCTCTGCTCTGCAAGGCACCTGACATGCTCCCTCCACCAGATCTGTTACTCTCCTTGGTGCCTGGGGACACGGCATGGGGCCAGGTGTGTGGTAGGTGCTCGGTCCACAGGTCCACACAGGTTCTCTTCACTCCTTTCCCCTCCTCTGTTACTACCACTGATGCCTCAGGCTTGTGTAGCTGTTTGCAAAGCACCTTCACGTTTATTATTTCCCCAGATGCTTTCAGGCTGAAATACCCATGGGCTGTGTGACACAAGGCAGGAGAAGGATGCAGTGGGATTAGCAAGCAGAATTGTGGCTTGGCCATGCCAACACCTTGCAATGTGGCCTTGGACGAATTTCCTTCCTTTCTGAGCCGAATTTTCTGCAAAATGACGGGGGCGGGGGGGGGGGGGGGGCGGCCAGGGGGGCGGGGTGGAGAGCAAACGACCTCTGAGGGTCTTCTCCAATCTAAGATTCTAATTCTGAAAGAAGCAGGGTACCGTTGGGAATCCTGAATAAAGTTTGAACCCTAGAGACTTCTTTTTCCAACAGCGAACTGGAGGGCTAGCTCAGGCCTTCTGCAGCTAGTTTAGTGGTGGCGGGGCCTCAGCCTCTTATTCCAAATGCCTCTGAACTTTCTGTTCCCAGTTCTGCTCCTTTTACCAGCTTTTTCCCCCCTCTTGCATTTTTTATTTTTATGAAAGGATGTCATTAAGGCTTTTGTCTGCGCTGTTTTTGTTTCAGAACTTTTCTCACAATCCTATTTTTTGTTGAGGAATCCGCTCCTTTGCCCAGCTGTGGGTCCCGGTCCCACAGCTGTGTTGATCTAAGACTCAGCCCCAGACAGCCTGGCGCCAGGGTGGGACGTCATGCGTTCACACAGGGATGCGTGTCCCAGGCAACCTTTCCTCGGGCAGTCACCGGTCGGCGACTGCCGCCCCCACCAATGAGCGCCCGACACCCGAGAAAGGGGCGGGGTCTGCGCCGCCCGGACAGGCGAGCGGCTTGTCAATTGCAGATGCTGGGAACTTGATAACGTTCCTTGAATTGGGGCCCTTTAAAGTCTTTTTTTCCCCTCCCTCCTTTAGTCCTTTCTTTTCTTCCTTTTGTTTATCCTTTCTTTCCACATTCTTCCTTGATCTATATAAGTATATAGTTTTTCTTTGTCGTCTCCTTCTTCCTTTTTAAACTATCTCCTCCCAGTGTCAGGAATCATTTTGTAAGCATTTCCAGGAACTGAATCTTCCTTTGCCAAAATTGAAAGAAAGAAAAAAAAAAAAAGAAGAAGAAGAAGGAGAAGGAGAAAAAAAAATTCAGTGTTGTGTTCTCTGTTTTTTGAAGAGTTGGCAGAACTATTAAGTTATACTGTTTTGTCTCTAAAATTTTTAAAAATGGTGGGGGGTCTCTGAGCTGTTGCTTTCAAAGCCAAAGTAATGATGATGAGAACCGCAGATGTCTTTTTGCCTAAACTGAGTTTCTATCTATTTATCTACCTATCTATTTTTTCCAGTTGTGTTCTAAAGTGAGAATCAAGGGAACCTCAGAAGCTTGCCCAAGGTTACTGGGGATGTCAGCCGTGAACCTGGGGCCAGGACCCTGGCCTCCCCCTCACTGGACTCCCTGTCCACTCTCTCCCTTCTCATTAGCATTAGGGTGGCCTGCTGGGGTCTCAGAACATCCCCAGATGCTGCATTTCCTAATAGGTACTTGTTTGCTCCTAAAGTGCCTGTAACTGTGTGCTCAGGACTTTCCAGCCATACACATAGAACATGTTCCAAAAAAACAAAAACAAAAACAAAAAACATGCTCCTTCTCCCATTAGCAAGGCTAGACCTCAAACAAAGTGCTGCTTGAAACTCCTATGATACAAGGAAAGCACAGGGAATTCAGAATCAAGACCAGGCTCAAATTCCTGTATGGACTGCCTCCCCTCACTCTGCCTCAGTTGTCACCTCCGTACAATGGGAAGGAAAATAATATCCACCTACCTCACAGCTGGGAGGATGAAAGGGGAGGAGGGATGGAAAGTGCTGTGGGAACCAATTAGTTATTTTTCTGTGTCACGATAGCCCCTGGTGTGTGGAATGGGTGGTGCCAGGTGAGTTTAATGGCTCCTGCTGAGACTGTTCTCAGGAATGTGGGTAATACTGAGAAGGGGAATGTGGGAAGCCTGGGGATCTAAGGCATGAGTCCTTATAGGGGTGAGGATTCCAGGGGCCTCCAAGATAGGCTACTCAATAGTTCAGAAGTAATTGGTGCTATCGTCATCATCATCCTTCACTGAATCTTAACTGCCTACTCATACCTTATCTCATAGACACATTTTATGGCCAAGGAAACTGAGGCTCAGAGAGGTTAACATACTTGCCCAAGGTCACATAGCCAGTAAGTGGCAGATCCAAGATTTGCACCCATGTCTGCCTGTGTCAAAGCTTCTGTCCTTCTGTGCCTATGCTTTTCCTTCTGTCCCTTCAAGGGACCTTTTCGGAACATAGCTGGACCTGACAGTATTTTATTCTACAGGATAGAGAAAAGCAAGAGGGGGTGGTGCATTTGATAGGAAGACAGACACTAAGGTATTGGGGACATTAAGGGAAAGCCTTTGTTTTCTTTTTAAAAAAAAATACTTTTTTTTTTCATGTTTATTTTTGAGAGGGAGAGCAAGCAGGGGAGAGGGGCAGAGAGAGGGGTATCCAAAGCAGGCTCGGCACCGACAGCAGCCAACCCAATGCAGGACTCAAACTCATGAACCATTAGATTATGACCTGAGCTGAAGTCAGATGCTTGACTGACTGAGCCACCCAGGCGCCCCAAGAGAAAACCTTTGTTTTCTAACAGAAAGACTCAGCGTTGGAAATTTCTTGGAAATTTGGAGCTTTCTTTCCCCCCAAAAAAAACCCTTTCCTGTCCATACTTTAAGGGATGTTTATACTTTTTTAAAAATCTTTTTTCATGTTTATTAATTTTGAGCTGGGGGAGGGGCAGAGAGGGAGAGAATCCCAAGCAGGCTCCATACTGCCAGCGCAGAGCCTAATGTGGGGCTCAGTTTCACAAATCATAAGATCATGACCTGAACCGAAATCAAGAACCAGACACTTGGCTGACTGAGTCACCCAGGCACCCCAACAGACATCTATTCTTAAAGTGCAGAATGACTACTCCTGTTTTTTGTTTTTTTTTTTTAATGTTTATTTTTATTTTTGAGAGGGGGGGGGGAAGGGCAGAGAGAGAGGAAGACATAGAATCTGAAGCAGGCTCCAGGCTCTGGGCTGTCAGCACAGGCACACAGGCACCCCACTACTCCTGTTTTTAAGAATCAGCTTTGGGGGCGCCTGAGTGGCTTAGTCGGTTAAGCATCCGACTTCCGCTCGGGTCATGATCTCGAGGTTCGTGGATTCGAGCCCCGTGTCGGACTCTGTGCTGACAGCCCAGAGCCTGGAGCCTGCTTCAGATTCTGTGTCTCCCTCTCTCTCTGCTCCTCCCCCAATAGCACTCTGTCTCTGCCTCTGTCTCTCTCTCTCTCAAAAATAAAAATAAACATTAAAAAAAATTAAAGAGTCAGATTTGGACTTGAATTTCCTCCCTTTCTCCTTCTTCCAACCCAAATCCAGCCTGGCTTGGTACAGCCATGCCACCCAGAAGTTAACTAACCCCTTGTTTCAACAGGTAGGCAGTGACCATGAGATGTCCAGGTTCTGGCTTGGCATCTGGGGTGGAGGGGTGGACACCCACAGCGAAGCAGGTACGGAGTTTATTTTCTGAGCACCTATCCTTTGTTGGGTGCTTTATAAACTCTATCTTACACAATCTCTTCTAGAGGCTTTGGGGGATAGGTACTATTATGACAAAGATACTGAAGTTCAAAGAGATTTGTCACACAGCTGGTAGGAAATAGAACTCCACCAATCGAGATTTGAATCCGGTCCTGTGGTTCAAAAATTGATACACGCAAGGATGGAGACACACATTCAAACTTCACACAGTGTGCAGACACCAAGGACTGGCTCCCTCGCCCTAGCATTTCTAGACTAATGAGTATGGCCAGCAATCACCTATCAAGCAGGGACAGTTTGGAACTTTTAGAATTTGGAAAGCATCAGTAGGTCATGTGGAAGTTCAACTGTGACTTAAATAACAACAAAAGGAAATGAACATATTGCCGAGGTTTTACTAGTTCCAAAGCACTTTCATTCAGGATTTCATTGAACACTCCCAACCTCCATAGGAGGCATATAGCTCACCTGCTTTGTAGCCAGTGGAATCTGTCTCTCTGTTTTCAGTAGACCTCAGAGTGCCTGGCACAGAGTGGACACTTAGTAAACATGTACTGAATTAAGTTCCACCTCAGTCATCACTTTGGGGAGACCATCTGGGGGTGGGGGGGGATTTAAAACTTAGATGCAAGTTATACTGGATGACTCTGATTCTGTGACTCTCAGGTCTTTGCTGCAGACAGATGCTGACGGTTGTATTTGGGGTCCCACTAACAAGGGGTCAGAAAAGGCTTTAGAAAGATGAAGTCCAAAGGAAGAAAAAAATATGGCAAAAAAAAAAAAAAATGAAAAAAAGAAAGGCCTTGAAAAGCAATGTTCACCCGGCCCAGATATTGTCTTGGGTTGGCCTAGGTCCCAGCCACAGTTCAAAGGTTTCGAAGACAGGTACTGAGGTCGAGGGCAGGGGAATAAAGGTGACCCTGCCAGAGAGGAAGGGGGTCCCCTACCCCCAACCAGGCCAGAGCTCTGCAGTGAGCTGGAAATGCAGGGGTGTCCGAAAGCACAGGTAGGAGCTACTCATGAGTGTAATCATCACAGGGGCCCAAGCACCAGCAGCCTTTTATTTTTATTTTTTATTATTTTTTTTAATTTTTTAACGTTTATTTATTATTGAGAGACAGAGAGACGCAAAGTGTGAGCAGGGGAGGGGCAGAGAGAGGGGGAGACACAGAATCGGAAGCAGGCTCCAGGCTCTGAGCTGTCAGCACAGAGCCCGACATGGGGCTTGAACCCACAAACCATGAGATCATGACCTGAGCTGAACTTGGTTGCCCAACCAACTGAGCCACCCAGGCGCCCCAACCAGCAGCCTTTTAAAGGACAGCTTTTGATGAGTGCCAACAATGAGCCAGGCATCTTACATGTATTTTCTCTCTCTCAATCCTATCGTTTGAAGCTCAGAGAGGTGATGTGACTTGCCCAAGGTCACACAGCTGTTGGGAGGCAGAGCAGGGCAGCCTGAGTCCAGAGCTTGTGCTCTGAAGCATGCGCCAGGCTTATCAACTGGAGGGAGAAAGGACGCAAATGCTGGAGAACGGGGACTACCTTAAGGAGGAATTGAGGATGGAAGGGGAAGGAAATTCACACTTGAAATCCATTTTGCTCAACAGACCCTCATGATGTCAGGCAGCTTACACGTGTGTACGTCTCTGAGTAAGTGGGTGCTTCTCTGAACGTGTGTGTTCCTCCCTTGAGTGTGTGTCGTTGGCCCTTCTCAGGGTTTTGGGACCCTCCTTGAGGGTTGCGAGTGAGGGTGGGGGTGTCTCCCCGAGTGCCAGTGGTCCCCTGCCTAGTATATGAGCTCCTCTGGGCGAGCGGCCTTCTCCCTAATGTGCCTGCTCAGGATGTGTCCATCTTCCCTCAATCTTGGGGCCAGGTGCAAACAGGGCCAAGAGGACAATGAGCCTGCCCGCCCGGGTGGCCTTTTCCTCCACTCCCTCACCCACTGTGACCCCCCCCTCCGCCTTCACCCCAAGCCCTGGCTGCCCCCATTCTGGCCCTGTCCCGACCTTGGCCCTCCTCGCCAGCGCCCGGGTGCCCCACCTCGGCCCCGCCTGACCCTCCGGGCCCTCCCTGCCCGCGCCCCTGTGGCCCCCACCCCGGCCCTCCCCGCCTGCTCCCCGGGGCCCTGCGGCTCCCACCCCGGCCCTCCCGCCCGCGCCCCGCGCCCCCACCCCCGGCGGCCCCAGGCGCGCAGCTGCGGGACACACAATCGCCGGCGCCCCCTCCCCACCCCCCGCGCAGCCCCTCGCCCAACAAAAGCCGCTTTCTTTCCCCACAACAGATTAAAGACCAGGAGGGGGTGAAAAATAGCTTCTCCAGCCCTGGCGGGGGAGGGGCGCGGGAAAAGCTGGGCTTTGGGGACTCTTTGATGGCGAGCGTGTGGGAAACCCGGAGGAATGTGGCTGCTGGGACCGGCGCAGCGGGGCGAGGCTCCCGGAGAAGGGGCTGTCCCCCCACCCCGGACCCCCGCGACCCTCGCGTCCCCCACGCCCCGCACCGCCAGCGCCCCCAGGGACCCTCGCATCACCCGCGCCCCAGCGCTACGAGCCCTCGCTCTCTGTATCTCAGCTTTTCTCTCCCTTCGCGCTTCTGCCCATTAGATGGATCCCTCAGTCACTTTCCTCAAGTTCTAATTTCTCGGTCTTTTCCCTGTTTTCCTTTCTTCTAATTTTCCTTTTCGCGAATCCCCTTTTCGTCTTTCTTCTCATTTCTATTCTCTTCGTCTCTTACTCCATGTCTTTATCTTGATTTAAACATTCATCCTGTATCTCCTCTCTTTGTCGCCCGACACACTTTCTGTGTCTCTTTGTGTCCGTGTCTCTATTTCTTGGTGGCTTCTTGTCTGTGCCTCTGACCATGGCTCTCCTGGGTTGGCTCAGAGGGACGACGGTGCTGGGTTTAGCACAGTCTCCTGCCTGTTTGGAGAGGGCTGGGAAGAGGGAACCCCGGGATGTGGGCAGTTTGTTTAAACATTCCTCTCCCTGCACACATATGAGTGTGCAGACGGGAGCTGACAAGGGGAAGCCTGGGGGAGCCCGGAGAGCCTGCAGAGAGGAGGCTTGGGGAGGCCTGGCCTGCTAGGCCAGGGTTCAGTAGAAACAGGGGCTCTTGGAGGCCTCCAGGGGTTCAGCATTATTTTCCGCCCCGTTTAGTTCAGTCCCTGAAAGGAATTCCTGGCCCAGGACAGGATGGTGGCCTTGGGACCCTGGTGGGAAATGGGTTGGGTCTCCTGGCCCCCTCCACGATAGTCCTTGGGATGGGCCTAGGGGAAGGAGGAGGAGACTGATTCAAGACAAAGGGCTTCCAAGTAGCTGGGGGCAGAGACCGTCCTTGCGAAGATGGGGATGCAGATCCAGGGAAGCTCAGCCTAGAATCTCGGAAACCCAGCTTTTGCACTTGGCTCTGCCACTAATTGACAACCCTGAGCAGATCCTTTCTCGTCCTTGGGCATCAGTCTACCCACCTGCAAAATGAGATATTTGTTTAGATCAGTGGCCCTCAGCCTTTCATTCTGCCCACAGATCCCCAGATTCAATTTATTCCAAATGCATTGCTTATATTAATTAATCTGCTGTCTCAATTTGTATTTATGAAAGACAAGCATTCAGAGTTTCTGATTAGCATGATTCATTACCATGCAGAGCTGTTCTAATTCCAGCCGAAGACACCCCAGGGAGACCCCCAAAGCCCTTGGTGCTTTAGTAGTCTGTGCAGCAAAATCCCGCGGAAGACTATCCGCTTTGGAGTCAGACAGCTTGGGTTTGAATACTGAATCTGCTAGTGTCCAGCTGTGTGACCTTGGGGAGGTCACACCCTCCCTCTGCTTCCTTATCTGTAAAAAGCAGATATTCATAATATCTACCCCACAGGATCGTGCTGAGCATTACATCAGATAACACATAGAAAAATTAGGAAATAGGTGCTCAATAAATAGCAACCGTTAGGAGGTTGATGCTCTACACCAATGCTGTCCAAAAAAACTATGACACAGCCACAAAAGTGAGCCATGTATGTAATTTTAAATTTTCTTGGGGAGTGCCTGGGTGGCTCAGTCAGTTAAGCGTCCGACTTCGGCTCAGGTCATGAGCTCACAGTCTGTGGGCTCGAGCCCCGTGTCGGGCTCTGTGCTGACATCTCAGGGCCTGGAGCCCGTTTAGGATTCTGTGTCTCCCTCTCTCTCTCTGCCCCTCCCCCGCTGGTACTCTGTCTTTTTCTCTTTCAAATGTAAATGAACATTTAAAAAACTTAAAAACATAAAAATAAAAAAATAGGGGTGCCTGGGTGGCGCAGTCGGTTAAGCGTCTGACTTCAGCCAGGTCACGATCTCTCGGTCCGGGAGTTCGAGCCCCGCGTCGGGCTCTGGGCTGATGGCTCAGAGCCTGGAGCCTGTTTCCGATTCTGTGTCTCCCTCTCTCTCTGCCCCTCCCCGTTCATGCTGTGTCTCTCTCTGTCCCAAAAATAAATAAACGTTGAAAAAAAAAAAATTAAAAAAAAAAAAAATAAAAATAAAAATTTTCTTGGGGCACCTGGGTGGCTCAGTCCATTGGGCATCTGACCTTGGCCCATTCCTGAGTTCAAGCCCCATGTCGGGCTCTGTGCTGACAGCTCAGAGCCTGGATCCTGTTTCAGATTCTGTGTCTCCATCTCTCTCTTTGTCCCTCCCCCACTCACACTCTGTCTTGCTTTCTCAAAAATCGACATTGAATTTTTTTTTTAAGTTTCTAGCAGTCACATTTTAAAGTAAGAACAGGTGAAATTAATTTCAATAATGTGTTTTACCTAACCCTGAATATTATCATTTGAACATACAATGAATACAAAGAACTATTCATTTTGCATTATTTTTCACACTGGTGAAAATCCACATCCATCAAAATTATACACATGTGATTTCATGCACATCAAAATCTGGTGTGCGTTTTATAATTCAGCACATCTCAGTCCAGACTAGCTGCATTTCAAGTGCTCAGTAGCCATATATGGCTAGTGGTTACTGATTGGACAGTACTGATCTAATTAGTTAGAAAGTCGAGATAGACCTCAGAGGGGAAAGAATACTGGAGCTGAGTCTCGAAGGCCAGGAGGGATTTTAAATTTTTTTTTTAACGTTTTTATTTATTTTTGAGACAGAGAGAGACAGAGCATGAACGGAGAGGGGCAGAGAGAGAGGGAGACACAGAATTGGAAGCAGGCTCCAGGCTCTGAGCCGTCAGCCCAGAGCCCGATGCGGGGCTCGAACTCACGGACCTCGAGATCGTGACCTGAGCTGAAGTCAGACGCTCAACTGCTCAACCGACTGAGCCACCCAGGCGCCCCCAGGAGGGATTTTAATACATGAAGGGCAGACAGAAGGAAGACAGGAGGGAGCGAGCAGAGAATGGTGTGAGCAAAAGTGCTGACCGGTGGGTGGATGCTGGCCAAGATTGGATAAGTAGATGGAGGCAGGGTGTGTGCAGAGGCTTGAGTGCCAGGCTTAGAGCATCAAGAATGTGGGCATTATTACTTTAGAATGACTGTCTCTTTGAGATCTACCTTCTTTTCAGGGAAGAAGGCAGCAGTACCGTGGGTAGTGTAATTTAGTTGACCATATGAAGACCTCGATTAGCACCAGCTACCATTTATTGAAGATTCACTATGACCAGGCACTATGCTAAGTGTGTTATGTTAATTACCTCATTTAATTCTCTCAACAAACGCTCAGACATTGCTGAAGGGAAAACTTTAGAAAACTGGCAGCTTCTTAAAAAGTTAAACATAAATTGACCATATGACCCAGTGACTTTTTTTTTAAGTTTATTTATTTTGAGAGAGAGAGAGAGAGAGATAGCGTGAGTGGGGGAGGGGCAGAGAGAACCCCAAGCAAGCTCCATGCTGCCAGCACAGAGCCTGACATAGGGCTTGAACTCACGAAACCATGAGATCATGACCTGAGCCGAAACTAAAAGTCAGATGCTTAGACGACTGAGCCACCCAAGTGCCCCAACCCAGCAATTCTTGTAGGCGAGAAACGAAAACATATGTCTACCCAAAGGCTTGTATAGAGATACTCATAGCCACGTTGTTCCTTGTAGCCAAGAAGTGGAAACAACCCAAATGTCCATCAACTGATGAATGGATAAACAGATATACCTCCATAGAATGGAATTTTATTCAGCAATAAATAAAGGAATATAGTAATGATATATGCAACACATAGGTAGATTTCAAAAATATCATGCTAAGTGAAAGGAACAAGACACAGAGGAGCACAGTGTGATTTTACTTATGTGCAGTTTCCAGAAAAGGTAAATTTATAGACATAGAAAGTAGACTAGTGTTTGCATAAGGCTGGGAGGAAGAAGAGGAGTGACTTCTTTCTTTCTTTTTTTTTTAAATGTTTATTTATTGTTGAGAGAGGGAGAGAGACAGAGCTCGAGCAGGGGAGGGGCAGAGAGAGGGAGACACAGAATCTGAAACAGGCTCTAGGCTCTGAGCTGTCAGCGCAGAGCCCGACGCGGGGCTCAAACTCACAAACCGTGAGATCTTGACCTGAGCTGAAGTCGGATGCTTAACCAACTGAGCTACCCAGGTGCCCCAAAAGGAGAGTGACTTCTAATGGGACAGGGCTTTTTTTTGGGGGGGGGGGGAAGGGAGTTGATTGAAAATATTCTAAAATGGATGTGGTGATGGTTTTGCAACTCTGTAAATGTGCGAAATACCATTGACTTATGCTTAAAGTGGGTGAGTTTTATGGTATGTGCATTATACCTCAATAAAGCTCCTTTAAAAAAGAAAAGTATCCCAACAATGTTTATGATAGATCCTACCGTTACCTCATTTTACAGCTGGGGAAATCTCAGAAAGGTGAAGCAGAGGCCTCAGCTAGGAAATGAAGGAGCCAGGCTTGAAACGTGCGAGCTTAGCCGCTGACCTCTGGACTCTCACACTTGATAAAGGCTGCTTGGGCTGTGCCCTCCATCTTTCTGGGGACATTTAACTCACCAGTTTGGTGCCAGACATGTTTTCGAGCTGCAACAACGACTTCTTAGATGGCAAGGGTCAGGGGGAGGCTGCAGATTTGGGATGCTGGGAGAACCTCCTCCGTGAGAAAGCTCCGGCAGCAGCTGGCCCAAGGTCATGTGTGGTAGCCCCCATGCTCTGACACCCCCTCCCCAACCCTGTCTCCCTCCCAGGGGAGAAAGGAACTTGGCTGCAAAGCTGAGGCCAGAATGTGAGCCAGAGGCCTGACCTGACCCCCACTTTGGAGTTTACTGGATCTGGGGCCATAGTGGGGGAGGGACTATCCCCAAACCAAACTAACAAACCCTGTTATTTTATAATCACACCATAGAACAGACTTGAATGGAAAGTCATGGGATCTGGAATCTTGAAAACCAGGTTCAAGCCTCTATCTTCTCCATCTCCACATTCAGTGTCCTTGGGCAACTTGCTCACCTCCTCCAACCCTCAGTTCTCTCACCTGTGAAATAGAGACAATGATACTCCCTTGGGTGGTTGTGAGGATTTGGGGAACCAGGGGTTAAATTCACTTCATTTTAGACTGCCTACATTGCTATTGCCTAAGTTGTTATGGTTTTAACAATTCCCCACTCAAAAGAAACAAGGTTAAAAGAGGGTAGTAAAAGTAGTTAAATAATTTGAGTCAGCATTTATGGATGCTGATTCTGTTCTGTTTCAGGTGCTCTGCACACATTAACTCACTAGTGTTCATTACAACCCTTGAAGCTGGTATTATTACTACCCCCACTTTGCAGATGCAGAAACCGAGGCTCAGATAAGTTTGGCATGTTGCTCAAGGTCACCCAATGTGGAAAGGGCAAGCCAACTGACTTCAAAGCCTTAGCTTCTTGGCTTTTTTTTTTTTTTTTTTTTTTTAAGTGAACTCTAGGCTCAACATGGGCTGTGAACTCACAACCCGCGATCAAAAGTTGCATGCTTTACTGACTAAGCCACACAGGTGCCCTGCCTTTTGCCATTTAGAATGGAATAGAATAGACCTAAAGAAGACCCCAGTCTGGGGGCACCTGGCTGGCTCAGTTGGTGGAGCATGCAACTCTTGATCTCAGGGTTGTGAGTTCGAGCCCCACGTTGGGTGTAGAAATTACTTAAAAAGAAAACTTCAAGAAAGAAAGACAGAAAGACTGATTCCAGTCTGGTTTATCGAAGTCCTGGTATGTGAGGACCAGGAGAAGCATCAGTCAGTTACGATGACAGGTCCACAGTAACTGGCCAAATTTATTAACATTTCACCGTTTCTAAATCTTTCTGCCCTGAGGTCACATACAACTGCATTTATGTTTTTACCTTTAACATAAACTACCATGTGTCAAACCATTTTAAAACTTATAAAAGGATTTCAATTTAATGTTTTAAATAGGTAACACACCTGCCTCAAAATTCAAAAAGCATGAAAAGGCATAAGGTGAAAGCCTCCTTCTCACCCCGCTTCCTGCCATCCCCCCAGCCTGCCAGTCTCCTCCCAGCCAGCCAGTATTGCTAGTTTTTTTTCTTTTTTGTTTTTTCAAGGGGAAGGGAAGAACTGATACCTTTTGAAATTAGAAAGTGTGTGCTTAATTTGTTCTGAAGTCATGAGGCATAAAGCCTACCTCACTCTGGCTGATTTCTTCAGGTCAGTCTCTGCCTGATTTCCTGTGCCCTTTGATGCACGGCTGCTTCCTGCAGGTGATGGTTGGTCCCTTAGGGAAATGGTTTGTCCCTTCTCCCTCCAAACTTTCCCCTGAGGAATCCCCACCAGTACCCGCTAGGCTCCTGACCACATTCCCTCCCACTTCCAGGCCCAGCTTGTTCCTCATACCCCAGAGCCTGCAGAGCCTGTAAATGCCAGAGAACAGCTCATCGTCTCCCCACGGCTGATAGGGTGAAGGTGGATCCAGAGGTCACACCTGGGTGGCCTCAGGCCAAATCTGGCCCATAAAAGAAAAAAAAAATTTTTTTTTTTTGGCCTTGCCAAATGATTTCAAGATTGGAAAATTTCACCTGAGACTCTAGTTTTCCAGCTTCATTTGAAATATTGGTAGATGTAGCCATACTGAACCCGTATTCACGCGTGATGAGATCAGCCAGGGCTGAGGGGCAGCTGTCTGCGTAAGGAGTATCTGCGGTGTGGATTGTCGTGCTACCTACCACTGCCTGCTGGTTAATGTCGCTGGCAGACTAATGGCCTCTCCAAAGATGTCTGTGTCCTGGAATCTGAGCATATGTTATATTACATGACACGTGGGAGTCAAGGTTGCAGAAGGTCGCCAATCAGCTGATCTTTTTTTTAATGTGTATTTATTTTTGAGAGAGAGAGAGAGAGAGAGAGAGAGAGAGAGAGAGCATGAGTGGGGGAGGGGCAGAGGGAGAGGGAGACACAGAATCTGAAACAGGCTCCAGGCTCTGAGCTGTCAGCACAGAGCCCGACACAGGGCTCGCGCCCACAAACCGTGAGATCATGACCTGAGCCGAAGTCGGATGCTTAAACGACTGAGCCCCCCAGGCGCCCCCTCTAATCGGCTGATCTTAAAATAGGAAGGGTATCCTGGATTATTTTGTGGGGTCCAGTGTAATCACAAGCGTCCTTAAAAGTGGAAGAGGGAGGCAGAGAAAGAGATGACAATGGAAATAGGGCCAGAGAAGTGTCACGTTGCTGGCTCTGAAAATGGAGGAAGGGACCATGAACCAAGGAATGTCAGCAGTTTCTAGAAAGCGGAAAAGGCGAGGAAATAAATATATCCTTTTCTAGACCCTCCAGAAGGAAACGCTCACCTGCCAACACTTTGATTTTGGGCTGGTGAGATTTGCAGATGGGAGAGTAGGGCACAGCTGGAGAGAACTATTGCAAGGACATAGGGCACTTATCTCAAAATGCTCGCTAAATGGTTGATGTAAGGAATGGGCCCGTAGGGTGGATCCTGGACAGGGGGGAGACGTGGATGCCTAGTGGCCGTCCCAGAGTCCAGCCCTCGCTGAGAGAGTTGGGCTGAGCGGGTAGTCCTTGGGGCCTGCACATGGTCACCGCGCAGAGAGCTGGCGGGTATCAGGAGCCAGTGGAGGAATCTGTCCCTTGATTGAGGACAGGATTAGAGGGTCAAAGTGGAAAAGCGGGGACTGGGCCCCAGGTCGGGTAAAAGGGCCATCAGAGCCGAAGGTGGGAGGATCAGGCACAGGTCCTCGCGTGGGGTGTAAGCCGGGGTAGGGAGCGGGGTTGGTCCAGAAGGCAGGGCTGATTCAGGTGGTGCCGGTGGGTTTGGGGCATGACTGGTGGTTCAGGCCTGCTGGGGGGAGCTGCAGCCCAGCTTGCCGAGAAGGAACCCATCAGCCAGTTTATCATGGGCAATTGCTGATGGCTCGCAGTGGCTCGCTATGCCAGACTGGCCTCAGATATTCCTGTTTAACAGTGCATGTCATTTTAACATGAAAAGGTGAAGTTGCATTTAAGGTGGCAGTTTTGAGAAGGAAAACCTCACGGTCATGAGGATGTAAGATGTCACCTGGATGGCCATGCATGTGCCTCACCTGCTCACAAAACCTCGCACCCCCGGAAGGTCGCCCATCTTCCAGCCCCCATGCCCTTAAATGTTCCCTAGGCTTTTATTACAATTCTTCCACTTATTTTCTGCGTGTGCTGGGCCGATTTCTTTTCTTTTCTTTTTTTTCTTTTTTTTTTTTTTTTTTTTTTTTTAGCAAAATCTCATATAATACTTGATATGTACTAGGCACTGTTCTAAGTGATTTACAAATATTAATTCGTTTAATCACCGTAATCCTTGACATTAGTGCTGCTGTCTCCATGCTATAAACGTGGAAAATGAGGCAGAGGGAGGTTAAGGAATTTGCCCAAGACCACATGAGCCTCAGGCTGTCTCAGCCATTAAACGGAGATAGAGATGTGAGTGTCCTCCCCAGGGCACTTCCCAGCCCTGGGACTATGGACACTTGCTGTGAGGGCTGCCCTGTGCATTGTGAGTTTTAACAGCATCCCTGGCCTCTACCTGAGAGATGAAGTAGCAAATCCCCTTCCTAAGTTGTGACAAACAAAAGTGTCTTCAGACCTTGCCAAAAGTTCCCTGGGGGGCGAAATCAACCCAAGCTGAGAACCATTGCTCTCATGGGATCTGGCGAGGATTAAACAGGGGTAATGCACGTAGAGTACCTTCACATACTCGCTTCTCTGCCCCTTCTAAATCTATACTCTTTGTTGTTTTTTTTAACCTGTACGCTTTGAATTATGACTCTTCAGAACTCTCTTTCTCTTTCTGTTCCTTTCCCGATCTTGAAGCTGTGCCCACCTCAACGTAGACTGTGTGCATGACAGCTTGTTTGCAAACCTGAAGCTGGTTCCAGGAGTCCGATCTTCATTCTAGTCCCATCTCTTCCATTGACACGCAGTGTGGCCTTGGCTGAACCCCTCTCCCTCCCCGAGCCTCAGTTTCCCCATGTGTACACTGAAGGGGCTGACCTAAAAGCTTTCCAAAGGATCTTCTCGCTGCAGAAATCAGTGACTGGGTGATTCATACCAAATACCAACAAATTCCCCTCACAAAGTCCAAATTCTTCCAGAGACTTAGTCATTCCAGGGTTTGAACTTTCTCGCAAAAACCATTTGAAAAATTCTTCCAGCTTAAAAAAAAAAAAAAAAAAAAGGCTATTAAAAGAAAGTAAAAGTTTCAAAACCAAATCCTAAGCAAACAACCCCGAAAACAATACACACACGCACACACACGCTCACAGCACCCAAGGTAACACTGAGAACAGGATATGAAACCTTGCAGGCCGGCACTAAGAAATGATTCACAGGCTTTTCGAGATGCTTCTATTTCAAGGCATGATCCGCCCACTGGATCTGGTGGCTCCAAAAACAAAATAAACCTTAAAGAAGGCTGCCGTTTCTTATCTCAACACACAATTAGCCTGGCCAGCATCCCCAGATCTCAAGGGCTCCAGCCAGAAGACAAGGTTGAGTCCTGTGAATTCCCTTTCTGTTCTATTTCAAGTCTCAAGCCGCTGGCTTGTTTAAAGAAAGTCGTTTGCATCCACCTTTGGTTGGCTGAGTTTAAAGCAACACCGCCTCAACTTATGTGAGTTTGTAAGTTTAGTTTAGCAAGGCCTCTGTGTGGCTCTGTCCTGCTAGATTCCAGGCTGGTCATTCTAGCAGCTGTCTACAACTGAACAGTCCTGCCTGGCTTGGGGGTTGTGCGTATCAGTATTATACTTGCCCCAGGCCAGGAAACATTCATTTTAGCACGCTGCTCAAAGTTTCATGCTCTCGTGTAAAATAGAATTATAGAAGTATTTATTCACTCAATGAAATGCTTATTGAGTGCTTACTGAGCGAGGCACCAGGGTGGCACTGGCTAAGACACAGCCCCTGCCTCCAGAAAGCCTTGTCGAGTAGGAAAGGCACCCGAGTGAAATTTAGCGGGAACCTATGGAACCATTCCATACAGGAAATGCCCTGCAGAAAAAGTGATACTCACTTTGGAGCACAATTTAAAGAAACACAAACACTTGTGATATGGTTGAAAACATTCTTATCTGTGCTTACCCTTGATTGCTTCTTTTGGATTTAGAAAATTTCTCTCAGTGGTGCGCCAGTTGACCCCCACCCAAAAGCCCAGAATGCCGCAGAAAGGATCTAGCCCAAACCTACTTTTCTTACCAGCTGATTTCCTCACCCCCCAATCTTACATCCCCACCACCGCTGCTCCACAGAATCTTCCCTCCTCCCCCTCTTATCTGTCCTCCAGGGTCTGATTCCAAGCCCATTTCCCCAGGAAAAGCGTTTGCAGACCTCCTGGCCATGTCCCCACTATTCCTAAACACACGGATCCCGTGCTTTCTTCTTGGCTCTGAGCCTGTCCTGCCTTGTGACCTCTCTTGTATTTCTGTCCTGAACTTTCACCTAACTTGTGAATTGGGAGAAAGAGGATAAGAACGGACAGTAAGTGCTTTTGGTGCCAGGCGTCTTGTTAGTCCCTCATGGCACATAGAAAGGGTTCAGTAAATATTTGCTGACTGGATGCCTGAGAGATTTCACTTAAATATAATAATGACGGTGAGGCACACGCTATTAGTATTCCCATTTTACAAATGAGGAAACTGAGGCACAGACAGATTAAAGCCTGCATTTGTGTTCTTTCTGCCTCCAAAGCTGAAGTTCGGGCTCATTCTTCAGTTCTGTGCTGCTTTTCTTCGAATATATATTTTTTCCCTAAATATCTTGTATGTGGTGTTTAATAACTATCTATTGATTGATAGGACACATACCGTGCTCCCTTCTTTCTCCATCCTGGACATTATTACTTGCCATCTTTTGTGGTTCATAGTCTTTATTTCTAGGCTTGGTTTATTTATTTATTGTTCTAATGTTTATTTATTTTCATTTACATCCAAGTTGGTTAGCATACAGTGCAATGATGTTTATTTATTTTTGAGAGAGAGACACACACACACAGAATCCGAAGCAGGCTCCAGGCTCTGAGCTGTTAGCGCAGAGCCCGACAGGGGCTCGAACTCACAAACCATGAGACCATGACCTGAGCCGAAGTTGGATGCTTAACAGACTGAGCCACCCAGGCGCCCCTCTATGCTTGGTTAAAAAACCATCCCACTATGATCTGTGCCTGTCTGCCTGTCCCGCAAGACCACGGGCACCATGAATGCAATATACCTGCTGTGCCCAGGGCTGGCACGGTGTGCTCAACGAACATTTGCTGAACCAGAGTGGTGGTGGTGATGTGGCATGTTGCATTATGTCCCCCAAAAAGATGTGCTCACGTTCTAACCCTGGTACCGGCGAATGTGACCATGTTTAGAAATAGGGTATTTGCAGATGTAATTAAGTTAAGGATCTCAAAATGAGATCATCCTATATTTAGGGTGGACCCTCAGTCCAAGGACTGGCGTCCTTCTATGAGACAGGAAAGAGAGATCTGAGACACAGAGACACAGAGAGAAGAAGGCCAAGTGAAGACTGAGGCAAAGATTGGAGTCACAGGGCCCGAGGACGAGGAATGCTGACCTTTACTGGCGGCCACTGCAGCTAGAAGTGAGGCATAGAGGCGAGGATTCTTTCCCAGAGGCTCTGGAGGAAACAACCCGTGCTGATACCTTGCTTTTGGACTCCCCACCTCCACAACTGTGAGAGAATCCACATCTGTTGTTTGAAGCCCCCAACTTTGTGGTTGTTTGGTTACAGCAGCCCTAGAAGACGAACACAGGGTTTAAGCAGGTGGATAATCCTGGCTGAGAAATTCAAGGCTTAAGGGAAACAGCCTCCACTTTGGGGTCTCACCAACCTAGCTTTGGCACGTATCTATTCTATGGGCTGGATGGATGACTTCACTCTTCTGAGCCTCCATTTCTTTCTGTGCAAAATGGAGAGAGTCATAATTATAGCTAACATCTTTTTTTTCTATTTTATTTTAATTTAATTTTATTTTATTTTATGTTACTTCTTTATCATGCTTACGTGTACTCCTTTTTTTTTTTTAATGTTTTTTAAGGTTTATTTATTTTTGAGACAGAGGGAGAGAGAGCACGAGGGGCAGAGAGAGAGGGAGACACAGAATCCGAAACAGGCTGCAGGCTCTGAGCTCTCAGCACAAAGCCCGATGCGGGGCTCGAACCCACGAACCGCGAGATCATGACCCGAGCTGAAGTCGGACGCCCAACCGACTGAGCCACCCAGGCGCCCCCGCGTGTACTCTTTAATATATAGCTAACATCTGTAGAATGCCTGGCAATGCCCTTGCCAGGTTTCCTAAGAAGGCCTGGGGAATAGGCCAGGTATAATCCTTAATAGAAGACACTGGGTTTGAAATTTATAACCTCGCCTTGCCCTGTGTGAAGAATTCTCCACCCGGCATTGTTTTGCTTCGACACTGACAAGGTGATAATTCATGAAAAGAGCATAGGCGGAGTTGGACAGAACCGGGTTCAAATCCTGACTCAGGTATTCGCCCGGTGCGATCTGGCCTGCCCCTCCGAGCCTCGGTTTCAGCATCTGTAAAACGGGGATGGTGCTGGTCCCTACTTCATAACACGGAGGTGATGATTGGATTAAATGATATAAGAGAGTTCATGTAATCACGAGCTGTGCTGTAAGAGCAGTGCGGTCCTGGTTCGTAGGAGATCGTTTAACGGGAGGAAGGGGCTGCTGCTGGGGCTGAAGATGACGATTCAGGAGGGGACAATCCAGAACAGCAAGCCAGTGAGAAAGGACTACAACAGCTGGCGGTTGATTTTCCCAGAGGGGGACTGAGGGACAGCGAGGGCCTCTCGGGCAGCTGCTTCCTGGGGTTGTGATGTCACCAGCCCATCCAGGAGGCCACGGTACCAGTGCCTGTCACTGCCTCCCAGCTGGCCGGCTCCGCTTCCGGCGCCCCGAGCTTGCCCTTGCCTTCTTTCTCATGACCCTTGGGAGGCAGCTGGACTGTGGCTCAAGGAACAACTCTCATCTGCAAATGGGGAGAGCAGGGGCCCCTCCCCACCCCCCAGGGCTCCTGCACCTTGGAGGGCCCCTAAACAGTGCCTCTTGTCCAGTGGTTTTCAAACCGGGTTCCTCTAAGCCCTGGGATCCCACGGAAGTGCCTCAGGGACCACTGAGGGAAGGGAGGGGGCAGGGTGGTGGAAGCAAGGGGTACACTAAGCAGACCTGGTTCTCAAGCCACGCCTCCCTCCCCCCCTCCCCCCCTCCCCCGCCCCGCCCCAGAACAGCCCCGCTCCTACCTTGTTTATGCATTGGACCTTCATATAAAATGTAATTTCTGAAAAAAATATTCTGTGACAAAAGAAAGTTAAAAAACTTTTGATTCTTTATGGCACGTGAACTATATCTCAGTTTAAAAGAAACCAAAAAGCTAAAAAAAAGAGAGAGAGAGAGAGAGATTAAAAAAGGGGGGGGGCGCGCGCCTGGGTGGCTCAGTTGGTTAAGTGTCCAACTCTCGATTTCGGCTGGGGTCATGGTCAAGGATCTTGGGATCAAGCCCTGCCTTGGGATTCTTGCTGAGCATGGAGCCTGCTTGGGATTCTCTCTCTCTCTCTCTCTCTCTCTCTCTCTCTCTCTCCCCACCCCCTGTGCTCTCCCTCTCTCTCAAAAAAAAAAAAAAAAAAAAAAAGGTATTAAAAAGAAACCAAAAAACAAACCCTCCAATCTCTTCTAGCCCTTTTGTTTTCTAGATGGGAGACTGCGGCCAAGTGAGGCGCAGCAGCCCCTTCACGGTCTCCCCACGAATCAGGGATAGAATTAGGAACCAGGCCTCCTGCCACAGACAAATGCTGTCTCTACGCCATGTGGTACCAGGAGGGGGTGGGGGCAGAGAGCTCTGACTGCCGCATCTGACAATCAATCACCACCTCATCCCTTCACTCTTGGGGGCACGGCTCAGGTGCACAGTGGGGCCAGCTCGGTGACCCGCACAGGCACGCTTGAGGCTCAACATGTAAACCTCTTGCCTCCAGAGCCTCCATGACCCTCCTTCGGGAAAGCAGGTACAGGCGCCAGAAGACAACTCCTGGGAAGATGGAATTTATTAGTTGTTCTTTCAACTAGTATTTAAAAAAAATTTTTTTTAATGTTTATTTATTATTGAGAGACAGACACAGAGCATGAGTGAGCAGGGGAGGGTTAGAGAGACGGGGGAGACACAGAATCCGAAGCAGGCTCCAGGCTCTGAGCTGTCAGCACAAAGCCCGACGCGGGGCTTGAACTCACGGACCGCGAGATCATGACCTGAGCCGAAGTCGGTCGCCCAACAGACTGAACCACCCAGGCGTCCCTCAACTAGTATTTTTTAAGCATCTACTATGTGCTGGGCATTGTACTGGGCTTTGGGAATCAAGGAGGGACAGGGATGTCAGGCTCCAGCTCATCTGGAAACTTACTTTTGTATGGGAGAGGCTGATCCTAGACAAGCAAATAAGTCAATGGGAAAATGTCCGCGTAAGTTCTATGATGGAAATAAGAGGAGTGATGAGGTAAAGAACATGTTTCTAATTCAATTGGGCAATTAGAGAGCATCCTCTAAAGAGGCGATATTTTGGGGCGCCTGGGTAGCTCAGTTAAGTGACTTCAGCTCAGGTCATGATCTCGGGGGTTTGTGAGTTCGAGCCCCACGTCGGGCTCTCTGCTGACAGCCCAGAGCTGGAGCCTGCTTCGGATCCTGTGTCTCCCTCTCTCTCTGCCCCTCCCCCACTCACGCTCCGTCTCTCTTTCTCTCTCTCTCAAAAAATAAATGAAC
Source organism: Leopardus geoffroyi (assembly GCF_018350155.1). Taxonomy (NCBI): domain Eukaryota; kingdom Metazoa; phylum Chordata; class Mammalia; order Carnivora; family Felidae; genus Leopardus; species Leopardus geoffroyi. The sequence continues at coordinate 17,557,499 of NC_059328.1, forward strand.
ATTTAGAAAAATTGAAAGGAAAAAGAGGCAGTATTTGAACAGAGACCTCAAAGAGGTGAGGACCTAGGGGATTGATCCTAAGGGATTCTCTGTGGTGGCCAGGTGTGCTGTGTGAATGCCAGACGGCAGCGGGGAGGGGCAAAACTGGTCACCTGAGCCCCCACCTGTGTTACAATTCACTTATTACTACACGCATACAAATACGGTGTGTGCATATTCACGTGTCTGTCTCCCGACTTGTGTTCCCCGATGGGACTGACCCTTCACGCTGTGTGTAACGCTTGCAACGCGCTGTGTCCCCTTCTAGGCATTTTGATGTGTTGCTTCATTAATCCTCATAGCAGCCCTGTCAAGAAGGCATCATTATTCCCACTCTTTTACCAAGGAGGAACCTGAGGCTCAGAGAGGTGAACAGACTTGCCTGAAGTCACACAGCCAGAAAGTGGTGGAGCTAGAACTTGGATCCAGTGAATCCAGGGTCTATGGTTTTTCGTTTTTTTTGTTTTTTTTTTTTTAAGTTTATTTATTTATTTGGGTGGGGGAGGGGCAGAGAGAGAGAGGGAGAGAGCGGATCCCAGGCAGGCTCCCCATTGTCAGCTCAGAGCGTGGTCTATGGTTTTAACCGTTGCCCACCTTTGCCTAATCCACCGTCTGCCCACAGTAGGTGTTCAACTAGGCGGATGTCTGCTCGCGTTCGGGGAGACGGAGCTCTGGCCAGCTGTTCAGCATTCCCGGAGCCTTGGCACGACACTCCCCTTGAGTGGCACACGAGGTCTTGCGCTTACCTTTCCCTGCCTGGCTTCCACCGACCTTCCAAAATAAATCCCCGATGTCCCAAACCGGGAGGGAAAAATGAATGTGCCGGCAGGAGTCACGACAGTGTCTGCAATCATCTCTGTGGATTGTGAAACTAGACAAGTTCTGAGACCATGACTCACAAATTTTACGTCAAGAAGGAAATTACAAACGAGCAAAAGCCAGGAGCACCGTTTCACAGAGCATCCTCCCCTGGTTGTGTCACCGTGGGCCCCTGACCCTATGTTTTAGTCACCGCAGGCAGCTGGAATACAGATGGGAGCCCCGTGTCCCCTCCCCCCGAGATCAGCGCCTCCTTCCCCCAGGTCCGCGCTCCCTGAGTTGGGTTTTGTGCTTCCCACGATACTCCCTGATCCTCCTGGACTTTCCAAAGATGACAGTTCCTGTGGGGAGGCCTGGGTTCAAATCCTGGCTCGACCATTTACCAGTGAGTGCCTTTAGCAAGTTTCTGGACCTCAACATCCTCAGTCAGGGACTAGCTAGGATGACAGATGCCCATCGCCAAGAGGACAGCGCCCCTGTGTATGTGTTCATTGCTCTATCTCCAGGGCTTGGAATGGTACCCGACATCAATTACTGACTATTTGCTGGAGGAATGAAAGTCCCAGCACAGCGCCTAGACATTTGGTAGGTGCTCAGTATCTGGTGACTGTTTTTATTACCACTAATTCCTGAAGGAGAGCCTACTCACCAGCTGACCTCAGAATCCTCCTGCTCGGCCCATATCCTTCTCAGGATCACTGAATAAGCTGATGTAGCCATTGGTCCTGGCTCATTTTACTAGTGTGAGTCAGGCTCCCAGAGCCTGGACACCTGGGCTGGTAAGAAGGGGCTGGGCGGACAAGACCCTGCTCTTGCAAAATTCAGGAAGAGAATTGGGGCACCGAGGCATCTCCGATGGCTGCTACCTGTGGGGCCCGGCCGGGCAAGCAGCTCTGCCAAGAATCCTCTCCCAGGCTCCTCTGCCCAAGGGTGGTCTCACTCCACCCCTCTGGAGACTCCCTTAAGACTGGTCTATCCTTCAGGATACAGGAACCTTCTTTCTGCAGCTGGGGTGGGGGGCAGACAAGAGAGCACCTCGATAAAAATAGGGAAACTGGCTCATTGCATCAGCCAAGGTTCCAGCAGGCTGAAGGGGCCATTGGAGAGAGAGTTTAATGGAGGGCCTTAATCCCTAAAGGGGCTGGTACGGATGGAGGGGCACCCAGGACTACAGCAGGGAGCCCTGGCCTCCGTAGCCTGGAGGGGCGAGGGGTAGCTGCAGGAAAGGAAGTGTGGTCTTAGGTAGAAGAACTCTGCGCAGTCAACCCAGCCAGTGGGGAGGGAGGAGACGGGGCAATAAATACCCAACCTCTCTCTTCCTTTTGACACCAGTCTTTTGCTGGTACTTCATTGGCCAAATCCAAGTGGAGGCCAGAGAACAGAGACGCTCAGGCTCTTTCCTCGGCAGGCACGTGGAGAACACACAGCATGCCCTGCTTCTGTTTTGCTTTTGTCTTTAGCACATCTATGCTTGAGGGACTTGACACACGTTATTTCACTATTATGTGTGCTACGTATATTCTGGCAGTTGCTCTGAGAAGTGAGGAAATCAAAACTCAGAGACGTGAGGTGACTTGTCCAGGTCTTCTGACCCAAAACACGGTCTTTCCTTCCCTCCCTCCTTCCTTCCTTCCTTCCTTCCTTCCTTCCTTCCTTCCTTCCTCCTTCCTCTCTTCCTTTCTTCCCTCCCTCTTTCCCTCCCTCCTTCCCTTCCTTCATTCCCTTCCCTTCTTTCCTTCCCTCCCTCCCTCCCTCTGTCCTCCTTCTCTCCCTCCTCCCTTTCCTTCCTCCTCCCTTCCCTCCTTCCTGCCTTCCTTCCTTTTCTCCCTCTTTCCTTCTTTCCCTCCCTCCCTCCTTCCTCACCCCCTCCTTTCCTTTCTTCCTCCCTCCCACCCTTCCCTCCTTCTTTCTCCATGTTCTAATGGAGTCTTTGGAGTGGGATGGGAGATAGGGAGGTATTTAAATATCTGAAAAGCCAAAGAGATGCAAAGCACAACCTCACCTGGATGGACCAGTATCTCCACAGAGCTTGGGGGAGCCAAATGTAGGCTGAGGTGCAGCCCCGTGTCAGCTGAGGAGGGGAGGCCCCACGGCCGGCCGGCCTCCCCCCCAGGAGTCTCAGCAGCGAAGCTTCAGGAAGCCCATTGTTTTCCAGTGGGCAGGGTCAACATTATCAGCAGATTACTGCTTTATTATAAAAGGATGTCATTCAGGAACAGCCAAATGGAAGAGACGTGTGGAGCAAGGTATGTGAAAAGGGGCACGGAGCTTCTGTGTCCTCTCCAGGCCACCGTCCCCAGATCTCCGGGCGTTGACCAGCCCGGAAGCTCCCCGTGTTCTGTCCATGTGGCATGATTCTGACAGAGCCCTCCCTGACTTTCTGGCTGATATGTTCTACTTTCCAGGGGAAATCTCTCTGGACCAGGTGATGCTCAGTTTCAAACAGGAAGTTCAGGGGTCAGGGAGGACTGGTGGGAGGAGGGAGATGTTTTGTATTGTGGAGCATCTTTGGTGCTCAAACTATTCCAGGGGCCACCCCTGTGGTTGAGTCTCATCATTCTGTGACTCAATAGCTGTGAAATGGACAAGGGCAAGGGGAGCGGGGGCTGGGTGTGGAGGGACATTGCCCGAGGCGATCAGTGAGGAAGTAGGTAATTACTACCTGGCCGTTCCTCCAAAGAGGTATCTATTAAGATGGTGGTGGTGGTTCTTTCTCTAACTGTGAAAAACTGAAAATGGCTAAATGTCTATCATCCAGTGTTTTGATGGTACCTGGGGCTTCATGTATAGAGGTGACTGAGCGCCAACACAGTGAGGCCACAGCCATTGAAAGACGTTTTATTACTTATAATTCCAAAGAGGAGGCGTGCACCACACCACACGAGGCCACACGCGGTAGCACCAGGGTCCGTGGGGAGGCAGAAGGAATGAACCTCGGCTGTGGTTTCCTTGGTAAGGAATGGGCGAGGAACGGTAGGCAAGTTCGAGCTTGAATGGTGTCGGCAGGCTTTGGGCTATCAGGTGGTGCCTAGTTATCCAGGACCCGGCCCTGGGGTGAGTTAGGGCAGGGGAAATACTGACTTGGTGTGTGAGAGTTAGATAAGGTGGTTGGGGGTGTGGGCTCCAGATCGGTTTGTTTGTATATGAAAGGTCTGTTCTCAGGCAAATTGTCTGCTATCTCTAGGAATTAGCTAGCCTTAGGAGGGGCAGTTTCTCCAAGATTGGGAAGATCCTTGGTGGCGGGGCGGGGGGATCCGAGCCTCATGAAATACAGGTAACAGGGAAGCAGGACTAGAAACGCAGTAGAGTCATACTTTGGGATACTATACGGGAGTTAAACAGGTAGGTCTCCATGTTCTGACATAGGTGGCCTCCGAGATGTTGCTAAGTAAAGAAAACACGTTTTGGAACAATACTTAGCCATAAGATTCCATTGACATGTGGAAAAAATAAACCCAAAGTGAACCTTAAACTTCTATACGTCTATACGGATGTGTGCGGGGCACAGAAAAATAGAATAGACACCAAACTAGCATCAGTGAGAAGGAGGTCTTGTACTGTTGCCTGTATGTCCAAAAATTTAAAATAAGCACATATTCCCGTATTGTCTAAATAATTAAATAGAAAGGAATTCATTTCAAAACCAACCTGGGGGTGGGGGGGGTGGGGGAACTTGAGTGAAGGGGGTCAAAAGGTACAAAGTTCCAGCTATAAGTTCTGAAGACGTAATGTACAGACAGCAGGGTGACTCTAGTTTATCAGAGTCTATTGTATATTTGAAAGCTGCTAAGAGACTAGAACTTAAATTTTTTTTTTCAACGTTTATTTTATTTTTGGGACAGAGAGAGACAGAGCATGAACGGGAGAGGGGCAGAGAGAGAGGGAGACACAGAAGTGGAAACAGGCTCCAGGCTCTGAGCCATCAGCCCAGAGCCCGACGCGGGGCTCGAACTCACGGACCGCGAGATCGCGACCTGGCTGAAGTTGGACGCTTAACCGACTGCGCCACCCAGGCGCCCCAAACTTAAAAGTTCTCATTAAGGAAAGAAACTTGTAACTATGTGAGGTGGTGGGTGCTAACGAGACTTATTGTGGCGATTGTTTCACAATATATACATATATCAAATCATTATGTTGTACACCTGAAACGTATACGATGTTATATGTGTGCCAATTACACCTCAATAAACCTATCAAATTGATATCAAATATCAATTACCTCCGGATAATATCAAATCTATGTGATGAATACAATGATGGGGAAGCATGGAGACTGGCTGGTGGAAGCAGAGAGGAGTCCCTCACCCCGATTAGGCAACCAGGGAGGGCTTCCTGAAGGAAGTGAGTCCGGAGTTATGTTTTGAAGGAGGGTGAAAATTAGCCAAATGAAGAAACGAATATACTAAAAAAGGGAACAGTAGGGAGGAGGGGAAGAACAGAGGAGCGTAAGATCTGAGAGGAAGAAAGGTGAGGGGTGAGGCTGGAGAAGTGTGTAGGAGCAGATCTTGAGGGGCATCAAAAACCCAGCTGAGAGGTGTAATTTCCTCCCAGAGGGCAATGAGGAGCCTTGGAAAGGCCTTCAGCCTTGCCTACAGGGGTCCAGGAGGGGAAGCCAGGCAGTAAATGGGATGGGCAGGAGTGAGGCTACGGGTCAGGGCTACCCCTCTCCCCATCAGCACGCTAGAGCCACACATGGCTTTCCCCCTGAGCTCTACCGCAGAGACCCTCAAAACTGAAGGTTCATCAGAATCACCAATCACCCCTAAAAGGGTTTAGTAGATCTGAGGGGGGGTCCCAAGAATTTACACTTTATTTCTTTAGTGAGCGATTTAGTTACTTATGTTTAAGTGATCACCCAACCAATGTGGGGCTCGAACTCAAAACCCCGAGATCAAGGGTTTCATGCTCTTCCGACTGAGTCAGGCAGGAGTCCCCAGAATTTCCATTTTTAACTAGTTCTCAGGTGATGTTGCTGGTTGGGGGGACCCCACTTTGAAAACTGCTCTCTAACATACCTTCCCATTCTCACCCAAAGGCCTTTGCACCTGCTATTTTCCTCTCCTTGGGGATGCTCTCCCTTGGATCTTTGTCACCTCCTCGGAGAAGCTTTCCTTGACCACTCACGTACTCTAGCCCCTAGGTCACTAACATCTTGCCTGTTTTGTTTCCTGTACAGCACTGGTCATGCTTAGAAATTATCCCGTTACTTTATTTATTGACTTCTTTATTTGTTGTGTGTTTGCCTGTCTTAGAATGCAAGGCTCCGGGGGTGGGGTGGGGGGCAGGGATCTTTCCCTGGGGACCCAGGACAGTGCTTGGCATGCAGTAGATTCACAGGAGATTGTTTATTAAATGAAAAGCAGGTAGGGTGGGCTTCTATCACCTGGGGAATCTGCTGGGGGTTTCTCGAAGTGGAGGTCCCAGTGATGGGCACCAGAGGAGGAAGCTGTTTGGATATTGAACTGAGTGGTTGAAACAGGTTAGAAAAAGTCATCCTCTTTGGTGGGGGGTGGGGGGGGGGGGAGGGACAGGGTGGGGTGAGATAGAGTTTAAAATAGGTGACCTTTCAAGCAGATGTGGGAGGAAGGAAGGGCCCACTGACATCACAGCTGAGAGGCCCAGAGCTCCGTTGTGGTCCAGGGACTGGGGCCACTAGAGAAGGCCCCCGGTCTGAGTCACTCCCACCTGTAAATCAGGAGACCAGGCCGAGCCTGGAGGTGGGGGTGGGAGGGTGGTCCTGGGGGAGTCTGGGGACAGGGAGAGGTGGCAGTGGCTGCCCAGCCTGGGTCCCCCTTCTTTCTTGCCTCAGCCCTCTCCTGCACTTGCCCACTGCATTATGGAGGCCTGGGTAAGACACAGGTCCTCAGTTTCCTCATCTGGGAAATGGGGGGAAGGGAGGAAGGAGGAAGTACAGGCTTCTCCGCATGCCACGGTTGACCTCGCCCCAGCTATTTACCTCTTATGTGCCTGCGGTTCTGCAACCAGTCCTGCCTTAGGCTTCCATTTGAGCTCTTTGTCCAGTGCCCCCTACCCTACACACACACACACACACACACACACACACACACACACACACACCGCCCTGCCCTCCTTTTCTAAGCTGATGCTCTTCATCCTCCAGGTTCAGGGTGCTGGGTACAGGCAGAACAACAGCATGGGCTTTGGAGCCTGACAGAGCTGCTTCCGGATCTGGCTGTCCCCGATTCCCCCTGTGAATCTTCACTCTTTTGACCTCAGCTTCCCTCCCTGTAGAGTGGGTCTATCTATTGCTTCTCTGCCTTTTGGCTAAGATCAAGTGTAGAGTGGCTATACCTACCTTCTAGATTGTGGTGAAGGTAAAGAAGCCGATTAGGGAAGTTGGTTTCTTTTGCCCCTTTTTTCCAATTTTTCTTCCTGTGGCGAAATACACAAACATAAAATGTACCACGTTAACGACTTTTAAGCATACAGCTCAGTGGTGTTCGATACATTCATACTGGGCGGCTCTCACCGCAATCCATCTCCAAACCTTTTCATCTGTGAAACTGAAACTCTCCCCACAGCCCCTGGCAACCTCCATTTGACTTTCTTTTTCTTTTCTTTTTTTTTTTTTTTTCAAAAGATTTTATTTTTAAGTAATCTCGACACCCTACGTGGGGCTTGGACCCACAACCCGGAGATCAAGAGTTGCGTGCTCCACTGACTCACCCAGCCAGGTGCCCCTCCATTCCATTAGCTCTCCGAATCCCACTACTCTAGAAGTGGAATCATGTGGTATTTGCTTTTCTGTGACTGGCTTGTTTCACTCAGCATCATGTCCTCAAGGCTCATCCACTAGAAGCATGTGTCAGGATTTCCCTCCTTTTAAAGGCTGCATGATATTTCATTGGATGCATATATCACATTTTGCTTATCCATTCATTCGTCAGTGGGTTGCCGTGTCGCTGGGTAAGACACAGGTCCTCAGTGTCCTCATCTGGGAAGCGGGACATTTGGGTTGCTTCCACATTTTAGCTGTTGTGGCTAATGCTGCTATAAACACTGGTGTGAAAACATTTCTTTGGGACCCTGCTTGCAATTCCTTCGGGCGTACACCCAGAAAGGGAATCACCGGATCAAGTGGTAGTTGAATTTTTAATTTTTTTGAGGAGCTGCCAACACAGTGGCCTACCACTTTACATTTCTACCGACGGTTCCTTTGCCCTTTTCCCCTCCCCTAGTTCCAACTACTGCTGCCCTGAAGTCTTTCAAATTTTCTCAGCATGACTGAATTCCAGTAGCACTGACCAGTCCTCGGGCTAGACCTCTAGAGAGCCCTTTGACCCCAGCCTGGCTGAAAGCAGAGACGGGTTCCCGCACCACAACTCTGCCTCTGGCTCAGACCCGGTAGCAGAGCGGGAAGGTCTACCAAACATCAAGTATGCACCAAGGGCCCTGGCAGGTACCTCACATGCATCATCCATTGGCCCCTTCATCCTCATTACTATGCAGAAGGGTTACCATGCCCACCAGGAGAGCGACCTTTGGGAAGTGTCCTGACTTGCCTGAGCAAAGATTAGGGAGCAACGAGGCTGGAGAAGTGGGAAGGGCCCAGTGTACAAAGGTTCTTGAATACATTTTATCTTGAGGGCAATGGGGAGCCACTGCAGGTTTGAGACAGGGAGACAACATGATCTGACATGGGCTGAAAGCTGAGCAGGGTTAAGCTAGGTAGGGAGGAAAGGAGAAGGATTACGGTTTGATTTCCGCTTCCCAGAGAGCTAAGGAGGGAGGCTTTACCTTGGTAAAGAGGGAAGGTGATGCAGGCAGGGCAGATGGGGACAGAGCTGGCACGCGTGACCTAGAATGAGCCATTTGAACTTGAGCGGGGAGTGGGGAGCTTGAGGCGATTTCCCGTTGCCTAATGCAAGGCGCAGTGTTGTCTCAGGCACTTACTTTGATTCTCTGAGTCTCAAGTTCCTCATCTGTAAGAGGCAAGGTCACAGTACGACCTCCTGGGCAGCTGTGGGAGTTCAGTGAGATCACCAACACATGCAAAGCATTTACTTAGGCCAGCCTGGCACACAGCAAGTGCTCGAGAACCACCGAGCCGTTGTGGGAAGCGAGGCACCGAGGCACCGCCATTATTTTTATTGCAACCCTCAGGCTTGGGGGCAGCCTCCCAGGTAGGCTGGGGTCTTCAGCCCCCAGGGAGCGTTCGTTCCCAGGCCTGGCTTATTTCGCGTGGGCTCTGTTGGATGACATTTCTCTGCTTCCTGGTGGGGACGGTGGGAATGGCAGCCACGCATGCAGGTGCCACCTCCCTGCCCGCCCCCCCCCCTCCCTCCCCTCCCCTGCTCCTGCTCCTCTCCACCCCGGGTCTATTTCCAGCAGCTCGGCTGCCTGAGGCCAACGCCAGGTGTGGGTGGTGAGTCAGAGCCAGGCTGGCCCTGGGGGCCTAAAGCTGTCACAGCTTCCCTCCCTTGGCCTTTCCCAGCAGCCCTCTGGGCACTTTAATGGGGGAGGGAAGGCCAGGTCAGTGCCAAAAGGTCCCTCATCAGTGTTACCAAGAAGACACGGGGACAGCGCCCCAACATGCCCCAGATCTACCTCTCTCCTGGCTGGAGGTGGGGGCTGGGGCGGGGGGCATGGCCCATTCAGCTCCTCTCCTGGTGTACCTCCGTCCAGACCCAGCACGTAGCAGGGATGTAGTAAGCGTTCGCTGACGGAATGAGCCCACATTTGTACAAGACTTTGGAGGAATGAGATTTGCTTTTGTGAGGACAGAGCATAGGTTCCGAGACAGAAAGACAGGCAGAGTTTATGTGACCCTGGGCAGGTGGATTTGCCTCTCGGAGCCTCGGTTTGCTCATCAGTGAAATAAGGATAGTGATGTGTACCTTATAAAGGACCGCGGTGAAGTATAAATAAACGAGGCCGGCCTCAGAGAACTAGGCCTTATACGATATCGATAAGAACATCGGTCACATTCTGTGGCAAGTGTATTGCCATATCTGCTCCTCCCTGGGTGGTGAGCAATGCTCATTTTTGCTCCCCCTCGTCAGGCACTGGGCCCGGCACAGAGCCAGTGCCCCGTCCACGTTTGTTGCATGACTGACTGACTCCATCCAAGGCAGGAACTTGTGAGGCTGAATGGTGGTAACGGTGGGCCACAGCAGCCGGGCGCTCACTGTCCCTTCAGCACCTGTACACCCAGAGCTTTTGTGGCTTATGTCATCAGATTCTCACGGTGCTCCATAAGCAAGGAGTGTACTATTACTATCCCCATTTTACAGATAAGGAAACTGAGGTTCAGATGTATTATTAAGTCACTTGCTTATGGTCATGTTGACCTAGAGGTGGAGCTGAGACCAAATACAGGTCTGTTTGGCCTCCCGATGTTCTCGGTGGTCCCAGAAGAGGGAGTTGGGAGGGCTCTGCTAGTGGATTTCTTTGCTGGTCTGTGCTGCCTTGAGGTAGCCTGAATCTCAGGCTAATGGCCTGTCTGCACATCTGTGTGCCCCCACCAGTACGTACTGAGGACTCTTAGAAACGGGACCGTGTCTCCCTCACTTTAGGGACTCCAGGGCTCGGCACGGGCTGTGGGAGGTGCTTAATGGGAGCTTCCTGGGCACAGGAGTGGTCTTTGGTCTTCTCTGTTGACTGGGTCTGACACTGTGGAGATGGCATAAACCACTCCACGTGAAGGCACTGAATGTCCGGGCACCAATCCAACACCAGCTGCCAACAGCAGGCACACGAGCAGGGTCACTACCCCCAGCTAAGCTGGCCTCTTAGAGTCAATACTGTTCTCTCTTTCAGAGTCTCTTTGTCCAGCCCCAGGTCAGCTCTCCCTCCCTCAGCCTCCCAGGACTTCGGAGCTCCTCTCCCCACCCCATGCCCCGCTGCTCTCACACCTGGCCAAGCGGGGACTTGCTTTCGAGGTCACTGAAGCGGCTCTGTGTCAGGTAGGCTGGGCCTTTTACATAACTGCTTTGAGTCTCTGAGCCTTTTTTTTTTTTTTTTAAGCTTATTTATTTATTTTTAATTTTGTTTTTAATGTTTACTTATTTTTGAGAGACACAGAGACAGAATGCGAGTGGGTTGGGACAGAAAGAGGGGGAGACGAATCTGAAACAGGCTCCAGGCTCTGAGCTGTCAGCACACAGCCCGATGAGGGGCTCGAACTCACGAGCTGCGAGATCGTGACCTGAGCTGAAGTCGGACGCTCAACCGACTGAGCCACCCAGGTGCCCCAAAGCTTATTTATTTTTGAGACAGAGAGAGAGAGAGAGAAGGGAGAGAGGCAGAGAGAAGGGACAGAGGATTTGAAGCAGGCTCTGCCCTGACAGCACAGAGCCTGACGCAGGGCTTGAACTCACAGACCATGAGATCATGACCTGAGCCGAAGTCAGACGCTTAACCAACTGAGCCACCCAGGCGCCCCGAGTCTCTGAGCCTTTAGTTGTTGTGATGCCCCAGCTTCTAGCACAGTGTCAGACACATAATAGGTGCTCAATACATATTTGAATGACTAAGTCTTCGGGCTCCATGAATCTGCAGGTCTATTGAACTCCGCTGGTAAAACTGGATTGATGTGTGTGGGTGACCGTGGCATTTCTGAGCTTCTGTTTTCCCATCTTTGAAATGGATAGGTTTGATGGAACCAGCCCTGTCCACCCCAGCGTCCACTGCGGTGTGCTGGACAAACAGTGGACATTCCCACATACAGCCCCCCCCCCACCCCCTCCCCTCTGTGCACACCCAGATTTTGACGAAACTCAAAAAATCATTGCGGGGGAAGCAAAGTCCTAACGTGATCTGTGGTCATCACAATTATTGACCCGGGAACTAGCCGCTCACTCGGGACTGGAGGTTTACAATCCTCTGCTGCTGGAGACTCCTTTTGTTCTGTCAAGGAAGCAGATTGCAGAGCACGGGGTGTGAATGACATCGTTACAGGACTCGGTTGGTCATCTCTTGATCTATTTAACAACGATTTATGGAGCATCGCTAAGTGCCTGCCCCTTGGGGATGCAACAGTGAATGAGTTCTTTGGGAACTTACGTTCTGGTGGGAGAGACAGGGAATAATTAAAAAAAAAAAAAAAAAAAAAAAGAGGATACATAGTAAGTGAGAAGATGCTGTATTAAGATAAGTGCCACCTAGGAAATCAACAGGGTGCTGAGTTAGCGGGGCCAGGGAATGGGGTTACCTTAGCAAGGGGTGTGGGTCAAAGTGGGCCCTCAAAGCTTCATGGGAGAGCTTTATCTGAACTGCACCTGGAGGCTAAAAAGGTGCTGACCTTGCAAAAAGCGGAGGGAAGAGCACGCCAGGCAGAAAGAACAGTCTGTGCAAAAATTTTGAAGGGGAAAGAGGAAATTGTGGATGTTTTAAAAATATTTTTAAAAAAGAAAATCAGGGGCTGGCTCAGTCAGACTCTTGGTCGCAGGGTTGTAAGTTCGAGCACCACGTGGGACACGGAGGTTACTTTAAAAGAAGAAAACCCTGCAATTCTTTATTGTTAATGCCGGATTAATTTCTTCATGCAACAGACAAGCCCCTGCCCTACTGTGCAGCCGACCCTGTGCTAGTCCCCAGGGACAAACAGAGACGCATGAAAGGGACATTCTTGTCACACACATCCTGGACCGGGCACCCCACGGAGATGAGCTGGTCTGATGTTTGCGAAGGGCTCCCGGCTTGGATCCTTGGGGAATCCAAATAAACCCCGCAGGTTCTGGCAGCCCAGGCCTCCGGCCAGCCAGGCTCCAGGCCTCCAGAGGAGAGAGGCTGCTGCTTCCTGCCTCTCCCTCCCCCACCCACCTGGGCACAGAGGCTCTTTCGTCCATTGTTCCTGCTTCCTGCCCATCCGTCTCCAGCTGCTGGTCTGAACCCTGCAGATTTACACTGACAAGCGGATGCTTTTACCAGGACCCTCGAGGGGGACAGGGAGGGGAGTGGCCTGGGACTAGAGGGAACTTGGGGGAGGAAGGGCCAGAGCTTTGTGACAAGGAAGAGTTTCCTGCCCTGAAGAGGTGTTAGACCCTGAGGGCTGAGAGGAAGGGAAAAAAGCCTCGGTCCCCAAAGGCTCCCTCATGCTGGGAGAGGGAGTGATTAATGACCCCGGCCTCGGCAGGGCCTCCATGCCCCTTGGACAGGGTTCAGGTTCAGCAGCATCTTCCCCCAGCCCGATTCTGATGCGCAGAATGAGCACTGGACTTGGGAGTCAGGAGGCCTGGGTTTCCACTTCCACCAACTCTTCGCTAGCTGACTCAGACAAATTTCTCAGCCTCTTCGGGCCTCAGTTTCCTCATCTGACGGGTGGGTCTAATAATCCATGCCCAGCAGTGTTGCGAAAATGAACGTGATCTTGTAGAATAGATGGTTGCAAAAAGCCATTAAAATGAAACACATTTTCTACCCCTCCACCCGCCCCACCCTGGGCTCTCTTACCCGACGTAGGGCTCCTGTTGCAAACCGGCTCCTGTTAAGGGGGGGGCGGGGGTGGTGGTTGACAGAGCACCTACTGTGTGCCAGCCGCTGTGCCAGTGTTGAAGAGCAAGACTCAGTTCTTGTTCTCAAGGGAGACAGGCGAGGAAACAGACACGTGTCACGTGACCGGTTAAAGTTGTTGAGGATGCCAGCCTGCTTGGGTCTATGTCCCAGGGCTGTCATTTACCCGCTGCGTGCAGCTGTAGGCAAGTCACTTAACCTCTCTGTGCCCCAATTTCCTAAACGTGCAAAATGGGGGCCAGCAATTACCCACCTCATAAGACTGTGGTCAGGATTAAATTATTTGATGCTTGTTTTTTTTTTTTTTAATTTTTTAATGTTTATTTATTTTTGAGGGGAGGGGGACAGAGCGCAAACAAGGGAGGGGCAGAGAGAGAGGGAGTCACAGAATCTGAAGCAGGCTCCAGGCTCTGAGCTGTCAGCACAGAGCCTGACGCGGGGCTCGAACTCACGAACCGCGAGATCATGACCTGAGCTGAAGTCGGATGCTTAACCGAATGAGCCACCCAGGCGCCCCAAATTATTTGATATTTGTAAAGCATTCAGTATAGTATATGTTATATGATATGCCTCTATAAATAAAAGTTATTATTATTATTATTATAGGATCTGCCTTTCACCCAGAACGACAGGAGTCTGGTCCCGGAGCTGGAACGCTGGTCGCTGAGGCTGAAGGAAGCCGATGCTGAGTGGGCATGGTTCTCCTTGGCTGGCTGTGTCTGTCTGTCCTGCAGCAGTGTGGGACCACAGACCATCGGTCCAGCCAAAGCTGCCACGTGCATGAAGCTGAAGCCGCTCCTGAACCACAGGGTCAGGAGCGTCACACGGAGAGCGGCAGCCATGCGGCCCCACCAGGCAGCGACATCTGGAAACGTGGCAGCGGTGAGCTCTCGCTCCCAGGGGCTAGGCCACTGCCTAGTGTGGTCTGCACCACGCTGTCGGAGGGGCTGGCTGGGCCAGTCACGTGCTGGCCACACAGGTGTAGACCCCTGCCTAGCGGAGGGAGAACCCTCAACTGGACATCAGCTCCCCCTCTGCCTGGGTGGGAACAAGAAAACTCGAGGAACCCGTTGAGCCCCAAGACAGAGGGAGGACCGGGATCAGAAGGCATTGCGTGAGAATAAACTCCTGGAGCCTTCTTCCCCTCGGTACAGTCCGGGGTTTGCAAGGGACGAAGACCCCTCAGCCCTGTTCTACGGACACCTATATAGTCTCTGGAGATAGCGACTCATTTCAGATCACAGCCAACTCAGGAGAAGAGTAGACTCACTGACCACTGCTCTTGCCCTATGGGGAAATGCTGCCCAGGGATCGTTGTTCAGTTGTGACTCAGGAACCACCAGACCTAACGAGTGGGAAATAATCCCATACGTTAATTAAATGACAAACTATCGGGGTGTCTGGGTGGCCTCAGCCGGCTGAGCATTGGACTTGGGCTCAGGTCATGGCTCGTGGGCTGTGAGTTCGAGCCCCGCATCCGGCTCTCTGCTGACAGCTCAGAGCCTGGAGCCTGCTTCGGATTCTGTGTCTCCCTCTCTCTCTGCCCCTCCCCCGCTCATGCTCTGTCTCTCTCTCTCTCTCTGCCGAAAATAAATAAACATTAAAAATTTTTTTTAAAGAGACAAATTATCATATTAAAAAGAGTTCTTATTAGTGGTGCTGCTGAAGTCAACACAGAGTGGGGAGAAGGTGGCCTGAGGGACCTGCAGCCTAGCCAGCAGCGGAGCTGAGGAAGCCGGGCAGAAGAGCTGAGCCTTAAATGATGAGTGTGAACAAAGTAGCAATAGGAACCTCCTCCCGCCCCCGCCAGGAGAGGACGCCTCGTGAGCAGGGACGGGGGTGAGAAGCAGCGCTGGATGCTCCAGGGACCTGCAAGGGCAGGGAAGGTTCAGCCGGAGGCACGGTGGCAGATGAGGCAGGGATGGAACTCGGGTCCCGTCAGCCACGTTAAGCTGTCGGGTCACGATGCTGTAGACAAGCAGAGGGTTGTAAGCAGCGGAGGGACAGAGCAGATGTTGAGTTTTGCAAACCGCCCTGGTTGAGCTATGGCAGACGGATTGGAAGGGTGGAGCCTGAAGACGGGGAGACCACACGGGAGGCTGTTGCAGGGGTGCTGTGGGTAGTAAGAGGGAGGAAAGGTTTCCTGCGCCTTGGGGGGTGTTAAGTAAGAAAAATACTCCTCAAGGGCCTAGCACGGCGCCCGGCACATAGTAGGTGCTCACAGCTCGCAGTAGATGTAGCCAAACGCTGAGGGTCTGGACTAGGGCAGCGGTGGTAGGAATGGCGTAGGGGATTGGCTTGAGAAACACTGAGAAAGGCAAAGCTGCACGAATCATCGACTGGCTGGCTGCAGGGGTGAGAAAAGAGGGGTCCGAGAATCCCTTCAATATTTACGGAGCACCCACCATGCCTGGGAGGCTGCTTTTAGCTGATGATCCAGCTTCCCGCGTCCACCAACTTTTTGTGGAGCACCTACTCTGTGCAAGGCAGCTTCCTAGGTGCTGATGCTATCAAACCAAGCAGAGCTGGCCCCTGGTCCCCTGGAGCTCACCGATAAGACTTCATTAACAGTGGAAGGACCCGAGGCCTCTAGGGCCTCGGGAGCTGCCTTCTGGCAGATTCTCTTGGTGATCGCCAGGCTTTTCAAACCTCACACCCCCCAAACCGGAGTCCCACACCTGCCCTTCCCGCCTGCGCGTTTCCCCACCCCCAGGAAATGACACGACCACCCACCAGGTGCTCAGGCCAGATGCCTGGGTGGCCCTCCTAGTGCCTTCTTTGTCTCTACCCTCTACCCCACCCCCAGCCCAACCCATCTGTAGCTCCCGTGAAATGTATTTCCAAAACCCACTTTGAGTCCCTTGAGTTGTCTCCCCATCTTAGTCCAGGCCACCGGGCCTCCCACGGGATGCCATGTCCACTGCGTGGCCGGTCTCCTTGCTGCTTGAGCCTCCCCTCGTTATTCCCCACAACAGGCAAGAGCAAGCTTCCTTCTTTTCTCAAGTAATCTCTGCGCCCAATGTGGCGCTCGAACTCCCAGCCCCAAGATCAAGAGTTGCGTGCTCTACCGACTGAGCCAACCAGGTGCCCCAAGTACAAGCTTCTTAAAAGGCAAACCACATCTCCTGATGCCACTGCTGAAAACTTCGCTTTAGTAGCTTCCCACTGACCTGGAATCAAATCCATGAACCTAAGAAGCCCCCCAAGCCAGCACAGGCCTGGCCCTGCCCTCTGCCCAGCCCCTCCTACAAGTCCACACCCCTTCCCTCTCTGTCCAGCACTGGTCTTCCAGCTTCCAGATCCGCCAAGCTCCTTTCTACCTCTGGGCCTTTGTACATGCTGGTCTCTCTCCTGGAGATGCCCTTCCCCCCATTCTTTGCTGTGCTCATTCCTTCTCACTGTCCAGTCCCAGCTTCAGGGCCCCCTCCTTCCGGAGGTCTCCCTGACCATTTCAGTCTCGCCCGTTCCTCTTCATCTCCCTACTGTTTGTTTCTCTTGGAGCACTTTTCCCGGTTTGCAATTATTTTATTTGTCAACTTCTCTTATCTGTCTCCCTGCTCCTTGGACTAGGATCCTTGAAGGCAGTGTCCTCCGTCCTGGCCCTGGTGTTCCGAGGGGCACCTGCCCACCCCCCCTAACTAACTTTCACTGAACACTGAGTTCGAAGGGTCCAGCCATCTCGCCAATCCCCCACAGCACCCCCCAAACTCCCCTTTTGTTCAAACAGGTGGAACTCTCTCCTCTCCCCCGCCTCAGCGGAATAACTTGTGGGTTATCTTGTCATCTATCAATCTCTAATAAACCGAGTTATTTTTAGAACAGGTGAAAGCAACGATCTCACATCTCTGAGAAGATTTTCCACTCCCATCTGACTTTCTACTACAATTTGGTTTCCTGTGGTGGTTGCGGAGGCTGTTAAGCTAGCAGGCTTTGTTATTCTGGGGTGCAGAGAAGGGTCTACAGAGAAAACCTAGCCTCCCCTCACACCCCTCGACCCTGCACCCTGCATGGAGAGAGGAACCCGGTGCCTGGGGCCATCCCCTGGCAGAGGACTCTGGGAAGCCTGGAGGAAGCCTGACACTCACTGTGTGTCATTTGCCTCGTCACTTTCCCTTTCTGAGCCTCAGTTACTCCTCTGTAAAAGGAGGGTGTGGGAGGGTTAATCACTAAAGACCTCTGACTGGTAAGATTTGGATAGAACCATGAGCCAGTGGGTTTTTTTTTTTCCGTCCCTGGACATCAATTAGATGACATCAGTTCTTTCTATGAATGAAATGTAGTCAGTGCCTCTTATAGCACGTATGCAAATATATGTAAATTAATACAAAATAAAGGACCCCCAAAAGCTTCTGTTCATAGAACCGAGGTCTGGTCAGACCTGGGGTGGAGGGAGAAACTTAGCTCATGCTTTCACCCTCCTTGAATGCCTCCCCCCGTCCCCCACCCTACAGAGAAGGACCTGAGAAGGACCCAGGGAAGGAAGGTGACTGGCCTAGAGTCATGCAGCCAAACACTGACAAAGTGTTTCAGCAGCCAGGTCTCTACCCTGGCATTTTTCTCACCTGCCCTTCCTTCTGTTCAGCCCAGGCCTGGGGCTAGAACCTAGCTCTAAGGGAAGGAGGAAGGTGACTGGCCTAGAGTCATGCAGCCAAACACTGACAAAGTGTTTCAGCAGCCAGGTCTCTACCCTGGCATTTTTCTCACCTGCCCTTCCTTCTGTTCAGCCCAGGCCTGGGGCTAGAACCTAGCTCTAAGGGAAGGGAGGTGCAACCTGTGGCCAGGACAAGGTGCACTGGAATAAACTTCATAATGAAGTTCTACCAAAATACCCTGTATGCAGATCGGGGAGAAGTCCTTTTGGTTATGTGATCAGGGTGAAGAGGTCCTTTGAGTCACATGTTGAAAAACTGGGATGTAGGGAGATGATCCCCTGTAGAGGGGACAGTGTACCCCAAGGAGCAGATGCCGAAAACAGGAAAGCACCGTCATGCTCAGGCATTCCTGCTTATAAAGACAAGCCTCCATGGTGCCCCCTGCCAACCAGAATGCGACCCCCCCCACCGCCATCTCTTTTAGATGGAAATTCTGGAACCTCCCCTGCCTGTAGGATAGTGCACATGTAGGGAGGTAGTGAAGAACGAGCCTGGATAGCTACCTGGGGACCAACATGTCCAAAGTCTGAAATGGTAAGCTAGGGAATCATCCGGACTTTGTGCTGAGAGCAATAGGGAGCCACTGAAGGTTTTAGAGCAGTGAGAGAAGTCATCAGATTCATATTCAGGATGAGCCAATTGGTGCTGGCAGCAGAGAAATCAGTTCGAAGACCGGGGACAATAGTCCCAGTGGTAAAGGGAAAGGCCTGAACCGGGCCAGGGAAGCAAGAGTAATGCAGGGATACTGGTCTCAATGGAGTAGTCTGAGCCTGTTTAGATAGGGAGGCAAGGGAGAGGACTGAGAACAGTGAGTCTGCTTAATCCGGAGAGGAAGGGAGCTGAGGCCTCTCCTTTCCATCCTTCTCGTGACTGGCTATTTCCCCAAGCTGGTGCCCAGGCAGGCAGGGAAGGGGGTGCCCAGGTCAGTGGGGCTGCTGCCTGCCAGGAATCCAGGACAGAGGGCAGCTTGACTTTGTTCTCTGGGGACTTTTATTCTATTTCTCTAACTTGTTAAGGAAAGACCTGGGAGCCTTAGGGGACCACAAGTCAAGTATTTCCCAAACATTTATTTAGTACTCACTAGGGCAAAGTATTAGTGTGGGGGACAGACATGCTGAGGCCAGATTTCCTAAATCTCAAACTGTGACGTGAGATGTGCATAGGATTTTTTTTTTCCCAGATTTGATATTTATCTATATGACAAGCACTTTAAGGACATCTGTTATAGGTTGGGTTACGTCCCCCCAAAAGTTATGTTGAAGCCTCGACTCTCAGCACCTCAGAATGTGACCTTATTTGGGAAGAAGGTTGCTGCAGATGTAATTACTTAAGATGAGGTCGTATTGGAGCCGGGTTGGCCCTTGGTCCAATCTGACTGGTGTCCTCCTAAGAAGAGGAGAGAACCACACAAGGGGAACACTGTTGTTGACAGAGGCAGAGATGGGGGTGATAGAGCTGACCACTACGGAATGCCACCGACTGATGGCCACCAGAAGCTAGGTGGAGGCAAGGAAGGTTTCTACCCAGAGTCTTAGACAAGGTGACCCTGATGGTACCTCGATTTCAATCCTCGAACCTCCAGAACAGAGAGTGAATAAGTCCGCGTTATCTTAACCCCGGCTTTGCGGTACCTTGTCACAATGGCCCTAGGAAACGAATAACACACTGAAATCAATCACATTTAACTTCGGCCGCTGCCCCCACTGATCACCACTTGAAAGGCGGGGGCCTTTCTAGAATAGACATGCCCATGCCACTCCTTTGTTCAAAACGTGTCCACAGCTCCCCAGTGCCCGGGCAACGCTTGGAGGGACTCGTTGCCTGGGCCCCACATGCTCCCAGCCTCTCATCTCTGCCCTTTGCCCTCTGCTATCAGCACGATACACCATTTCCTCGGGCCCTTCCTCTTATTACCCCCCCCACCCCCGCCTCCACCACCACCTGCTCCCCCTTCCCTGTCCTCGGTAGAGTGGTTAAGAGCAGAGTGCCTGGTTTTGAATCCCGGCTCCCCCATTGCCCAGCGTCCGGCAGTGGCACCTTGGGCAACTTTTTGTCTCAACGCCTCAACTTTCTCACGTGTAAAACGGGAATACTAGCCGTTCCTATTTCAGAGAATGGAAAGCCATAAAAGCCTTGAAAGGGCTTAGTCTTTTGATCTGGCATACGGAGGAGCAGTTATATTACCTCCCTTATGCTTGGTGTGCTGTCTCCCAGAAGGCCTCTCTGCCCATTGCCCCCCCCCCACCCCCCACCCCAGGGGATTGTGTCACCCACGTATTGTACCTGTCTCGTCATATTTCTGTCTTCACCAGGTTGTGCACTTCTCTGGGCAGGGAAGAGGCCATCCTGCATCCCTGCATCTGAGCATGCAGCAGGTGCTCAATAAATGCTTGCTGCGGTAACTACCGAGCAGAGCGAATTGGCCAAGGGGATCTGGGAGGTAGGGCGTGGGGACAGCTTTCATAGGACAGTCGGCCCATCTGTCTGGAAGTGAAAGTTGTATTGTTAGTTCTGAGAGCATGAGAAAGAAAGCGAGAACCAGAGAGAAAAAGGCAGTGGGCAGAGGGCAGAGCCCGCGCCCCGCTCCGGCACCCCGACCTTGCCCACCAACCCCAGCACATCCTGCCCCTCCCCCGTTGTGCCCCTCCAAATGCTCACCCACGCACACCTACCCCATCCCCAGCCAGCGGCTTCCTCTGACACACATTTTCCATTGCTGGGCGGGGCGGAGCCCTTCCAGGTGAAAACAATCTCCGGGGTTTCCTTTTCAGGGTCCTTCCCCCAACGTTCCCGTCCCCTCCGAACCTACCTGTCAGCAGCCCCTGACTTCAATGGCGCAACATCGGCCTGGGGCCAGAACATTCAAGGCTATGTGAGGTGCCGCCTGGTGTCTCAGATCAGGTTCAGAACGGTGACTCAGGATGCTGGCTCCACTGCACTCGAGCTGTGTGACTCTAGGCAGGCCCCTTCCCCCCTCTGAGCCCCCTTTTCTGTAAAAAGGGGTGGTGATGCCAGTGCTCCGGAACTGTGGTGGGTTTTCCGTGGGACGATGGGAAGAGCATGAGAAAGCTCTACCAATCTGATTGTCCGTGGGGACAGCGCAGGCGTGCCGTGGCAACAGGGAAGGTCCCCTTCCCCAGGCCCAGGGCCGCGCCAGGCACTAAGGGGTTGAGAGCGTTTGGCCTCCAGTGTTGCTGAGTATGGATGGGGAAGTGGGGCCTAGAGCCTGGCGGAAAGAACAGGGAAATGGGAGTGAGACCTGAGCACACCCCCGCCCCCCTATGACTCTGTGACTTGGCATGTCTTATCTCCTCTCTAGACCTCGGTTTCCCAGACTTAGCATCGCGGGACTAACTCTGATGCCTGTCTAGGTCTTCCAGGTCTGAAACCTCAGACCTTCTAGAACCCTCCACCACCCTCCATTCACCTCCCTCGCGTAGACGAAGCGTCTGCCTGCCTCACTGGGTTTGAAGGAAGATCGCAGTCGTACTCGTTGCACACTGAGCATCCAGCACAGGACCAGGTGCAGAGTCAGTGGTGAGGGATGGGGGGGGGGGGCGACAGGACTGGGGGGAAGTGAGTGAATGGGGAGAGGGGGGAATGAGGGAATTGGGAGATGGATGCTGGAGGAGTGGACAGTGGACGGATGGATGGTTGGATGATGATTCTACCGGCAGGTGGACAGCTGATGAAAGTGAACTGGTGGGTGTTGAATACTCAGCTACTGATCGTGGTTTTTTAGCATCACACACACCCCGGGCTTGCCAGGGACCTCCCCTACTTGCAGCCAACGTTCCATGGCTCTGGTTTCTCCTCCAAAGCACGGACGTGGGTCTAAGAATCCTCCCAGGACTCTCTCCACACGAGAGCCTGGAGAAGCTGCCCATCACAAGGCCTTACCGGGCTGCCCGGGTGGCTCCGTCGGTTAAGCATCCGACTTGGGCTCAGGTCATGATCTCCCAGTTCATGGGTTCGAGTCCCGCATAGGGCCCTGTGCTGACAGCTCGGAGCCTGGATCCTGCTTCGGATTCTGTGTCTCCCTCTCTCTCTGCCTCTCCCCGACTCACGCTCTGTCTCTGTCTCTCAAAAATAAATAAATATTAAAAAAAAAAAAAAGAAGAAGAAGAAGGCCTTACCTTTTCATCGCATCGAAATTCCCCCCGCATCGGTGTGAAAATGACAGTGACCTATTCACCGTGACCCTACATACTCAGGAGTGGGTGTTTCTGGATGAGATGGTGTTTTGCCTAGGGAGGAACCGCTGAGTGTGGTGGAGGCGAGGATGCCAAGTTGACCTGCTGGCACCGTCCGGTGCGCCTAGTCTGTTACCTCTGCAGACCTCCCGTCCAACGCAGGCCGTGCCTTCCAGCCATTAACAGCTCCCCCGGCAAGAGACTCTTACAACTCACCAGTGGTCCCCAGTTCTCTCCTGCCAGCCTATCTTCACGCCCTCCCAGGGACCCTCGACCGAACAGGGGTCAGAACCCAGTTTGGTGGGTTACCCTCCCCCACTCTGTCCCATGGACTCAACCGACGTAGAAACATTACAGGATTTGGGGTCAGAGGTGAAGTTCACCTCAGGTGAAGTTTTAACTTTTTAGCCCTCGGCCAAGTCTTCGCTCTGGGGAGCAGGGGTTGGCCCAGAGACAGAACAGGGCAGCGGGAAGAGACAGGCTTTGGAGCTACAGAGACGTGGGTTCACAGCATGCCCCCATCGGGGAGTGGGACCTCGGACAAGTGACTTAACTCCTGAGTCTCTGCTTCCTCATCTGTAAAGTGGGGGGAAACAGCCCCCTGTGGCTCCTGAGCACCTGAAACGGGGACCGGCCGAGCGGAGACGTGCCGTGCATGTAAAAGATGCACTGGACTGTTTAAGACTTAGGGGGAAAAATGTTAAAATTCTTAAGGATTTTTGTATCACTTTTAAGTGATATTATACATTGATAATACCTTGAAATATTGGGTTAGATAAAATATGTTATTAGGAATTTTTTTTTACCTTTGAGGAGGTCCCTCTGCTATGCAGCCTTCCCAGCCTCCCTCAGAGTTTGAGGGTTTCTCTTGCCTCAGGGTTTGAACACGCTTCTATAACGGCTTCTTAGCAAATACTGTGGTTGTCTGTTTAGGCGTCTGTCTCCCCATCTAGTCCATGAACTCCTTGGGGTCAGGAGCTCTAGCTCGGTTATCTCTGCTCCCAGCTGCCTGTACGGGGCCTGGCACACAGCAGATACTCAGCCAAAGTTACTCAAGTGGATACGTATGTACATGTGAAAGCAGGGTGACGTTTTGCTATTCTACCTGGAGTCCTTGACGAATACAACAGGATACATGTCACGCTAAAACCATGAGCAGGGCCTTGACAGGAAACAGACGGTACACTCAAGTTGAGAAGTTTGAAGAGGGTTTAATCAAGAGACTATTATTACCAAAGACGCAGGCAGGATTCAGGGAGACCGGGAGGGATGGTGCAGTATCCCAGGGCTGGCCACAGTGGGGAGCCGTTACCACCCATGGCCTGAAGGGTGAAGAGGGAGAAGCGACCCGGACTCAGGGCCAGAGATGTATGCACGGGGTCACCTACCAGGAGCCAGAGCCTTTGGGTGAGGGACACAGCCAACCCGTGCAACCCTGTAGGAAGGGGCTGGGGGAATCACTATGCCCCATTCTCCACCTGCCCTCTGCCTTCCTGCCCCACCCAACCAGAACCAGAGGGCAAAAGAGGCCATTGATGGCACCCCAGAGTTCACCTGCCAGGGCACAGAACCGGATGGAGAAGGGCAGAGGGGAGTTCTAGAGGGGCAAACAGAGAAACCCAGCACTGCGGAGAACATTATACCCCTGGGATCTTTGAAGGCCTCTGGACATCTTTATAGAGGGCAAGACACGGTCACCACCAACCACAATCGTCAGGTAAACAACTACTGTATGCCGGGTGCTGTGCTAACCCATTTTCCAGGCTCAGAGAGTGCAAGGAACTTGCCCGAGGGTACACAGTAGGAAACGGTGTAGCCGGGAATGGAACACGGGTCGCCCCCCAAACTCAGGTTCTCATCACCTCTTCTCAACCACACATCAGGCACTGTGCTGAGTACTCTGTCTGCATTATCTCTAATCCATCAAAATTCTGCAGGGTCATGTCCTTTTTCTGTCTCAGAGAGGTCGAGTGATTTCTCCAGGGCCACACAGCTCGTGGGGGATGGGAGTGAGGCGGAGAGGCAGGGTTGGTGAGTTTGCCATTAATTAGGGCAGGTGAGTGGCAGATTGCATGGTGGCAGCCTCAGGGATTATTTTAGCCCCAACGGGTAGAGCCACCTCTCACCAGGTGCCTCCTAGAGTCACTCCCCAGCTGCAACCACAGGATTTAGATTTGCAGAGCTGGGCAGGGCCCTCAGCATCCTCTAGGCTGACTCTCGCCTGTGACTCTAAAACTAATAATAATTATGGCAGCGGCAGCCGTGGCTTCCAGAGCCCCTGATATGTTCATTCATTGTCTTTCTCTACACTGTCACTAAATCTGACCATGACTTTCCCTGCGGGCTGTATGCTGTCTGGAGGCAGGTACCGTGGGCCGTTCAGCTTGCAGATCGAGAACTGAGGCTGAGAAGGAAAGGGCTTGTCGCAGCAAGCAGACCTTTGCAAGGTGACGCAGCAAAGCAGACCCTACGCAGCCAGACCTGCCCCCGGGGCAGCGTATGCCCCTAAGAAGAGCGCCGGTTTTGGAGCGGGACAGGCTGGGTTCGTCCTGGCTCTGCACCTGCCGGAAGCACTGACCTTGGGCAAATCACCCTTGGGTGTCTTCATCTCATCTGTAACACAGGGGTGGCAGTATGCACGCACGCGGCGTGGTGAGGATGAAGTGAGTTGTTGTACATAAAGCCCTTACAACGGAGGCTAGAACACAACAGGCGTTATCACCCCCTCCTGGTCCACCGAGTTTTCCCACCACGGCTGGGGAGGCTCTTAAAGTCGTGCTCTTGGGTGACCCTGGCTTTGGTAACCGACTGAGCAGCGGCCGTGCCCTGCGTGGTACGCGCTCTTGCTTGCCTCCTCCGGCGCTCACCATGCCCCCATTCCCACTTTGCAGGCAAGGAAACTGAGGCCCAGAGAGAGCTAATGACCTGCGCAGGCCTTCACACCTCAGAAATCGCAGCCAGGACGGCCACACCCAAGTCGAAGCCGATAACCCCCCCTCCGCCAACTGCAGGAAACCCAGATTGTTATGATTATTGGTATTGTTGTCCAAAACAATACTCTAGACGGCGACAATACAACAATCATGGAGGGTGCTTATTTCCATTGGCTCCACAGTCATCCCGCCGCCCCCGTGGAGGGGGCCTGGAGCTTTAAGAAGAGGCTCCTCGAGCAGGATGAACAAACAAGCAGTGAAAAGCTCACAGCTGGGCCCCAGGTGCTGGGAGAGAGAGTGGGGCAGGAAGCGGGCAGGCCATTTCTTTCTTTCCTCTTCTTTCTTATTTGTTTGAGAAGCAACTTTACTTTCTAAATCGGTCATTGTCACCCGTTGGCCCCCGCCCCACCTGGGCCAGGGCCTCTGGTGACAGGGGCTCAAGAGGAAGCTCTAGGGGGCAGGAGGGACGAGGGCACTAGGTGTGGCAGAGCCATGGGGGCCCAGCTGGACTTGGGGGGGATGGGGAGCTCCTCCCCGGCAGGGGCCTCGTGGATTCCCTGCAAGTGACCTGGCAGACAGTGCCTGGCTGCGGTGTGACCCGAGTCCTTCAGGTTCGGCTGCCAGGCGCCCCTCGGAAACAGGGAGGTATCAGGGCAATAGTTAAGGGGCATGGCCCTGGCATCAGACCCATGTGGCTTCCAAGCTCTGGGACCTCACCTCTCCGAGCCTCTGTTTTCTCACCTGTAAAATGGGAGGGGTTGTTGTGACAATTAAGCATAATTAAAGAACATGACCAATGTAAACCACGAAGCACATTTACTAGCACTTAGCATATTCACTAGCTGGAGATTTACTTGGGAGGCCGACAGCTATCGGGGAATTAACAACGTGCCAGGCACTTTTCAAGCGTCCGAAACGTATTCATTCACTTCATCAGCACCGTAACACTCTTTCCACTTAACAGACGAGAAAACTGAGGCACCGGAGAGGCCGAGCGTGTTGCGCACACAGGGGCGGGCCCACATGTTGCAGGATGTGAGTAGAGCGTATACCACACTGGGGAACCCCGTTAAGAAAAATAATAGGAAATTATGAATACAAAATGATGCACAAAGCCTCACAAGGGAGCTACCCAAGGCTTACACTTCATGAGCCTGACCTTCAGTCTCCCTCTAAGCTCTAGACCACACAGCTAGCAAGTGGCAGAGCCCAGGTGGCCAGGCTCCGGCACACGCAGTGCTATAAAGGCAGTATTAATAGTAGACGAGACAGGAGGCCTCTACCAAATGTCATACAAGGTGCCAGCAAATAAGAGGCAAGACTTTCACTGTGCTTGCTGTGTGTCACACGCGTCTAATTTAACCCTCCAACAACACAACGAGGTGGGCAACATTATTACCATCCCCATTTTACAGACGAGGAAACTGAGGCTCAGGGAGGACCAGTGGCTTGCCTGAGGGCACAGAACTAAGAAGGGACAGAGCAAGACTCGAACCCAGGCAGCCGGACTGCAAGGGCTCTTTGTTTAGCCACTGTGAGAACTGTTACCTCGCTCATCATTGGGGATCAGCCCCTCCAGCCGTCACCCTTCAGCTCCCTCGGCAAGTCCTGTCATCTTTTACCTGACAGCAGATTGGGGCGGGGACAAGACACCTTGGCTTTGGAGTCAGAAATGCCCGCACACTAGTCCTCACCCTGTTGCTTCCTAGCTGGGAGCCCCTGAGGCAGACTTTTCCCATCTCTGAACCTCAGTTCTCCCTTCTGTGAAATCGGATTGTATGATTTATAGGGCGGGAGAGTCTGGATGGACGATTACTTGGTACGCTTTGTAATGTGCTATCGGTAAACCAGCTCTTATCTGTGCGTACCTCTAGGCCTCCTGGCTGCCGTGGATAATACTTCACAGGGTAGTCTGGAAGACCAGAGACAGGCAGATGAAGTGCCTGGTCCGCCCTAGGTGTTCAGCACTGGGAGAGGTTGCCGCCCTGTAGGCAGAGGAGAGGTCATTTGTGACAAGAGGACTTTGGAATGGAGAAAGAGCCCAGGGCCAGGTGTCAGGCAACCTGCGTTCTAGATGGCTCTCCGCGACCAGCTCGTTGTGTGGCCTTGGACCAGTCACTTCCCTCTTTCTGGGCTGTTTCCCTATTTGTAAGTTACATGCGTCATCCCCCCAGTGCATGAATGAAATAGTCTCTAAGGGCCTTAAGAGATCGGATTTCTGCATAAGAGCACAGGACTGTCTTCTGGGGTCCTCTGAGGGCTCTTCCTGTGGAGGCTCCCCACTTCCCTTGGGGTGCTCTTCATGGCTACCCTTGAGGCAGAGAGGAGGGTTTGCAGTGAACTCTCACAGCTCATCGGCTCCAAAAGAACCACGGTGTTGTAGCTTAGCATGTGGGCCCTGCAGCCAGACGGTCTCGATCTAACAATCAGTTTCCTCGTCTGTAAAATGGGGATGAAGATAACAGACTTCCTTATCCCCATTTTACAAATAAGGAGAGGTAGGTTCCAGGAGGCGCCACACTTGCTGGAGGTCACGGCTCCCACCTTATGTTTGTTCTACTGTCCCTGCCCCACACTCTCAGAGGCGTGACGTTCCCTGTGCGGGAATCCTGGCTCTCTCTCTCCCTCCCGGACGGTTGGGTCGCACTGTCTTTTTCCCCTCTGCCTGACCTCCTATCTCTCCTCTCTCCTCCATCCAGTGGGGTCAGGCCCCTGGGCCAGGCCCGGTGCCCCCACTTACAAGCAAGGGACTCTGAGCAAGCCCGGGCCCCCCGCCCCGATCCACGTAACAGGGACAACACTCCCTCCCTCGTGCGTGGAAATAGATGTTTGGCACACTTAGTGCCCGACCCACTAGGAGCACTCGTGAAATGTCAGCTGTCTCCGTCCTTCACCAGCGTCCTTCAGACCCAGGTCAAATTCTGCCTTCTTGGGGCGCTGCCCTTGTGCCTCCACAGGACCGAGTTTCTCTGGGTTCCCACGGCCCAGTCCCTATGGTGCTTATGACCTTACAGCCTAACTATTAGCTGTGTCTGTCCCACACTACCTCAGACTCTTGCGTTCTAGCCTTCTTGCCATCTGCTGTGTCTGGCATAGGGACCAGTATACAGCAGGTGTTCCATTAAAGACTGACTGAATGAATGAACGGTATCTCCGTGATGCTGAATTTATTAGCTGTACTTTCCGTCCTCCCAGGACAGCAGGAATCTGCGTGCCATTATTACCGCCGTATCTCCCACCAGCACCTTATGTGGCTCCCATTTATTGAGCCCTTACCAGGTGCCAGGCACCGAGGTAAGCATTTCTCAGCGCCAGCTCACTCATGCCCCTCAGCCACGGCTGGGGGGAGTGTGCTGTTGGAATCCTCATTTCCCAAATAGGGAAACAGGCTCTGCTGGGGGCAGGGGGTAGCACCTGTAGTGGCTGAATTGGGGGGGGGGGGAGGGCCTTTCCGCTTGGGTGGGTGGAGCCCAGAACAGTAGGAGCCTGTCGCCCCTTCCAGAATTTGCCTCTGCCCGTTCCTTCCTTGCAGAACTTCTCTCCTGCCTTGAAGACCCAGAACCCCTCTCATACTCCTCAGTCTCCTTCCCAAGTTCTGTTCAACGTCGGTGTTCCCCAGGGTTCTGCCCTCAAGCCTCGGGCTGAACGGAGGCAGGGGTGTAGTTCGTCGTGCCGATCTGGAGTATTCCCAGTCCTTCTCATTTCCTGTCCATGGGGGCCGGCGGGATGTCCATCACAGGGCCCTACAAGCTGGGAAGGGCAAGGAGGCCAACCACAGTGCCACATTCTCCTTGGTACAGTGACTGGGCGGGGGCTGGGTGTGTGATGCCCACTCGGGTCAATCAGAGCCCTTCCTGGGACTGTCCGTCCACACAGCCAGTAGGGCCACTGGCCTTTCCTTCTGAAGTGTGAGCTGACAGTGTGTGGACATGTGAGCATCCTTCCTGGGACTGGAGAGGGCCCGTCTGCCGTGGGCTAGAAAGAGGCCCATTCTTAAAGACAGACGGAAACAAACAACTGACTGATGGGGTGGAGCCCCCTGAGGGTAGAACCTTCTTCTCCCCCCTATTAGGAACCCTGGATCCAGCAACGCCTGAAGTTGACATGCCCTTGAAACTCCAAGGTAAAGGAGCCACTAAATTCTTGATCTCTTCTTTTCCTTTTCAATCCCCCCCTCCCCCCCTTAGCCTGGTTTGAACTGAGTTTCTGTCACTTACAACCGAAGCTTCCTAATACAATATTCTCTCTTCTCTCTCCCTCTAGCCTCCTGTGGATGAGGTTGGGTCTTATCTACTCCCACATCTGGGGGCCTAGCACAGAGAGCTCTTGAAGAAATGGATGTCTGGCAGGTACCCTGAAGGTGACCTCACCCTGCTCCTTTCCTGGGTCCCCCATCCCAGTTAATGCTGTCACTGTCTACCTCAGGTTCCAGAGCCAGAAAATTCAGTTGTCCTTACCTCCTCTCCCTCAAACTGTTCTACCGTAAGTACTGCTGTTCTGTTTCAGAAAGCTCTCTCCCATCTGTCCCCCTCTCCTGCTCCCTTGCCATTGCCTTGGTTTAGACCACTTTCAACTCACTGCGACAACCTCAATCAGTCCTCTCTTTTTCCTTCCTTTTATCTGTCCTCTCTACCTACTGCCACAGCGATCTCTCTAGAACCCACACCTCATGACATCGCTCCCCTGCTTCGAACCCTGCAGGGTTCCCCATCAACCTCAGGAGAAGTCACACTCCCTATGAAAGCCCTGCCCTGTTTCCTCCCTCCCGCACCCCTCTTCCCACCCTGCATCTCAGACACATTTCATGCCCTTTCCCTGAACACACTACATACTTTCTTGTCCCCAGACTCTTCTGCTAGAACTGTCTCTGCCCGGAATGTGCGTCCCCTTCTCCCCACCTGAACTCCAACCATTCCTCAAAGAAGTCCTCCTCCCTGTATCCTCCCACCCTACCCCTAGGGAGTGCACTCCCCAACCCCTCAATGCTCCCACCACACCGTTGCCTCTTGGCTAACTGGACGGTGCACCCCCCTGAGGGTAGGATCGATCTCTCCACCCTTATGCCAACGAGGCCGGATGTGGTGGGCTTCTCCAGAGAAAGTGAATGCCAAGTGGTCCTTCTCATGGGGCTCGGAAACTCACCGGCTAAATCTAGTTCGGTTCTTGACCCTTGAGGACAAAGAGGCACCTGGAAAAAAAAAGAATCATAATTTCGGTTCTCTGCACGTGGACAGCACTGCATAGCCGACAAAGCGTTTCCGGGTTCCTCGTTTGGTCCTTGCATCCATCTCTGTGGATTGTCAGGGAAGGTGTTATCAACCCCACATCACAAGTGGAAAACTCGCATCAGGTAGGGATGGAACCAAAGCCCGGTCTTGGGAAAGCCCCTGACTCTCTCAGCCCCTCAGACTTTTCTGATCCAAGCCCTCCCCAACCTCCGCATTTCCCAGATGGGGGCTGCCAGGCACAGAAGGCCAGCAGCGTACCTGGATGAGGAGGGAGAACGCGGCTTCCGGGCCGGGCTAATAGCAACCATCATGACCACCGTGACAGCGCCTGCCCTTACTGTGCACGAGCGTTGGGGGCACTTCGCTAGCATTAACGGGCTCACGAGGAAGAGTTAATCATTCTCATTTTGCAAAGGAGGAAACTGAGGCACGGACCGGTTGAGAGCTTTGCCTTAGGTCTTCCTGAGCCCCCCCCCCCCCCCCCAATTGGCCCAGCGCTTTGGAGTGTATACCGTTCACACCTCTTTCCCGGTCTCACCAGCCCGGCCGAGCCGGGAGAGGGCACCACGCCCGCGGCCCCGCAGCCAAACTCCGCGGGACGCCGGGGGCGCCGGGCCCGCGAGTGCGCGTGCGCGCCACCTCCGCGCGCCGCCCGGCGCGGAGCCCCGCTTCCCGCAGCGCAGCGCGCCAGGTGCGCCCCGGTGGCCGCGGCGCGGCGGCTGTGCCCGCGTGGGCGCGGGCGAGGGGACCCGGGCGGGTGGCGCCCCACGCCCATCCTCCCGCCCGCCCTTTCTCCCGTGGCTGGTGGCAGGTGAGTGGGTGTCGAGGAACCGCCAGGCAGCGGAGAAAACAGGACGCCGCAGAAATCAGATTACTCACCTGCAGCTGCGACTACCCAGCGCTAATAAAAGCTGAGCTTCCTGTTGTTTCTTTATTACCACCCTCTGCCTCCCCCAGCCCCGGCCCAGCTCCCAGCTGCAGCCAGAGCCCTAACTGATGGCCAGAAACCGGCAGCTTCAGGGTCCAGGACCACGCTGCTGCCTGCAATCACACCATGTGTGCAGCGCACGATGAGGTTCATGTTTCTCCATCACCTGCAGGAGAATCACCTGGGGTGCTGGTTAACCAGGCGGGTCCCCAGACGCTGCTTTGCACCTGCTGAATCAGAATCTCTACGGTTAGGACCCAAGAGTCTGTGAATTCATACCAGTCTCCGGTGATTTGTAAGTAGGCTACAGTCCGAGAGCCACAGACTTCAGATGTTGTAGTTTCACATGATGGGGGTTTGTCTGTCTTGACTACCACCCACAAGTCAGGGATGGATCCTATCCCCAGTACGCGCCAAGTGAGTCCCTGACCTCGGGGCCTCTGCTCATCTGTTGAGTGGGTACGGAAATAATATGGACGGGGTTGCCTGGGTGGCTCAGTTGGTTAAGTGCTGGGCTCTTGATTTCGGCCCAGATCATGACCTCAAGGTTGGTGAGTCGGGGCCCCACCTCAGGCTCCTCTTGGGCTCTGCAGAGCCTGCTTGGGATTCTGTGTCTCTCCCTCGCTCTGTGCCCCTCCCCAGATCATGTGCATGCACGTTCTCTCTCTCTCAAAATAAGTAAATAAACTTAAAAAAAAACTTTTTAAAAAAGAAAATAATACAGACCTCTCGGACAGAAACAGGCTCAAATGCAATAATATGCTTAGCAGGATTTCTGGTGGTTTTTGCTGAAGTTTACAGTCCCACCAGGAATAAACACTGAACCAACATGATGAGTAGGACCGAGGGGGTGGGTGTAGGGTGAATCGGAGC
Organism: Leopardus geoffroyi; assembly: GCF_018350155.1. Lineage (NCBI taxonomy): Eukaryota > Metazoa > Chordata > Mammalia > Carnivora > Felidae > Leopardus > Leopardus geoffroyi. The sequence continues at coordinate 17,589,638 of NC_059328.1, forward strand.
TAGAGAGGAGACATCGGAAGGCCACAATTCACTCTAGGTACACTGGGAAAGAAAAGCCCTTCACTGTGGACCTTCTCCAAAGTTGAGTCCTACCAGGCCGGGAAAATGATCCTGCCCGGGGCACTGACAACTCCTCATGGCTAGATCTGGCGGCTTCTTCTGTGCCTCTTTGACTTGTGACTCTGGGGTGTGCCACACCCTTCTTCACGCTCTCATCTCCCTCAACTTCAGGAAGACCCCACATTCCTCTTGTGCTCCTGCCTCGGCATCAGCTCTGGTGCAGCTCCCTCCCCAGCTCCTCCTCCTCCTGCCCCTGGGATCACGGGCACCTTGCACTCTACTCACACCCTCTGTCCCTTCACGGACAACTTCACCCCCTCCCGGTTACCTGGGAGCTCTGCCTGAGCTCCCTGAGGTGTGAAGGCAGCACTTCCTGGCATCTGTTAGTGGCCCCTGTGCACCCCAAACCAACTTAACCAACTCTGAACTCCTCATCTTGCTCCCCGACCCAGCCTGCTTCTCCTGGGTTCCTGTCTCAGGGCATCACACCTGGATATGGTCCCAGGTGGTTTCTGCTCCTTTGTCCCCACAAATTGGTCTTGTAGTCCAATCAGTTTTATCTTCCCAACTGTCCTGGAGTCTGTCTTGCCCACTCACTCCCCCTGTCCCTGTGCACTCCAGACCCGCTAGTTCAGGAGTCCATAATCTCTCACCTGGATTATTTAAATAGCCTCTTAAACAGACTTCCTGGCTCTGGTCTTGCCCCATCACTTCAGCCAGATGGATCTGAGACACGAATCCTGTCTTCAGATCTTCAAACCTTGCTTCAAACCTTCAGTGACCCCTCAGAGCCCTCAATACACAATCCAAACTTCTCCCATTCAACACTCACCCCGGGCAGAGCCACACCCTCCTCTCCACCCCACCTCCTCAGTGCTTTGTACAAACGGTGACATTTACTGAGCTCTTGCCAAATGCTTAGTATGATGGCGACCTAGCTATCTCTATTATTTTTTAAATTTTTTAATGTTTATTTATTTTTGAGAGCGAGAGCACACGCGTGCACACATGAGTACGGGAGAGGCAGAGAGACGGCGGGTCAAAGGATCTGAAGTGGGCTCTGTGCTGACAGCAACGAGCCCAATGACGCGGGGCTCGAACTCACCAACCTCGAGATCATGCCCTGAGCTGAAGTCGGACACTCAACCCACTGAGCCACCCAGGCGCCCCGCCCAGCTATCTTTAGAGCTTTGTCCCAGCCTCATAACATTGCCAAGGATGTCGTTCCTGATTTACAGATGAGAAGATCGAGGGAGAGAGAGGTTGGGTAGCTTGTCCAAGGCCACACAACTAGTAGCTGGGATCCATACCCGGGTCTCTCTGGCTCCAAAGAGCTGGTGCCCTTCGCGGCTCTGTCTTGAGCCACCTCCTCCCAAATGCATCCTGTTCTCTTTTTTTCCATCTTCCCTCGTGTCTAAGAGGGTCCCTGGCATCTGGCGGGTGCTTGTTGAATGAATGAACAACTCTATCCACACTCCCAGTTGATCCTTAGAACAAGCCTGGGAACTACAGAAGTTCTCAATTTTGTAAATGATGTAATATTTGATGACTACAAAGAATGTGTGATGAGTGTCTGGCTCACGACTACCAGCATCTGTGGACCCACTGCCCCAACTCAGGAACTAGAACTTCGCCAGCACCACTGAAGCTCCCCGGGGGCCTCCTAATTCTGTTCCCTGCCTCCCTCCAGAGGTGGACACAGTATGGAATTTTGTGGTCACCACTCATTTGCTTTGGGAAAAAAATAGTGTCACCATATGGGGATGGACCCTACACAACATATTTGCTTTGTTTGCTTTGATACCTTTATGTAAATAGTATAATGGATGGGCGTTTCTCTTCGGCTTGATTTTTTTCATGTATCACCGTGTTTCTAAATATATGTCTGCGTTGTAGCCGGCATGCATTCATTTTTCTCAGCCGTCTTGTGCTCCGTGGTCTGTGTAGACCTCAGTGACTTTATCCGTTCGCTAGTCAAAGGGGATGTAGGCTGTTTCTCGTTTTTGCTGCCATGATTGCTCTTGTGCATGTCTCTTGGTGGAGACACGCATGGGTTTCTGTAAGCGACATATCTGAGATTTAAATCACGGGTCATCGGGGCTCCTGGGTGGCTCAGTCGGTGAGTGTCTGGTTCAGCTCAGGTCGTGACCCCAGTGTCGTGGGATCGAGCCCCACGTCAGGCTCCACGCTGAGCACGGAGCCTGCTTGAGAGTCTCTGTCCCTCTGCCCCTCTCCTTGCTCACGTGCTCGCTCTCTCAAATCAGCAACTAGGTAGGTAGATAAGTAAATCGTGGGTCATCAAGTATGCACATAACCAGCCTACAACTGCTGGCGAACTGTTCTCCCAAGGCACTGTGACCCTTCCTCCGCAGTGAGGAAAGTTCCAGTTGGTGCACATCCTCACCAGTACTTAGTATTATCAGACTCCTCTGTCCTAACGTCGGTCTTCACTTGCACTTCCCTAATCAGATGAAGCATCTATTTCTTTGTTCATTTTGCATTCTGGTTTCTTTTTCGGGAAATTGCTCATTCAAGCCTTTTGTCCCTTTTTCTGTCAGGTTGTTAGTTTTTTCTTATTACTTTGAGGCATTCTCAGGGAGGTTTTTTGTTTCTCTTTTTCTCTCTCTCTCTTTTTTAAGTAATCTCCATGCCTAATGTGGGGCTCAAACTCACGGCCCTGAGATCAAGAGTTGCATGCTCTACCAACTGGGCCAGCCGGGCGCCCGTGCTTTTGTTTCGTAATAGAAGTGAGGATCCGTGACCCAAGTTCACAGAGGACAGAGCTGGGTCCCACACCCACATCTCCCTGATTGCAGGGCCCTGTGTACCAATCTCTTTGCCTCTCGTTCATTCGTTCATTCATGAAATGTCTACTGGTGATCTTCTCAATAAATATTGGAGAGGGAGCAGAGAGTTGTATAGTCTCTGCCTGAATTTGAATCTTTTCTCTGCCACTCACTAGCTGTGACCTTGGGTAAATTTCTAACCAATCTGTTCCTTCATTTCTTCACCTATAAAATAAGGATAATACTAACTGTACCTCTCCTACAGGGTTGATGTGTGGGGACTGACTGAGTGAACTTAAATAAAAGGTTTAGGACTGTGTCCAGCACAGGTAATCCCAAATAGATAACTAGCACATGCCCAGCACCCTGCCCGAAAGGTACTTGTTCTGGAGACATGGGGATATTGCCTTCATGGAACTGACCGTTCCATTGAAGGAAATGGGCACAAAACAAGTAAATAAAGAAATAATAGAATGTGTCTCATGATGAGGGCAAAGAGGAAAACCACCAGGTAACAAGACAGAGTGAGCAGGCACTGACTCAGTGGGATGGTCATGCAGGGAAAGCCCCCTGGAGGAGGTGACACTTAGAGGCCTGGGGGATGAGAAGGAGCCGCCCAGGCAAAGAGCCTAGAGGAGAGTAGTCCAGGGAGGGAAGGACATGTGCAAACAAACGCCCTGATGCAGGATGCACTTGGCCTGCCCAAGAGACCACAAGGAGAACAGCTTGAACGGAGCCAAGTAAGCGGGGAGCTGGGGGGCACGAGAGGAAGGTGGGGAAGCCACCCCGGGGTCGGGGGAAGAGTCTGGATTTTGCTCGAAGTGTAGCGGGAGGTTTTGAACAGCAAAGTGTTGTGATACGATTTATGTTGTTAAAAGGTCACTCCAACTGCTGTGTGAAGATCAACTATCTATGAATTCATCTAAATACTTCTTGTAGCCACTAGTATTTTTAGCCAGCACCCCCTCTGCGCAAAGCAAAACTTCCTTTTACTGGTCTTAAGTTTACTACTCTCAGGTTTCAAGGGGAGCCCCCTTCCGCCTTGTATCGTGGGGTTAGCGGCCCCCGTCAGGTCTCCGGCCAAGATTTTTACAGAGGGGGTGGGAGGACGGTCCCCCGGTTGCAGGCTCACCTGCTCTGTGATGTTTGCCCACCTGTGAAATGAGAGGGGCCACCTCAGAGAGGCCGTGAGGGTGAAGAGAGAGGCAGCTTGGTGGCACGGAGCGGCTAGTGCAGGCCAGCTGCTTTGAAGATGAAGATGGGAGGGGACGACGGGGGTTCTGCTGCGTGACCTTGGGTGAGTCACTGCACTTCTCTAACCTGAGCTGAAAAATAAAACGAAATAATATTTTAAAAATCATAATAAATAAAATAAGGGACGCCTGGGAGGCTCAGTGGGTGAAGCGGCCAACTTTGGCTCGGGTCATGATCTCAGGGTTTGTGAGTTCGAGCCCCGCGTGGGGCTCTGTGCTGACAGCTCGGAGCCTGGAGGCCGCTTCGGATTCTGGGTCTCCCTCTCTGTCTGCCCCTCCCCCACTCATGCTCTCTCTCTTTCTCAAAAATAAACATTAAAAGTTTTTTTTTTTAGTTTTTTAATTATAAAAAAATAATAAATGAAATAAAATAATAGTGTTGTAAAATAAACTTGTACAATAAGGGGGTTGTGCCAGACGACCTGTGGAGGCCTGCCAGGCTCTGAGGTCCTAGAATTCTGTGATTTAGACTCTCTCTTCCTCCTTTCAGCCTCGGTTACTCTCTTCCCTGCAATTTTGGTGTTCCCTACTGACTCGTGATGAGAGAGAGAGTAGCACGGGAGACAGAAAAGTGGCCTGGAGCCAGGAGGCCTGAGGGTCCAGCTGTGACATTTACAGCGGAGTCCTCATTATGGTGCATTTAACGTTTTTTTTTTTTTTAATTTTTTTAAATGTTTATTTATTTTTCAGAGAGAGAGAGAGACAGAGATAGAGACAGAGTATGAACAGGCGAAGGGCAGAGAGAGAGTGAGACAGAATCCGAAGCAGGCTCCAGGCTCTGAGCTGTCAGCACAGAGCCTGACATGGGGCTCGAACTCACAAACCGTGAGATCATGCCCTGAGCCAAAGTCGGAGACTTAATGGACTGAGCCACCCAGGCGCCCCTGTGGTGCATTTAACTTACATTTAAATACACACACACACACACACACACACACACACACACACAGAAGGAGAGAAGAGAGAGCGCCATGTGCACAAATCATTGCTACAGAGTTACGCTCCCATCCCGCCCTGCGAGCACTCACACCTTGATGGGGACATGACCTAATGGAGCCTGCTCCCAATCGATCCCAGTTCCCCCACACCCAGCAGCGCACGGGCTTTCACCATGCCTAGTGTGATCCTGGCGTTCAAGCGTGTTTTATACTGGGTGGCCTTAAATGCAAGCCAACCTTTCCATCGGGTGGTCAGCGGAAGCCACAGCTATCTGTAACAATCCCAGACAAAGAACCCGCGCGACCCACTGTTGCAATGGTCAAGGCCTGGTCCTCATCATCAGCGTGTGATCAGGTGACTGAGTCCTCCTACTTGAATACATCCTCCCTGAATCTTCCTGGACTTTACTCTTTCGGTTCCCCTCACACCTCCAGGGACCTCCCTTTTTTTTTTTTTTTTAAGTAGGTTCCACGCCCAGCATGGAGCCCAATGAGGGGCTTGAACTCACAACCCTGAGATCAAGACCTGAGGTGAGATCAAGAGTTGGATGCTTAACTGACTGAGCCACCCAGGCACCCAAGGGACCCCTTTTCTCCCCAGCTCACTCCGGGGTGCTCCCCTCTGGTCCCAAGGCTTTACCTCCATCTTACATGCTGCTGACTATAGATTTGCTTCCCCAACCTAGACCTTCCCACTCAACTCTAGAATCATACATCTCTGCTCAGCTGTTCGGCAAGAAACTCCACCGAAGTCTTCACTTTTATCCCCAAACCTGATCCTCCCTTGGTCTTCTCATCTTCGCAAATGGCTCAGGCTACGACTGGGGTCATCCCTGACTCCTCTCTCTTACACTCACACCTGACCCAGCACAGATACCTCCGGCCCCACCCCCGAAAGGTGTCCAGAATCTGCCCCCCACCATCTCCACACTACTCCTGAGGCACCATGTTTTCTTGCCTCGATTTCCATGGAAACCTCTTGGTAGGACTCCCTTCTTCTGCCCTGGCTCCTCCCTCTACCTTCTATTCTCCACGTAGGAGCCAGCAGGATCTTTTAAAAACATGAATCAACCTTAAATATAGAGGACAAACGGAGCGTTGCTGGAGGGGCTGTGGGAGGGGGGATGGGCTAAGTGGGCGAGGGGCAGTAAGGAAGACACTTGTTGGGATGAGCGCTGGGGGTTGGACAGAGGGGATGAATCGCTGGAAATCATTGTTGCACTATATGCTCACTAATGTGGATGTAAATTTTAAAAATAAGTAAATAAAAATTATTTTTTAAAAAAATGAGTCAAATCACTTCCTTCCTCTTTTCAAACACTCCAGGGCCTCCCTTGTCTCTTGGAGCACATCTTAACACCTTTCCACGCCCTCACCTGGTCTCCGCTTGCCTTCCCCCCTGCCTCACTTCAGCTGCTCTGGCTTCCCTACTGATCTTGGAGCAGCCACGGGCAATCATACCACAGGGCTTTTGCACTTGCTGTCCTCTCCGCCTACAGGAGACTACTCTGCATCCGTCTACAGGGTTCACTTCTGCTCATCATTAAGGAGACTCTCCCTGGCCACCCCACATAGAATTGCACCCCATCCTCTCTCCCTCACCTCTGCCACTCGCTAGCCCCCTCTCCTGCTTTACTTTTCTTCCTGGCCTTCATCACCACCAAAGGGACATTCCAAGCATAGTGTTTATTTGTTTATCGTATGTCTCCCCCACTAGAATGTCAGCTCCACAAAGGCAGGGACTTTATTTCATCCTCTGTTGTGTTATCCAGAACAGGGCCTGGTTCATAGTAGGTGTTGGGTGAATATACACTAAATGCATGAAAGTGTTTGAATAACTGAGAAGTTATCTGTTGGTGTCCACTGTGGCATCTTCCCTAAAGGATTTTCAACATTTGCTCATTCAACAAACATTTTATGGAGTATTTTTCTCTGTGTGTGTGTGTGTGTCTCTCTCTCTGCCCCTCCCCCACTCGCACTCTGTCTCTGTCTCTCTCTGTCTGTTAAAAATAAGTAAATATTTAAAAAAAAATTTTAAAAGGGGGGGCACCTGGGTGGCTAAGTCGGTTAAGCTCCGACTTCGGCTCAGGTCATGATCTCATGGTTCGTGGGTTCAAGCCCCACGTCAGGCTCTGTGCTGACAGCTCAGAGCCTGGAGTCTGCTTTGGATTCTGTGTCTCCCTCCCTCTCTCTCTCTCTCTGCTCCCCAACTTGTGAGCAGGCGCTCTCTCTCTCTCAAAAATAAACAAACATTAAAAAAAAAAAAAGCTCATCTCTGGAGAGAGACAGAGATGAAAAAAAAAAACAAAACTGAAATACACATTTGCCCTAAGGGTCAAAGTATGGGTGAGGATGTGGTCACTGGAGAGTCTCATGCATTATCAGTGGGAGGTATAAGTTGGCACAACCTTTCTGGAAGGTTTGTCCTTTTGCTCCTGAATCTTCAGACTAGGAATTTACCCCCCAGGAGATTACCACCCAAAGGCAAAAAGCCACAGGGATACTCGCTGAACTTTTTTTTTCTTTCATGATCGTGAAAGATTAGAAACCCCAATGGCCAACCAGAGGAGATTGGTTATGAAAAGTATAATAGATCCACATAACTGATACTAAGGGGCCATTAAACATGATGTTGTGCAAGAATATTTAGTGGAACTTGAAAAGATATTTGCAATATATTATTAAAAATGAAAAACTTTTTAAAAAACCAGATGGCAGAACAACGTGGCAAGTGTAATGAGATTCTTATATAGACACATTTATATGTGATTAGATCCAGAAAGATGTTCGGAAATAGGGCCCCAACATGTTTAAAGTGGGGTGGTGGTTTCGATTGTTGAATTGAGGTGATGGGCGTCTGGGTGTTTACTCTGCTACTCTTTCAACCTTTCTGTATGTTTGAAAAAAATCTTACAATATAAAGTTGAAAGAAAATGTGGTTATTTTGAGTAGAGTGATTTGGGGAATTTTTCCCCCTCCTTTGTATATCATGTATTTAATTTAATTGCTTATAATGAACCCCTACCACTTTTACAAAAATAATTAAGTGACTTCAAAATAAAATATAGCTCTTTGTACACAAAATGGTTAAGTAAGTTGTTGTTGTTGTAGTAATCTTTCTCCCCAACGTGGGGCTTGCACTCACAATCCTGATGTCAAGAGTGGCACACTCTTTGGACAGAGCCCCCCAGTTATTTTTTTTAAATAACTTAAAAAAAAAAAAGAATAGTTGTTCTGATAGATTAAAAAAAAAAGGACAAGGAGAGACTGCAGGCACCTGGGAATAGAGAATTGGGCAAATTAATTATAGTAGTCATACAAATACTGTGCTACTGTTTAAAAAGGTGTTATAGAAAAGATGGTTGTAGTACTTTGATAAGTAAAAATAAAATAAAAAACAGGCCATAAAACAGTTTGTACAACATTACCCCCTTTTTGAAGAAGAAAAAAAAAAAAAAACAATATATATAATGCCCGCCCATAGGACAAACTGGAAATATCCACACCAAAATGTTAGCAGTAGTTTTCTTTGGGAAATGGAATTGCAGGTGTTTTCCCCCCTTCCTTTTGCTTATTTGTATGTCATAAATCAGTTTTGTCCAATAGAACATTCTGCAGCGATGGAAATGCTCTGGATCTATACTGTCCACTATAGTAGCCATGAGCCCCATAAGGCTATTGAGCACTTTAAATGTGGCTAGTGAGGGGCGCCTGGGTGGCTCAGTGTCCGACTTCTTTGGCTCAGGTCTGATCTCACTGTTCCTGAGTTGGAGCCCCACGTCGGACTCTGTGCTGACGACTCAGAGCCTGGACCTGGTTCGGATTCTGTGTCTCCCTCGTTCTCTGCCCCTCCCCCACTCCCACTCTGCCTGTGTGTGTGTGTGTGTGTGTGTCAAAAATAAATAAACATTAATAAAATTAAAAAAATAAAATCAATGTGGCTAGTGAGCCTGAGGAATCGAATTTTACATTTTACTTAATTGTATTTAATATAGATTCGAATGGCCATATGTACCGAGTGGTTACTTACTGCATTGGGCAGCGCAGTTCTAAATTATTTACAGAGAACACACGCTGGCTTTGCAAAAAGGAAAAAAACAACAACGAGCTTTTCTTTCTCTTTTTCTTGTTTGTTTATTTGTCCTGCTACTTGCACAGCTCCTTTGAGATCTCAGTAAGAGGCAGCGAGTGTGAGGGCTTTTTGCAAGTGCTGTACTCGGGAGGTGCTGCTGTATGTGACTCTTCTTCCTCTTATCCAGGCCCCTTTTCACCCTTCCCTCCCGGGTTCTGAGCTAGAGCTCCGACTGGAGGAAGCATCCCTGGGTGGCCTCTGGAAGTGGGGAGGGTGTCCTGGGGTCTGGCCCCGGTAGCTAAGGAAGCATTCGTTTCTCATTCATTCATTCATTCAAAAGCCATTGCGAGCCCTCCCCCCTCCACTAGCACCGGGGACGGTGGGACAAGGACTCATGTATCTGCCCTCCAGGAGATGGGGCGGGGACAGGCTAGGGAGTTACTGAGTGGAAATTAACAGGGCTGGAACATGGAGGCCTGGGTTTGAGCCCCAGCTCAGCCTCCTCTGGGCACGCCGTTTAATCTCCCTAAACCTCCACTTTCTCTTCTAAACGCCAGAAGAGAGTGACGCTGCCCTGCAGAAGCGCAGGGTTGACCAGGGCTGGGAAAGCTCACGACACAAAGGCCTGCGGAGATGCTCACAGTCAGAGAATGTGCTCCCCCCGGGGGGGAATAATTGGGTAGTGACAGCCAGTTCCGATACGCACTGTAGATATTATTATTAATATTTTATTGCAACGCATCATACCCTTTTTAAGCGTAGTTAAAATACCAACCTTAGGAAGACCAGAAGAAGGTGTAATCATTCACCCATGTGATGCCAAGGGGGAGTGAGGGGTCTGCCTGGAAATACAGACCTGGATGACCGTCCTCCCCCTCGGGAACCTGACAAGGGAGCAGAGGGGATGCATAAAGAAACAGGCAAACTCCATTCAGCCGTCCCCCTGGTACTTACGGGGCCACTAGGGACACGATGGAACAAGACAGCCTCTGCTCTCAGGAAGCTTCCAAAGGAAGCGGGGAGGCAGATGTTCATCCAACAGGCACTTAAATATGCAATTACAAACTGTGGTAAGGGTTAAGAGGAGGAAGCAGAGTGCTATGGAGGCATGTCATGGGAGATCTTGATTTAATGGTGGTGGGAGGGTCAGGGATGATGTCTCTGAGGGGGGCAAGATCTGAAGCGATTTAATAAGGGGTGATGGGGTGGGGACAGAGGGCCTGAGGAGCAGAGGGGGAAGAGTGCTCCTAAGGCAGTGTGGCTGGAACCCAGTGGGCAGAAGGGATGGGGTCCCTTACTGGCTGGGGGAGGGGCAGAGCCCCCTGGGTCTGCCTGACGGTGGAAACAGGGACCGGTTGCAGGGGAGGGGCAGTGAGAACGGCTGTTCATTCTGGAATGAATGCCAAAGGGGCAGAGTGGAAGAAGGGTGGGCATAATGTGGCCGATGGAAGGGGCTGGCAGGGGGATGCGGAGATGGGGGGAGATCTGGGAGCTCCTTGGAGACCTGGCGTTGCATTCGCCCAAACGGAGGTGGCTTCAGAAGGGGTCCTTGTGTGATAAGCTCTGTGAGGGAGGAAGGTCTGACCAAAGCTGACTTGAGGGGCTTTGGGGCGGTCCTCCCAGAGGGAGCCCATCTCTCCGGGGCTGTGGAATGGGTTGCAGCACCCCCTGGTGGAGACGAAGGGGAAAGAGTCTCGGCCGCTGAACCCTGGGAGTTTCCGTGTGCTTGCGGGGCCCTCAGAGAAATGAAACTAAGGTATGTGGAGTCCTGGCCTGTGCGAGGCCCTATTCCAAGTGCTTTACGTTCAGCGCCTCCTTTAATCCCCACAACAACCCTAGGACGTCGGTGCTGTTACAACGCCCATTTTACAGAGGAGAAAACTGAGGCTCAAAGAGGCATCGCCCCTGGCCTGTGAACTCCAGCCAGGCTGACTCCAGTCCCACCTTCTCACCACAGTGTCATTACTGCTCTTGTGGTTTGCGGTGACTAGAGCCTGGGAGAGTCAGAGAAGGGGGAGGGATGAGACCGAGGCTAGAGAGTTGGGCTCACCAAACACTGACGCGCTGCCCGTGACAGGTTAGGGGATCTGGACTCGGCTGTGGTGGAATGGCACGTTCTTAGGGAAGAGGTGATGAGGTCAGATGTGCTTTTTGGAGAAATCTCTCTGTGTGACCACACAGGGGGAACCGATGGGGGGGGAGGATTCCAGAGGGGGAGACACTTGGAGCAGAAGGGCGCTGGGCGGCAGGAGTGGACTCCAGACAGTTCCAAGACACAGTCAACAGGGTGGTTGGGAGGTGGGGTGTGAGGGGTGAGCAATCAAACTTGGGTAACAGGATGATGCTGTTTATTTTTTCATGCGCAGAGCAAACCTTTACGGAGCAGCTACTAAGTGCCAGGTTCTGAGCAAAGTGCTGAGAACATAGAGGGAAAAAAATGAAATTGGTAACCGGGGAAGCCAAGGAGGGAGGTGGGAAAGGCAGGGAGAGGAAGGGAGAGGAGACAATGATGAGTTTGGTCCGGAATGTATTGAGTGAGTGAGGTGGGGGATAGCTTTGTGGCAATGTCCAAGGGGCATCGGATAAAGGGCCTGGGACTCGGGAGAGAGGCACATTTGAGATATAGGATTTTGAAAATCGAGTCTTGAGCACAACTTCGTAAATTTGCTGAAAATCATTGAACTGTACACTTAACCTGAGTAAATTTTTATGACATAAATTAGATCTCAATAAAGTTCAAAAATGCAATTAGAAAAAAAAAAAGTCTAGGGGCGCCTGGGTGGCGCAGTCGGTTAAGCGTCCGACTTCAGCCAGGTCACGATCTCACGGTCCGGGAGTTCGAGCCCCGCGTTGGGCTCTGGGCGGATGGCTCAGAGCCTGGAGCCTGTTTCCGATTCTGTGTCTCCCTCTCTCTGCCCCTCCCCTGTTCATGCTCTGTCTCTCACTGTCCCAAAAATAAATAAACGTTGAAAAAAAAAATTTAAAGAAAAAAAAAAAAGTCTCAAAAAGTCATGAAACAGGGAGGGGGCGAACATCCCGGAGGGAAGGCAGAGGACAGGAGGGAAGGTCTGGTAACAGGACTGGATGGTGGGTGTGGAGGGGGGGTAACATGGTGTGGCTGAATTTGGGCAACTTGTGAAGGAACAGAAGGACATGTGCCTTGCTCACAGGCCAGTTGGACGAATAACCAGGCTATTGAGCACTGACCCCCTGCATCCTGGGTTGAATCAATCCTCCTGATACCCCAGAAGTAAGATGCCATCCATATTTTCTATTTGGGGAAACTGAGGTTCCGAGAGGTTAAGCAAGTTACCCAAAGAGACATTGCCTTTATTAAAGTAGAATCAGTTCAGTCCAGGTCTGTTGGTCCCAAAATTTTGGTTTTTAATTAACACTCTGGACCAAGTTTGGCCACATACAACAAATGTCCCCATCCAAGAAGAGGCAGGAAGTGGGGCTGGACGGTGGAACCAATGTAGGGAGACCTGGGGCTGAGACCCTGGCGCTACAATGGCGCCATCTGCTGGCCCAGATGGGCAGGTGCTCATTCCCCAACTTGGCGCGATTCTCTCAACAGTTTCCTTCCACCAGCCCTGAGAGGCTAGTAGGCAGGGATTATTGTCTGGCCTCAGTTTACCAGTGAGGAGACCAGGGCTTAGAGAGGAGAAAGTGACTGAGTAGCAGAGGATCCAGGATTCAAATCCACCCATGTTCATGAGAAGCTCTCCACATCCTGTCTGCCCCCAGGGTGGACTGAGGGCATCCAGGGACCTCAAGGTCAATCCCCTCCCTTGCGGCCTTACTTATGGGAAAACAGCTTCAGGTCCTGGCCTGACCTACCAAGGTGCGTCTTTGTGCGGGCGGGCGTTTCCGCTGGCAGAGTTACTCCAGGATCTGCCGGAATGATGCTGGGTTCTCAGGCTGGGCAGAGGAAGTCCCATCCCCTCTCCACTAGGGAACCTAAGCCAGGCAGCGTTTCTCTTTGGAGAAATGACTGCCCTTTCTCCTTCCTGAACCCGTCAGATATTGAGTCTCAGGTTCAGAAAGGAGGGAGGGGAAGAAAAGAAAGGAGGTCCAGGTAGCAGGGGGGACAAGGAGCTGGGAGAGAGGCAAGGCACCTGCAGAGGGCAGAGGATGGGGCCAGAGAAAGGCCAAGATGGTGGATAATGACAGCCAAGATCCTAAGCTGAGCTGCCACTATTAAGGGACAGGCACTGAGGTAGGTGCTTTATGGGGATATGACCCTTAACCCCCTCAATGACCCCGACAGACAGGAAGGATTATTACCCTCATGCACAATTGAGGGACAATATCAGGGAGTTTGAATAATGTGTTCAAGGTCACACGCAAGCAGATATGAAGCTGGAGTCTAAACCCAGGAAGCAAGACTCCCAGGAGAAAGGGAATGACGGAAAGTGGAGAGAAAGGGGCAAAACAAGTTATTGGGACAGAGATCAGGCTGGGTGTGGGGAGGAAGCAAAGGGGTCCTGCTGCTGGGGGGTCTTGTCACCGAGTGTATGGATGCGCATGTGTCACGGGGAGGGAGAGGGTCTGAGGGTCTCTTGCCATGTCTTGGCGACAGCCATGAGGAGCCTGACAGGTTTCTTGTCCCCCACATTTCTGGGTTGACTCCTAGTCACCCTTCTCGACTCAGCTGAGGAGTCACCTGCCCTGGGAAGCTGACCCCGGAGAGGATGATCGAGGTGGCTTCTCCCCCAGCTGCTCTGGCCCAGCCAGAAATCAGGTAAGTCTGGTTCTCTGACCCCTTCTCCTGGTTGTCCTGGGAGGTGGGCACTGAGGCCAGGCCCAGGGGACAGGAAGGAAGGAGGACAAGGCTGGAGAAGACAGGCAGCGTGTCCCCTGCCCTCCCCAACCACTGCTCCAGGTTGTTGGGTTCCTCTTTGCCCACACCCTCCTTCTCCAGGAATCAAGGGGGCTAAGTAAACCATCCTGGGGCAGCCGAGCCCGACCACCCCACCAGGCACCTGGCCAGGTACCTCCCCCCCCCGTCGAGACTGTTCCCTCAGCATCCCTGGGAACAGCGGTAACGGTAACGGAAATAGGAAACTCCTCTGCGTTTGCAAGCCTCATCCAGAAGCAGGGCTTGGAATAGTGACAGTGGGGGAAGAGGGCGTGGGAGGGTGTTAGACAGACCCTGCTGTTTACCTCTAAGAGGCACGTGAGCCTCAACCTCCTCATACGGAAAGGGGGTAATCACAGTACCGATTTCAGAGTTTGCTGTGAAGATTACATAAAGTTCTGGAACATCGTTAGGTGTCCAATAAACACTAGATGCCGCCCCTACTGACACTAAATAGGGAAGCATCATCCTTCGTATTTCATCCCTTGCTGACATTAACATCTCACATTCACTGAGCACTTACTATAAGCCAGATACCATTGTTAAGCACCTTACCTGTACCCAGTCACCTAATCCTCCCCGTGTCCTTGTGTTTGTTTTACAACAAAGACAGGGAGTCTGAGGCACGGCAGGGTGCCCAGCGAGTAAGGGGTGGAGCTGGGATTCGAGCTGGACGTCCCTAACCACTCTGCCGCACACTTGTATGGTCGAGTTGTAAGCAGTTTCCGTGTCACTCTGTCATTGGGAAGGGTCACCATATTTGCCTCGCTGCAGTTTGTGCCATTCAGCATTTTCTGATCACTCGTTGCTGCCAGGCCCTGTGCTGGGATAGAAAAGGGGGCACCAAAGGGCTCCCAGTCTCGTTGGGGATAGACGCCTTAAGAAAATCCACACTGAAAAAAAAAAAAGAGAGAAAATCCACACTAGCAGGCGATAGGTTCCACGGCAGTGCTTCTACCAGGCACAGAGGAGGGAAAATCAAACCTTGGAATAGATGACCAAAAGCAGAATGTTTGGCTGAAAGAGAATGAATATTTGTCAGCCGAGCAGGGTCTTGAAGGATGAATAGGAGTTTGACAGGCAAAGAAGGAGAAAGAAGATCCCAGAGAGAAGGAGCAGCAGGTTCAAAGGCAAGGTGCTACAGTAGGTTCAGGGAAGCGATCATTTGATCAAACTGGAGGGTAAAGACGAGGAGGCGGTGTGGCTGTTTCCAGGAATCAGGGTTTTTTCACGGGGGAGCTAATGGTGGCACTCCAGGGCAATGTTTTTTGGTTTTGTTTCTGTTTCTCTGGTTTGGTGACCTGTACTTTCTTTTTTGCACAGTTCTGTGTCCCCCAAATTCTTGTGTTATAATTTCTTTAATCATCAAAATGTAGATAAATGTGGTTTGTACTTTTTTCAAATTACATATTTATGGACATATAGCCGACACACAATGTTACATAGTTTCAAGTGCACAACAGACACACAATGTTACATAGTTTCAAGTGCACAACAGACACACAATGTTACATAGTTTCAAGTGCACGACAGACACACAATGTTACATAGTTTCAAGTGCACGACACAGAAGCTGCGCTCACCACAAATGTAGCTACCGTCTGTCACCATAGGACACTATTGCAATTCCGCTGACTATATTCCCCAGGCTGTACCTTTTATCCCCACGACTCCTTCATTCTACAGGGCAATGTTTTAAAAACTGGCTGTGTGGACTTAGGTAAATTCCTTAACCTCTCTGAACCGCTACTTTCTTTTCTGTAAACTGGAGTATAATTAATATAAACTACCTCAGAGGACTCTAGTGAGTGTTAGACGAAATAATTTCTGTTAAGTGGCTGAAGCAAAGTAAATGCTTCCTAATGCTAGCTGCTGTTACTGTTACTGCTGTCACTATTATGAATATGTATAAAGCGGCGACTTTAAAAATAAAAGCAACAAGCCAATTTCCTTTTTTCAGATGGACTCCCAGAAGTGGACAAGGAATTTAATGGATTAGCCAGCACATACTGAATTAATAACGTTGAATTCTTTGCACAGATTCTCCCTCCTTCAGACTTAAAGGCAAAGTTCACAGTTTTATATTAACCCCCAGGAGCATCCAGAAGCAGGAAACATGGGAAGAGACCCAAGTTCTCCAATAACCCTGGGTTTTGTTTCAAAGTGTTTCAAAGCACTTATTATAAGCTATCATTATGTATCTGTGCACTTTATCTTTTTAACCTTTTCTCGAGATAGAACACACATAAAAGCACACAAAGCGCCTGGGTGGCTCAGTTAGCGTCGGATTCTTGATTTTGGCTCAGCTCATGATCTCACCGTGGGAGGGGGATTCTCTCTCTCTCCCCCTCTCTCTGCCCCTCCTGTGTGCTCTCTCTCTCTCTCTCTCAAAATAAAAATTTTTTAATGGCGAAAAACCCGACAAATCCTAAGCGTACAGCTCAATACGTTGTCACAAAGTGAACATGTCTGCATAACCTGATGGAGAAACGAACATGACCAGTCCCCAGAAGCCCCCTTCTCTGGCCTCCCAGTCATCTCTTCCCCCAGAGGTAGCTGCTGTTTGAGAATTCTCTGTTTATCAATGTCCTAGCACCTGTATCCTCTATGTGTTACTTTCTTTGGGCTGCAGTAACAAATTGCTACAAACTTGGTGGCTTTAAAACAACAGAAATTTATATTCTTACAGTTCTGGAGGCCGGAAGTCTGAAATCAAAATGCCGGCCTGGGTTGGTTCCTTCTGAAGGCTCAAAGGGAGAATCCATTCCATGCCTTTCTCCTTTCTTCTGGTGGCCACGGGCAAAATCCTTGGCGTTCTTGGAGTGTGACAGCCCTCCAGTCTCTTCTGCCTCCACAAGGCTGTTCCCTCGATGTCCCTCTGTGTCCTGTCTCCTATAAGGACGTTCTCTTTGGATTTAGGGCCCACCGTCACCCAGTATGATCTCATCTCCAACCTTTTTTTTTTTTTTAATTTTTTTTCAATGTTTATTTATTTTTGGGACAGAGAGAGACAGAGCATGAACGGGGGAGGGGCAGAGAGAGAGGGAGACACAGAATCGGAAACAGGCTCCAGGCTCTGAGCCATCAGCCCAGAGCCCGACGCGGGGCTCGAACTCCCGGACCGCGAGATCGTGACCTGGCTGAAGTCGGACGCTTCACCGACTGCGCCACCCAGGCGCCCCTCATCTCCATCCTTAATTACAACTGCAAAGACCCAAATAAGGTCATATTCTGAGTGGATATGAATTTCGGGGAGGACCCTATGCAACCCACCACAGCCTGTATGACCGCAAGCCCCAGAAAGGCAAGCAGTGTCACTTATCTTTGGGTCCCTGGAACCTGGCCCAGGGCCTGGCCCAGATGAGCTGCTCACGACACGTTGGCTGAATAGGTGAACGGCCGTCCATCTTTATCAGGGTCACCAACGCTGGGCACCTGAGACGCGCTGGGTGTCAGTGATTGGTGGGTGACCGAGGTTCAGACATGGGTCGAGGGTGAATGCAGAGGGTATTCATGGCAATAGGTGCTGTCCCCCGAGCACTTCCTTTGTGCCCCCTGCTTTCTGTGTGTGGTTCCACTTAATCCGACTTTATGGATAAGTCGGGGAGCTGTATGTCCCGATTTACCAGGGACGGTCTCAGTTTGTGCCCACTGTCCCAGTATAATGAGTGTGTATGTCAGGCTCACGCTCCCCTTTATTTCTTAGAAGGGTTAATGAAGAATGTGGTCACCCCACAGATAAGGCAGCTGAGGCCTTAAAAAGTCCTGAAGGGAATACATTCAGCACCTGATTTGTACCCACCTGAGGATCTAAAGCCCTTGCCCTCAACTGCTGCTTTGGTGGTTGTGAAATAGGAAAGGTTTCTTGGCAGGGATCAGCTGGTGTCACCCAGCCATCTCCAGAGAGAGGGTACAGGCTGGACATCCTCCTGGGACCACCAGAGGCCAGCTCCCCCCTGCTCTGGCCCAGGGATCTTGGAGAAGCGGGGATTCGTGAGGAAGAATGGAGAGCCTGCAGGACCCTGGATCTGAGGGTAACAGGCCTCAGAGATGGAGGGTGAGAAGAAGGGCCCCTCCTGGTCAGGCAACCCCTCAGGAGAAAGGTCTCTAAGGGAGAAAGCCCCCCGGGGGATGTGGCCCCTTTTCCCTGCTGCCCAAGAAAAAGAGGCCTGTAGAAAAGACCGGAAAGCTTCTGAACGTTGGCACAACAGGCAGCTCGCTCTGAACTCTGCATCTTTCTCTTCAAGCTTCTGCCTTCTCCAGATTCTCCTTCCTGATCCATGAACTCCCAACCACACGGACAGGCTACCTAATTCCCAGGGCCCGGTGCAAAATGGAAATGCAGGGCTCAGAGCTTCTTTAAAAATTATTAATAACTTCAGGACAGTGACAGCAGGGCCTGAAACAGGAACTGGGCCCTTCTGAGTGTGGGATGGTCACACGCCTCTGAAGCCAGCCTTGCAATCACCCAACACCCAAGCTGGAGACCTGGCTGCCATTTTGCAACCTCTCCCTCCCCCGAGTCGCCTACATCGAGTCCTGTGAATTCGAGCTTGTAAACGGCTGCCTCTTCTCTGCCCCGAACACCATGCCTCTGGTTTAGGCAGCATTTCTCACCCCTGGACCACAGCAGCCATTCAAACAGCTTCCAGTCTTGCCTGCTCCGGCCCATCCTTCCCTTTGCAGCCAGAGAGAGCGCTCCCTACAGGCCACCTTGACTGTCCCAGTCACCTCCCAATGGCACCTGCAATGGAATGAACTGTGTTCCCCCCCAAATTCATGTGGTAATGCCCTAAGCCCCGATGTCACTGTATTAGGAAATAGGGCCTCTAAGAGGTAATGCAGATGAAATGAGGTCATAGGGTGGGGCCCTGATCTGATTGGACGGGTGTCCTTACGAGAAGAGACACCAGTGAGTTTGCCCCCACCCCCTGCCCAGCTAGGGCATAGAGGAAATAATGCCACCTGAGGACCCAGGAAGAAGGTGGCCATCCGCAAGCCAGGAAGAGGCCATCGCCAGAAACGGAATCTGTTGCCACCTTGATCTTGGTCTTGGGCTGCTGGCCTCCAGAACTACAAGAAAATAGACTTCTGTCGTGTAAGCCGTGGAGCCCGTGGTGCTGCCATGGCAGGCCTGTGCTGACGAACACAGCTCCCCACTGCCGAGGTTCCGTTCATGGGCTTTGTGGCCCTGTGTGGTTGGGACATACCTTCTCCAGCTACCGGAGAACATCTTTCCTGTCCCTCGCTTCTCGTTCCTGGCAGCCCTTCCAGGAGGCTGGAGGCCAAAGAGCAGGGCCAAGGGTGCAAGGAGAGGTTAACTTGGCACTACCTCCTTCCCAGGGAGAATTTCAACGGTGTCTTCTGGGAATGGGTCATTCATTTACTCAGTCAACAAACATCCATTGCTCTCCCAGTGAGGGCGGGGCCCTAGGCCAGGTGCTAGGACACTCACAGCAGGTGCCTGCGTCCCCACCAGGAGACACACAGACACCAGCCATCACACTGTATTGAAAGAGAGTGTCTCCCTGGCAAGTAGTGGGAAAGGGAGGACTCAGATCAGACGAGCCTGGATGCAAATCCAGCCTCACTCTTCATTAGTGGACGATCCTGGGCAATCCACACGCCCCGCTTTTTTTTTTTTTTTTTTTTTTTTTTTTTTTTTTTTTTTTTATCTTGAAAATGGTCCTGATGTCTGTCTGTTTGGATTAGCAGTTCTCAAACTTTTTGGTCTCAGGAAACCTGTACACTCTTTTTCCCTTCCTTCCTTCCTTTCAAATTGATTTCGTTATTTTTAGAGACAGAGAGAGAACAAGCAAGGGAGGGGTAGAGAGAGAGGAAAAGAAAGAATCCCAAGGAGGCTCCGCACCATCACCACAGAGCCCAATGTGGGCCTGAAACTCATGAACCGTGAGATCATGACCTGCGTGGAAATCAAGAGTCAGATGTTCAACCGACTGAGCCACCCAGGCGCTCCTAGGACCCTGTACGCTCTTTATCATTCTTGAAGACCCTACGGATCTTTTTTTAATGTGAGTTATTTCTTTCAGTATTTACCGTGTTGGAAACTAAAACTGAGAAATTCTTAATACCCAAGAACACATGTATATTCCATTTCCCATTAGAGTAATGACATAAACCTGCCCCAAGACCCGTGCTCAACCAGAAAAGTGAGAAACAAAATCCCAGCTCCCAGCTCCCAGCTCCAACTTTATGAGGAAGCAGAAGCCACCTTTAAACATTTAACCTAAAACACAATTTTTTAGGTTAACAACTCAGGCAACAACAGATGTTGGCGAGGATGCAGAGAAAGAGGATCTCTTTTGCATTGTTGGTGGGAATGCAAACTGGTGCAGCCACTCTGGAAAACAGTATGGAGGTTCCTCAAAACACTAAAAATAGAACTACCCTACGACCCAGCAATTGCACTACTGGGCATTGATCCACAGGATACGGGTGTGCTGTTTCGAAGGGACACATGCACCCCCATGTTTATAGCAGCACTATCAACAATAGCCGAAGTATGGAAAGAGCCCAAATGTCCGTCGATGGATGAATGGATAAAGAAGATGTGGGATATATAGACAATGGAGTATTACTCGGCAATCAAAAAGAATGAAATCTTGCCATTTGCAACTTCATGGATGGAACTAGAGGGTATTATGCTAAGCGAAATTAGTCAGAGAAAGACAAATGACTTCACTCATATGAAGACTTTAAGAGACAAAACAGATGAGAATAAGGGAAGGGAAGCAAAAATAATACAAAAACAGGGAGGGGGACAAAACATAAGAGACTCTCAAATATAGAGAACAAACAGAGGGCTGCTGGAGGGGTTGTGGGAGGGGGGAGGGGCAAAACGGGTAAGGGGCTTAAGGAATCTACTCCTGAAATCATTGTTGCAGTATATGCTAACTAACTTGGATGGAAATTATAAAAAAATAATAAATTATTAGATTAAGAAAAACCACACAATATTTTAGGGGCACCCGGCTGGCTCAGTCTGTAGAACATGTGACTCTTGATCTTGGGGTCATGACCTCAAGCCTCATGGTGGGCACAGAGATTACTTGAATTTTTGTGCGTGTGCTTAAAACCAGCAGTACAGATATGCAGAATGGTGATACCAGCTGCTAATCTGTGGAACTATTTCTCCTTCAGTTGAACAGCAGCAGCTGCCCTAAACCCTGTGAGGGTCCCCAGCACTGTGGCAGCCTCAGCCCACCCCAGAGGCCCTCACTGTCATAAATAATTCTAGAAAGAATGCTCCCAAAATTGTACCTCCTTTTGATAAATCCCTAGAATCAAATTGAGCGAAAAGGATACACATTTCAAGGCTTTAGATTCAGATTTCCAAAATGCCCTGGAGAAAGTTTATATTGACTGAAATGCCCACCAACAAAGTATGAAAAGTGCCCATTTTGGGGCACCTGGCTGGCTTAGCTGGGGGAGCACGTGACTCTTGATCTCAGGGCCATTCATGCCCCACGTTGGGGGTAGAGATTTTAAAAATTATTAAAATTAAAACTTTTTTTTAATTTAAAATTTATTAAAATTATTAAAAAAAATAAAACTTAAAAAAAAAAGAAAGTGCCCATTTTCCCACATCTCCCCAACGTTTTTTATAGTTTTTCCATGCTTGAAAACCTCGAAGGTAAAAAACGGTACATTACTTCAATTTGATTTTCTTTGATTCCTCTAATTGCTTAATATTCTTTCTTGGTTTATTGGCAATTTGCCTATTTGTGTGTTGGTAGGGCCTCTTCTTATGGATATGTAACAAATCTTTGTATATGAATGTGATGGAATGGCAAAGTAAACTCTTAATTCCAGAACGGATTTGGGGATTGATTTTCCCTCTCCTAACCCCTCTAACGTTTTCCACAGAATTAAGAATAATTTTTACCCAATCTGGGAAGGCTTTTTATAAAAGAAATCTTAACAAGATGGAAAATAAGAGATACTGAGACTACAAGTGCTTTTTGTTTGGGAGGATTTTGCTCTCCGATCTACCCTTCCCTACTTCCAACTATGGAAAGGTTGCTGTGTTCTTTGTGGCCAGAAAAACTGAGTCATACCTCGTGTGATCTTTCTGGCTTGCTTTACTCTCTGGGCCAAGTGGGTCCCCACCCAGGAAACGTCCTCACTCACAAGCTGTGCTTATGCAGGTAAGACACGACTTATTGTCATTTCGCCAAACCCTGATGCACCGTGTCTCTGCCATTGACCGGCTGTGTGTCCTTGCATGAGTCCCTTAACCTCGCTGTGTCTCAACTCCGTTTGAAATGGGGAAAGCGTTACCTCTCAAGGATTTTTGTGAAGATTAGATAAAGTATTTAAGGCGCTGGACACAGCATAGGCGCTCAAGAAACACCTGTCAAACTAACAACTGATGAGTGTTTTCCTCTCAGTTTGTTCTTGGCCTGTGTGTGGGTGTATTTTTGTTTAGCTTTCCCTTTTTTTCAGCTGAAAACTCTTTCAACTTTTCGGAACAATAATATACCAAAGCCCTTTGCCTTCACCTCCATGGGATAGGAACCTTTGGTGACAAGCAATAGAAATTAACTGGAGCTTAATTAGCAAAGAAGGAAGTGGGGAAATTTATGACAAAGACTCAGGAGTGTCTCAAAGATTCTAAGAGCTTGAGGGCGCCTGGGTGGCTCAGTCGGTTGAGCGTCTGGCTTCAGCTCAGGTCATGATCTCGCGGTCTGTGGGTTCGAGCCCCGTGTCGGGCTCTGTGCTGACAGCTCAGAGCCTGGAGCCTGCTTCGGATTCTGTGTCTCCCTCTCTCTCTGCCCCACCCCCACTCATGGTCTGTCTCTCTCTGTCTCAAAAATAAAAATAAACATTAAAAAAAAAAAAAGATTCTAAGAGCTTGAAATGGGGATTCTTCTCCCTGTTTCTCCCTGAAGGTGTGCTGTGTTTCTGTCTCTCTCTCATTCTGTCTCCCTGATTCCCTGTCTCTCTCTCTCTCTCTCTCTCTCTCTCTCTCTCTCTCTCTCTCTCTCTCTCTCTCTCTAGACTGGCTTTCTCCACCATTGTAGCCACCACCAACTGCCTCTCCCAGTTACAGTCTTTACCATGTGCAGAGATTCACTAAGTGACCCTAAATCCCCAAGCCAGGATCCGGATAGAGAGATTTTGATTGGCCCAGATTTGGCCACATCCAAGCAGATGCTGTCCCTTCAGAAATATGCAGTAACTGCCAGAGGGCCAATGAGTTCATCAAAGTTCTTCTGTTGCAGGGAAAGACTGGGCCAACTGAGAAGCTTGAGTTCTCAAAGGGATTAGTGTAGAGATGACCAGAAATTGAATCCAGAGCTCCCAGAATTGAGCCCAGAAGGTCAGAGCTTAAAAGACATTCATGCAGGGATACCTGGGGGGCTCAGTCAGTTGAGCATCCAGCTCTTGATTTCGACCAGGTCATGATCCCAGGGTCATGGGACCAAGCCCCATGTCAGGCTCCATGCTGAATGTGAGCCTGCTTAGGATTCTCTCTCCTTCTCTCTCTCTCTCTCTCTCTCTCTCTCTCCTGCCCCTATCCCCCACTAGTGTTCTCTCTCTCTCTCTCAAAAAAAAAAAAAAAAAAGACACTCATATATTACTTAGTCTAACCTCTTCCCACATTTTATAGGGAAGGAATGGGGGAATGGGGTCCAGAGGTATGTGTTTTTCTGAGAGGCACTCCAGCCAATCAGTGACTGCCCTGGAACCAGAGCTCCTGGCTTCATGGTTCAATCTCAAGGTTTCAGAAGGCCAGACTTGATTTCTCTGAGAGCAGTGCTCTCCGATAGAACTTTTTGTGATGATGGAAATGTTTCATATCCATGCTGTTCAATATGGAGGCTCTTAAGCACTTCACATATGGCCATTATAGTTGAGAAACTGAATTTTAAATTTTACTTAATTTTAATTAATCTAAATTTAAGTCACCACATATGGATAGTGACTACCATATTGAACAGGACAGTCCTACAGCTTGAAGCCTTCTGATCACTCAGGAAAGGAGTAGACAACAAATCCCCACTAGATGAAGAATCAGAAGATAAAAATAGATAACCCATGCAAGCAAATATATAGAGAAGACCATTACTTTGTAAAAGTATTTGGTAATTATGGAAATGTAAAACAAAATTGCTTTAAGCTCTCTCCTTTTTGCCTATAAAATTGGTGAAAATAATTAACAAATGTAAATTATACCATTTAATCTCCCAACAACCTTGTGAAATAATAATTTCAAGTGTTCTCAGAATGCCTGGGCCAATCATGTCTCCACCCTTTGTGACTTCATCCCCCGATCCGTTATTAATATTACTACCTACCTCAGAGGGTGTTTTCTAGGGGCAAGTGGAAAAATGCATGTACAGGGCTCAGCACAGACCTGGATGTGACAGGTGCTCAATATATGTGAGCTGGGATTATTATCTGCATTTCACACGAGGCTCAGAGAGGCAACCAACTTGCTCCACATTGCCCACCGAGTAAGGGCTGGAGCCAGGATTCCCACTCAGGTCTCTCTGGCTCCAAAGCCTTCTTTTAAGTTGTCTCTATATGGCTCAGGGTCCCTTAGAACCCTCCCTTCTCCCCCGACTCATTCCTTCCTCATACCTTTGCCTCTAGAACCCTGGTGACTCTGTGGGCTGTCTAGACCGGATAGTCCCTCAGACCTGGCTCCTGAGCGCCCCTCCACACATTGAGAGCTGCCTGGGCTACGCACTGGTGGGGCTGCTGAGGGACCTGCTGGTCTCCTGGCAAGTCCTGCTGCCGCCCATGGGGAGGAAGCTCCCCTCTGTCCTGCAAGAAGAGAGGGAGAGTAAGGTCGGCCCCGGTGAAAATGAAGAGGAGGTGGAGGAAGGGTGAGCAAGCCACCAAGAGGCAGAGCTGAGACTTGCCTGGTCTTTGAATTCCAAAGCCAGTTTCCTTCCCAATGCTCCACAGATCCTCAGAAGCAGGAACGGAGAGTCCCGGAAGGGGTGATACACACAACCATCCCACGGGCTTCACTTTGCCTTTTACGAACTCATGGGACTTACAGCTAAGAAACTGCTAACACACCAAGATGCCAAATAACTAGCGAAAAGCCAGGCTTAGATGGAGGCGAAATTAGCTACACGATCCAACCACTCGCAAATCATTTCTCTACCACCACCTGTATCCAAAGATGAGGGGCCAATAAGAATACCCTCCAGCTGTCCCCAGGCTCCCAGCTGCCCTGGTTGTAAGAACAGGTTAATCTGTGGCATGTGGTTAGAGCATCCCCATGTGTTTTTACTTTGTCATACGTTTTTTTTAAAGGACCAGTCATCAGCATCATCAGGATTTATGAGTGTGGGAGCTGATCTTGAAAGACCACAACACTCAGAGGTAAGTGGACACCCAGGCTCAGAGGGACTAAGGGACCACTGAGGGAGAGGGGCAGAGCCAAGACTCTAATCCTATTAGGTTGGCCTTCTCGGGAGCCTGTTCTTTCTGCCACCTTTCCCTGCATCTAACTGGTCTCCAGGCACAGAGCCTACTCCTCAGGAACTGATGTACAGGTGGCTCCAGAAGTTCTGGAGGATGCCAGCACTGTCCCGGCCTCAGACTACAGTCTGGTAGCTTGATCTTCAATTCTGGGGCCAGCCCTTCTGTGTGGGAGACTGGCCCCTCTCGCTCATCTTCTTCCCATGTCCTACCCTAAATATTCATCCAACGACCCAGTGCTGGGACCACAGAAATGAGCAGGGAGTGATTCAGGCACGAGTTCACGGAGAGGCAGTGCTGGACTCTGGCTGAGATTCTGGGGTCAATTTGAGTTCTGCTACTTTCTCCCAAAGGATCCGGCTCCTGAGCCTCATTTTCCTCATGTCCCAGGTAGAAATAGCAGTAGCATAAGAGTGATGGTGCGTACAGGCCTCAGGGCCTAAAGGTAGTGGCCATTCTGCGTTCGTTCACCACACTCAGGGTTTGCCAGGCTGCACACACTCAGGCTGTGTGCAGGCTGCCAGAGGCAGGGATAAATCCATGTGGTTTGTCCTAAGAGGGGCACCTGGCTGGCTCAGTTGGTCGGACATGTGACTCTTTTTAAAAATGGTTTTAAGTTTATTTATTTGAGAGAGAGAGAGAATGTGAGAGTGGGGGGAACGGCAGAGAGAGACAGAGAGGGAGATGGAGAATCCCAAGCAGGCTCCACACCATCAGCGCAGAGCCTGACACGGGGCTCAAACTCACGAACCTCGAGATCATGACCTGAGCCAAAGTCGGATGCTTAACCCACTGAGCCACCCAGGTGCCCTGAACATACGACTCTTAATCTCAGGGTCATGAGTTCAAGCCCCACATTGGGTGCGGAGCCTACTTAAAATTAAAAAAAAAAAATTTTTTTTTTTTAATCCATGTGGTTCTTGAGGCCCAAGAAGATCCAGGAGGCAGATAGGTAAAACATTAGAGCTCCAGCCACTTGATCCTTCTTTTCCCCACCCTTTCCTATGCATGCTCCCCGGCCCCCCAAACACACAGGCCTGATTACCCAGGGACCACCTCCCACCCCAGGCCTGCCTTTGACCCTTGGCCCACTTTTAGCGTCCTAGAGGTGGTGGGAAGGGGGTATCAATCAGCATCTCAAAGCCCAGAGGAGCTTCCTTTGGGTGCGCAGCAGGCTCATCCTCCTCCCAACCTGGAGAGGGAGAGCCCACCCCCTGTGAGATGGGTGTGTGTTTTTCCCACACATCCCGGCCAGCCAATAGGGACACGGGATTTCAGGGGCGGGCCTGAGAAGTCCTCCGTAAAAGGAGGTGGGGCCCAGTGCCCGTTGGTCTGTTCTAGGTGTGAGGAGGTGCCAGGGGCTCCTCCGGGCTCTGGAGGTAGGCATGTCCTCCT
Source organism: Leopardus geoffroyi (assembly GCF_018350155.1). NCBI lineage: Eukaryota > Metazoa > Chordata > Mammalia > Carnivora > Felidae > Leopardus > Leopardus geoffroyi. The sequence goes on from NC_059328.1 coordinate 17,616,466, forward strand.
TGGGGCTGGGGGAGAGACCAGAGCATCCTCAGGTGTGAGGTGTGGGAAAGGCCCCTTCTCTGCCCCCTCGGCAAACTGATTTCCTTTTCTACCTCACCCTCGGCCAGCTGAGCTGGTCCGGTCCCAAGGAAGTTGAGTTTGGGGCAGGAGGCAGTCAGTTCATGCGCTGAGCACACCTCTCCTCTCTGAGCAGCTCCCAGCATGGGCAAAGAGAAGACCCACATCAACATTGTGGTCATCGGCCACGTGGATTCGGGCAAGTCCACCACAACGGGGCATCTCATCTACAAATGTGGGGGCATCGACAAGAGGACCATCGACAGGTTTGAGAAGGAGGCCGCGGAGGTGAGGCTGCTCTATCTGAGCCTCCCTGCCCTCCTTTCCAGCCTTGGTTTCCCTGGGAGGGATGCCTCTTGTGGGCTGGTAGGCGCTTTCCTGCTCACTCATGCCAGGCGGGTGGTATGGCTGCCATTTTCCAGGTGAGACAAATGAGGCTCCAAAGGGTGACAGCGCTTGCCTGAGGATGGCACCAAGGTTTAAATGTCAGTGTGACACCGATGCCATACTGTCTCTCAGAAGGTAAAGCTGCCATTTAAGAGGGGAAAGGATTTATTTGCCATGCTTCTGCCATGGACCTTAGGGCCCTGGATACAATGCTGAACTTGGCAAGCACTGCCCCCTAGAAACTCCTGGTCACACACCCTCCTGTTACACGATAAGCTCAGCAACAGCGTGGGTGCTGTAGGAAGCCCAGTCAGGAACAATGAACGCGTCCTGAGAGCCCTGAAGGCTTCCCTGAGGAAGAAACCTCCTCTGAGCCTTGAGGAAATGGGGCAGGTGTCCGTGAGCCACCAGGAGATTGGAACAGCAGGTGTAGTACACCTCAGGTGGAGAGTCATTGCCTGGTAGGACAGGGGATGCAGGCCTCGAGTGCCCTGGTAAAGAGCCTGGCCACTTTCCCTGCAGCCACTAAAGGGTTTCAAGCATGCGAGTGACAAGAATCACAGTATCTTTTCAGAAAAAGCACACTGGCTGCAACACGGGGACAACAGGCCCAAGGGCCCAATGGTGGGGGCTGGGAAGCCAGTTGGGAGGTTGTTGCTCCTGACCCACAGGAATAAAGATGGTGGCCTGGGCTCAGGCGGCAGCAGTGGGCATGGCATGGAGAATAATGGATGGAGTCCAGGGACTTGGAGTTGGGGAATCCACAGAACTTAGGAGTTAGCTGTAGGAAAGGGGGTAAGGGAGGAAGAAGAGCTGAGGGTGAGCCCCAAGTTTCTCACTTTGGAAACTGGAAGATCGGTGAATATCAGGAGCAGAGCTGGTCTGGAGTCTGCTCTAGATGTGTGAAATTTGAGGTGTCCACAGGGCTTTCTGTGCTGATGTCCAGGAGGGCAGCTGAGTATTGGAGTCCAGAGCTCAAGACAGAAAATAAGGTTGGAGACCAAACCACGGGAGTGAGCTGGGTACACGCTGTGGGAAAGGATGTGGGACAGAGTCCTGGGATGGGTGGAAAAAGAGCCCATGCAGGGGAATGAGAAGGGAGACCCAGGGAGGTGGGTGGAAAACCTTAGAGTTGAAAAGGCATCAAACAAGATGGGAATAGTCTGTAGAACCAGCTGCTGTAAAGGTATAAACATGGAAAAGAGAAAGCAATAGGTCATAAATCAGTGCCATCAGCTATTTTCCTAATCGTGGCTTCCTTGGGTATAGTTGGACTTGTGGGAGCGCTTATGTGCCAGGGGCTGCTAAGGAAAGTTTTAGAACTTTGAGAAAGAGACTGGTCCACAGTCAATATGACAGAAGCATAACCAGAGTTATAGAAAAAAAACAAATGGTCTGATGCAGTGGTTCTCAAACTTTCTGGTCTCAAGAACTCTTTACATTCTTAAAGCCACCCAAAGGAGTTTATGTGAATTATATATTTATGATATTCAAATTTGAAAGTGAGGTTTTAAAAATGCTTAATTCGTTGGGGTGCCCGGGGTGGCTCAGTCGGTTGAGTGTCTGACTCTTAATTTCCACTCAGGTCATGACCCCAGGGTTGTGGGATTGAGTCCCGTGTAGGGCTGCAAGCTGAGTGTGGAGCCTGCTTGGGATTCTCTCTCCCTCTGCTCCTCTCCCCCATTTGCATGCATGTGCGCTCTCTCCCTCAAAAAATGCTTAATTCACTTAAAAATAATAGTAATAAACTCTTAATATGTTAACATATTTTTCATACAGAGTAAGTGTGATACGTAACTATTTTCCAAAACAGAAAATGTTGGGAGGGTGGCACTGTTTTACATTTTTGCTGATAGCTTTAACGCCTGGCTTAATAGAAGACAGCTGGATTCTCACCTTCTGCAATCAGTCTGTTGTGATTTCACATGTCATGTAACCTCTAGAAAAGACTACACAATGGTGAGAGAGTGAGGGCGGGGGAGGCAAATAACGTCTTCATATTATAAATAACAGTTTTGACCTTGCAAACTCTAAAAGGTATCAGGGTCTCCGGACCACTCTTTGATAGCTGCTTATCTAATAAATATTCTAAACTACAATGGATTTTATAGACGTTCCTACAGTGACAAAAGTTAGGACACCTGGGTTCTAATTCCATCTTTTAATAACCTAATTAGTTTTCTTGGGGGGTGCCACCTGGTCTCTGGTCTTTCTTGTTCTCCACTCTGCCCTCTAATTAGAGCTAAAATGAACAGATGCCCAGGTTCCGTGAGCTGGCAAGTGGTAGAGTTTTCCCTGAACAAGCATGCTAACTTGAATATGCTACCACCTTTAGGTAGTCTCATTTTTACCAGTGCTGAAAGAAGCTCAACTTTTCCAGGGTGTCACGAGTAATTATCAGCCATAGATACTGGTTTAACATTTAACATAGGTAGTGGGTGAGAGTCTGAACTGGAGTCTGATGCTTTGGGTTCAAATCCTGACTCTGTTGTTTATTAATTGTATGATCTTGGGCCAGTCAGTTAATTTCTCTGTTACTTGATCTGCAAGATGAAGATAATAAAACTTCACTGAGTTGTTGGGAGATTAAATGAGATAACCCATGTTAAATGCTTAAAACAGCACTGAGCCCATGGTCAGAATTACTTATGTGTTTGCTACTACTGATTGAGGGCTTGCTGACCATGTGCCAGTGGTCCACATGCCTGCCTAGGCACTCTGTCATTTGGCCCTGCATCACTCTGACTTTAAAACATGCTCTGAAAGAAAAAATTAATTATATAAGTGATAAATTCTATTGTTTGGAAGATTCAAAGGCATCTCCATACACTCACTGCCCTGTTACCATCCCTCTCACTCTCAACTCGTTTGGGAACTTCTTTCTTGGTTCATGGGAAGCTTTGGATACAGGGGTGACCCTAGGGTCTTCCCTCCTATTCCTGGACCAGGTGGGCAAAGGTTCCTTCAAGTACGCCTGGGTACTGGACAAGCTGAAGGCAGAGCGGGAACGTGGCATCACCATTGACATCTCCCTGTGGAAATTTGAGACCAAAAAATACTACATCACCATCATCGATGCCCCAGGCCACCGTGACTTCATCAAGAACATGATCACAGGCACCTCACAGGTACCACTAGTGTTGTCTTGGCTCTGCTTTGGGGGTGGGCAGTGGGTGTCCCAGGCCAAATTTGAGCTGGGCCTTCTTGCCCCTGTCACTTGGGCCAGGCAGACTGCGCTGTGCTGATTGTGGCAAGTGGTGTAGGTGAGTTTGAGTCTGGCATCTCTAAGAATGGGCAGACCCGTGAGCATGTACTGCTGGCCTATACACTGGGTGTGAAGCAGCTCATCGTGGCAGTCAATAAGATGGACATCACGGAGCCTCCTTACAGTAGTGCACGCTTTGAGGAGATCAGCAAGGAGGTGAAGGCCTATATCAAGAAGATCGGTTACAACTCTGAGGCTGTTGCCTTTGTGCCCATCTCCGGCTGGCATGGAGACAACATGATAGAACCCAGCAACAAGGTGAGAGCTGACTGGGACAGGGCCAATTCAATGCAACATTCCCACTCAAATCTTTGAGCTTCTCCTAGAATTACCAGCATTTTTAGCATGCTTATGGGCCAATCACTGTGCAGGGTCTCCTTCCCCAAGGGTTACATAATTTGATCCCCATTTTACAGATAAACAGAGATTACTCAAGACTATACAACTAGAAAGCACAGAGTTGCATTGTACAATGTAGTAGTTACATGTGGCTATTAAATTATTAAAGTTAAGCCAAATGAAATCATTTCAGTTCCTTAGTTGTATTAGCTACATTTCAAGTGCCCAACAAACATATGGGGCTACCATATTGGACAGGGAAGTTACAGAATATTTCCACCTTTGCAGAAAGTTCTGTTAAGCAGTGCCAGCAGAGTCTAGAATTCTAGTCCATGCCTATAGCATCTAAGCTATCTCTCAAGGCAGATTAGGAAGTGTGGGGGCAATATAAATGTGTCTAAGATATGGTCACTGTGTTCATGGATCCTGGAACCTAACAGAGTTTAAAATTTGTAAATGAGTGTCTCCCTACAAAGGAAGTCTAGCTCTGGCATCAGACCTGGGTTCAAGCCCCAGCTTTTTCCCTCACCCAGAGTAAAGGGGTAAGAGAGGAATTAATACTCTCTGCCTAAGGACTCCTTTCATGGGACTTTGAGAATTAAGTGAGAGACTCCACATGGGTTCATGCATACAGTTGGTGCTCAAATGCTAACTCAAATGCTAACTGCTATCTATCACTAATACTGCCTAAAGCCTACCTTTTCTATAACTGACTTGAGGATTCTTAGCCGTTTCCTCCACATGTACATATCAGAACCTTTTTCTGATTGTAAAAATGTTAGACATTACTTTTATAATGAGCCTTTCATGTAGATATGAAGCATAAACTGCAATCCCATAGCTTATAGATAACCTGGTTTTCATGCAATTCTTTCTAGATATTCACAGCTGGACTTAAACTGTATGTGATTTTTCTAGAAACTCTTTGTTTAGAATCTTCTTTGCCATTTAAACCTGTTTAATACTTAATGGGTGTTTTATATTGCAGATCACAGAGGTACAGTTTAGCCATATCCTTATTAAATGAAAATGGTATTTGAGAAATTACCATGTGCCAGACACCAGACTAAACACTTTACATGGACACAACCCCATGAAGAACGCATTTTATTCCCATGTAAAATAAGAAAACTGGGACACAGTGTAGTTAAATAATAGCCCAAGGTCACCAGCTTCCAAGAATATGGTTTCTTGTTTTGTTAAAAACCACCATAATCATCTTGGTAAATAAATCTTTGCATGTGTCCTCGATAATTTAATTAGAATAAATTCCTACTGAAACAAAGGGTAGGCATTATTTCAGAGTCTTCTGACACATATTGCCCAACCGTCCTTAGGAAAGATTAGAACTACCATTGGCAGTGTGTTCACTTGGATGGTACTTCAACATTTGCATGCTGGGCACTGTCCTTGGTGCTGAGGGTGTGGTGGGGAATGAGACCCAGCGCTGCTCGTGGCACTGCAGTCTTGGGTCTTGGGTGGGAGAGGCAGGGGGGTGGTAATATAGTGGATGATGACAAATGCTAAGAAAAACTTAAGGATGAGGGGGGCATGGTATGAGAGAGTTCCTCTATATTGGGTGGTGAAGGCGGGCTCTTCTAAAATGACCATAGAACAGAAACCTAAAGCTTCGATGCCCATTCCCCAAATATGAGCACATAGTTCAGCTAGTGAAATAAGGGGATTTTATCTTCTTGTCCCTTCGGGCATTTATTGGGCATCTAGTATGTTCTAGATGCTAAAAGAACAAAACATGCAGTCAGTGGACTAGACAGTACATTTAGGATTTAGGCTCCACTCTCAAGAAATACCTGTGACATTGGAGACATCAGTTTTCCCATTTTTAAGATGGGGGGTGATGCTGACCTCCTAGGCTTATTATGCAGGCCTCTAAGTTGGCATAGAGCCAAGTTAGTGTCCAAGTTCATCAAACTAATAGAAGAGATTATCCTCACAATGAGGTTCTCTTTGAGTGGGGCGTTGGCCTCCTTATCAACTTCTTGTTTGGGCATTGGGCAACCTACTTTTGATCCTCAATTATTCCTCTGTAAAAAGAGGAAATGTTCTTTTTTTTTAACGTTTGAATTATTTATATAAAAATGCTTATTACAGTTCTTCAAAGCCTCCTGCTTCCCTTCCACCCCACGCCCCCTGCTTACTAGAGTTGAATATTAATAGAAATTATAGCTTTATTCCTTGAGTCACCCATTTTTTAGTCCATTAGGCAAGACGTGTTCTGTGTGGCTTCTGTGCTGCATAGCTCTGCTTCTCCCTCACAGAAGAGGGCTTACTTGACTGGAGCCTTCTTCCCTACCCACCAAAGCCATCCCTGATCCCCCTTACCGACCCTTTCACCCACGGCAGTCCCTGCTCCTCTCTCTTCTGAGAGATTGTTGTGTGTGATTCCAAGGCCAGGGCACCTCTCCCATGTCCTGCCTTTAATCAATAGGTAAGGGCTGCTATTGCTTTGACACTGATGGTAGACTGAGATTTCAAAGCCTAGGGATTTTCTCAAGGGTCTATGACTGGAAAGGAGAAATGTGACTGGGATTCCACCAGTTTGCCTTAGGCCTGAGCTAAGGCCACATGCTGATCAGCTCTGCCGCTTGATGGCTGGCTGCTCACTTGGCCTTTCACATCAACCTCCTTGGCTCTTTCTGTACCTCCTCTGTCCTGGATTTCCAGTTAGCTGATACATCTCTGAAGGCAAAGATGACGTTTCTGATGAGCTTTGGCGAGGGTTTTTAGAGAAGTAAATAAAGTGTCTGCTTAAAAGGCATGCATACGATGTTATTGTTATACTTAGTTATCCTTTTAGAAGGCCTCACACTCAATAATGCTCTCCTGGCCTAAGATGTTGGGGAACATCTAGTGTTCAGAAGGTGTGAGTGTTAGAGTATTTGAGTTGTATCTTCATTCTCGCTCCTGATGCTTACTTAATTCTGCTGTATGTTTTTTCTGCTCCTTTGTTTCCCCATCTGTGGAATGACAAGATGGAATGAGACCTAAGAGCTAATCAGACTCTAGGAATCTCTGCTTCCTAAAAATATTGGCTCAAGTTGGGCAACAACTACAAGACTTAGAAGAATGGCCACCACTTAGTGGGTGTTTAGTACATGTCGAACATTGTGCTTGGTGGATTGCATGTGGCCTTTTGTGTTTTACTTGAGCCTGCAAGGTAGGTGGGGATATGTTTCATAGATGAGGAAGCTAAGGCTCAAAATGCATTGAAAAATTGCTTGAGGGGCGCCTGGGTGGCGCAGTCGGTTAAGCGTCCGACTTCAGCCAGGTCACGATCTCGCGGTCCGTGAGTTCGAGCCCCACGTCGGGCTCTGGGCTGATGGCTCAGAGCCTGGAGCCTGTTTCCGATTCTGTGTCTCCCTCTCTCTCTGCCCCTCCCCCGTTCATGCTCTGTCTCTCTCGGTCCCAAAAATAAATAAACGTTGAAAAAAAAAATAATTAAAAATAAATAAATAAATAAATAAATAAAAATTGCTTGAAATCTCATGTTAAAACCAGTTTGGCACCTGGGACAGGCTCCCTCAAGCCTAAGTGAGCTGCACATTTGGTGGCTTTTCCAGATGTCCTGGTTCAGAGGCTGGAAGATCACCAGGAAGGAAGGAAACATGGTGGGCATGACCCTGCTAGAAGCGCTAGACTCCATCATGCCCCCTGCCCGCCCTGTGAACAAGCCCCTGCGGCTGCCTCTGCAGGACGTATATAAGATTGGGGGTGAGTACATGCTGTGTTGGGGGTGCTTGGGGTTGGGGGCTCGTGGAGGTCTGGCCGCTGACAGCTGTGGTTGCTTTGTCCCCCAGGCATTGGCACTGTGCCCGTGGGCCGGGTAGAAACAGGCTTCCTCAGGCCCGGCATGGTGGTGACCTTTGCCCCTTGCAATATCACCACGGAGGTCAAGTCTGTAGAGATGCACCACGAGGCCCTGGCTGAGGCCCTGCCCGGCGACAATGTGGGCTTCAATGTGAAGAACGTGTCGGTGAAGGACATCAAGCGGGGCTATGTGGCAGGAGACAGCAAGAATGACCCGCCCTCAGAGGTGGGGAGCTTCGTCTCCCAGGTGAGGAGGACCATTTAAGGGGTGTCCTCCTGAGACAGCCACACTGTCCTAGGAGAAGAATGGCCCACTGGGTCATTCAGGAAGTGGGCCCTGAGCATATGCTCCATGCTAGGCTCTTGGCCTTCAGTGTAGGTACAGTCCAACTGTCCGGGTTAGGATCCTGATTGCAGCTTATTTGCTACTTTGCCCTTTAACTAAACAACGTACTTTGCTGATCTTAGCTTCCACCAAGTATGGTCTTGATGTCTTAAAGAGGTTTTTCAAACCAGGTGGATTAGAATCACCTGGGGAGTGTTTCAAAAATGCAGACTCCTGGGGCCCTTGGGTGGCTGGGACTTAGCACCTGGTGCTTAGGACTTGAGCTCAAGTCATGATCTTCACTGGCTCATTGCTATCAGTGCCCGCTTCAGATCCTCTGTCCTCTCTCTCTGCTCTTCTCCTGCTTGCATTTGCATGCGCACTTGGCGCACACTCTCTCTCAAAAATAAACGTTAAAAAAATGCAGATTCCAGGCGTGCCTGGGTGGCTCAGTCACTTGAGTGTCCAACTTTGGCTCAGGTCATGATCTCATGGTTCATGAGTTTGAGCCCCGCCTCCGGCTCTGTGCTGACAGCTCAGAGCCTGGAGCCTGCTTCAGATTCTGTGTCTCCCTCTCTCTGCGCCTCCCCAACTCACTCTCGGTCTGTCTCTCAAAAATAAACATTAAAAAATTTTTTTAATTTATTTTTGAGAGACAGAGCACAAGTGAGGGAGGGGCAAACAGAATCTGAAGCAGGCTACAGGCCCCAAGCTACCAGCACCGAGCCCGACGCAGGGCTCAAACTCACGAACCCACGAACTGTGAGATCGTGACCTGAGCCAAAGTCAGAAGCTTAACTGACTGAACCATCAGGCGCCTCCCCCCACCCTCATAATTTTTTAATGCAGATTCCTAACACTCTTCTCAGTGGTTCTGGGAAGTGATGCAGTAGACATGGGTGGAACCTGGGAATCTGTACGTTAGAGCTCTCAGGTGTTTCCTTGGCCCAGAGTTAGAATGTGAAGGCTGTTCTAGATGCAAAGTCTGGCACATTCTTACTTGTGCGTGTGGAGCCTGGTGCTACCTTGTAGTGAGCTTGGGAACATTAAATGAGGCGGTGATATGTAAAACAGCTGACCTGGGGCCAACAGGTCATCTAACAAGTTAGTTAGCTGCTATTATAATCCATCTTCTGAATGGTGGGGAAAAGTAGTACGTAAATAATGTACAAATGTGTTGGTTTTAGTGTCACTCACCCCCAGCTCTGCCACTTGCCTGCTGTTCCATCATGGGTAAGTTACTCAGGCTCTCTGCTGTGAAAATTAAATCGGAATGCATGAGATCTACTTAGCACAGAACTTGGTATAGTCAATAAATGTTCAAATGCTCACTATAACTTAAAATGTGTCCAAGGGGCCTGACCCCTTGGCTGGTCAGGGCTGCCTCCTTTGGAGGATGCTTGGCTAATCCCCTCCCCGGCTCCCATCCCACCCTGGGTTCCAGGTGATCATTCTCAACCACCCTGGCAGTATTGCAGCTGGCTACTCACCAGTTCTGGACTGCCACACGGCCCACATCGCCTGTAAGTTTGCAGAGCTCAGGGAGAAGATCGACCGGCGCTCAGGCAAGAAGCTGGAAGATAATCCCAAAGCCCTAAAGTCTGGGGACTCGGCCATTGTTCAGATGATCCCACGAAAGCCCATGTGTGTAGAAAGCTTCTCAGAGTACCCACCCCTTGGTAAGTCCTGACAGCACCTGGCTAGTGGGGCTGCCCCATCCTCCTCCTGGCTCCAGGGAGCCAGTTAGCCAATGTGTCACATCCAAGCCAGGTTGCAGAACCTGGTTAGAAGGACCTGAGTTCCAGGTTAGAGGGGCTCAACAACAACAACAACAACAACAAAAAAAAAAAAAAAAGGAAAATGGTTTTTGTCTAGTGTCATACAGCAAGGCAGGGGCCACTTTAGAGCCCTTGTTACTCAAAGCAGGGTCCGTGGACTAGCAGCATGGGCATCCCCTGGGAGGTGGTTAGACATGCAGAACCTCAGGCCCCACCCAGACCTGCTGAACTCAAGTCTGCAGTTTAACAATATCCCCAGGTAATCGGGATGCATATCGATTTAAGACACTCTGATCCAGAGGAGGTGAATAAAGCAGAGATTATTAGGGATCTTCTTTTTCCATCTTCTCTAGTGCAGTGGTTTTCAAACCTGGCGGATAATCAGAACCACCGACGGACCCTATTAAACCCAGTGGCTCAGACCCTGATAGATTCACCTGGTCAGGGCTGCAGCCTAGGAGTCTGTTTCTTAGATTCCCCAAGTATATTATACATGGCTAGATTTGAACAATTAACCTAGAATGTTCTGAACTCTAATGTATAGGGGGTAGGCACTTTTGTACAGTGCCTATTCTGTGCTAGATGATAGAGATTTTTTAAAATTTTTTTAAACGTTTATTTATTTTTGAGAGAGGGAGACCGAATGTAAGCGGGGGGGTGGGGCAGAGAGAGGGAGACACAGAATTGGAAGCAGGCTCCAGGCTCTGAGCTGTCAGCACAGAGCCCGATGCAGGGCTCGAACTCACGAGCTGTGAGATCATGATCTGAGCCGAAGTCAGACGCTCAACCGACTGAGCCACCCAGGCACCCCACAGATGATAGAGCTTTATAAACAAACAAGTCCCAGCCTTCAGGGTCTCCCAGGGTGTGAATTTCAAAAGGCTAATTTTAGAGGCGGGCCACAGAGGCTGCCACATGAATCTTACAAGGCTGGTCTAGTACTTCCTATCTCTGCCAAAAATACTATGAGGTTGAAGCCAGATGCCATAAGCCTTTCCCTCCACCACTTGAAGTCAGAGAGCATTCAAGAACTCCCCTCCCCTAGGAGAAGCATCTGCCAGATTCACAGTTGAATGTAAATGAGCTCCGTCCTGTGGGTTGTTGTGGTGGGCACAGAGAAAGAGCTAGTTGGTTGGTGGCCGGGAGCATCGGTATGGTAGGCTGGTGAGTTGCACCAAAAGCAAAGTTTTTCCCTGTGACCTTTACTTATGGAAATGGGATGACAGTCCAGTGGCTAAGAATGTAAGTGTTGGTTTGAGACTTTCTGGGTTTTCAACCATCACAGCAGAGTGACCTCCTTCTTTCCCCCAGCTTTCCCAACTATAAAGTAGATAGGAGATCTAGGAGACATGAAAATTAAATGCACTCATATGTATAATTTAGGGTATTACTTACTTGGCTTCCCGTGCAAGTGTCCTAGCTCGTGCCTTGGTAGCATTCCCCATTTGTTTCTTCATGTCCTGTGTCCTAGGTCGCTTCGCTGTCCGTGACATGAGGCAGACGGTGGCGGTTGGGGTCATCAAGGCTGTGGAGAAAAAAGCAGCAACTGGTGGCAAAGTCACCAAATCTGCCATGAAAGCAGCCAGGAAGTGAGTGGTGACAGCTACTTCAGGCCTTTCCAGGCCAGGAGCAGCCCAGGAGGAGCCACAGCTGGAAAAGAATGGGCTCAAGGAGAAGCCTTGGACTTACTCTTCTCTTGCCTTAACTGTCTTAAACCTGCCCCCTGCTAATGCAGTTTTCTTTTTGCTGAGGAGCTTGAGGCATGGGAATAAAGCACACCAAGACTTTTTGCCCCTGCCTCTATTGGCCTTGATGTTGCAAGCAAGGAGGAAGCAGGTGGAGTGCTCGGTCTAATTCTACCCCTTGCTTTCCTTCTGGTGCCTGACTGGTGCAAGAACCAGAGAGCTGGGGTCACAGGGAGGAAAAGGTGTAAAGAGAAAAGTCCAGGGCAGCTTTTGGCCCCGGCCAAGTTCATCAGTTCCTAGAACAGGACTCTAGTGTTAAACAGCCTGACTTTAGTGTCTATAAAAGTTACTAAACTTCTGTGTGCCTTGCTCATCTGTAAAATGGGAAAACAATGTCTGCCTCCACAGGGATGTTGAAGTTTGAGCAAGCTGGTATTTGCTGGGCATGGTAATTAGCTACTCTCATTAACATGGTGTGGGCACTGGAGGCAAGTGAGCACTATCCTGGGATAGCACTATCCAGAACTGGAGAAGTTCTGTTGGAAAAAAGTTGGCAGGGGGAGAGTGAGCCCTGAGATTTGTAGGGCAAGCTCTGTTTTAGATCTGCAGGGTACATGTCTCCCTCAGGTTATTTTAACTTCAGCTTGACAATTTTAGAGTTACGAAGCTGCAAGAAACCCCAGGTTTCTTTCACCCAGAATCCCCAAATCCTATTTACATTTTTTCCCTGAATTATTTGAGAGTGATCTGCAGACATGATGGCCATTTACAGCAAATGCTGCAGGTGTATTTCTTAAATCCAAAAGAATATTCTGATATAACCAAGATAAAGTGATCAGAATGAGGGTGTTAAATTAACATGGGTCCACTTCTGAAATCTGCAGGTCTAATTCAGATTTCACCAGTTACTCCAAAAACATGCTTCACGGCAAAAGAAAACCCAGGATCATGTGTTGCATTAAGCATCTTGTCTCTTTATTCCAAGTTTTGGAGCCGCCCCTCCCTTGGTTTGGTTTCTCTGAGAGGTTTGACTGAGGCCTCAGCTCTGAGCTAGCTAGTGGGTGCTTGGAGGAAGCTCAAGGGTACAGGGGTGACTGATGGGGGGGGAGGGGGACGAGGGGTCTTTTTACTCTCCTCCCTCAACCCAGCTTCCCAGAAGTCCCCTTTGACCCTACTGGATGAAACAAGGAGAGCCTGGGGGATTTTACCTCCCCTGTAGCAGTGGGAGAAGGGAATTATGGCAGCAGAAATAGGCTTGTCTCTTTTGCCACCAAAGCCTTCTATCCATTTATTCCTGTTAAAGAAACTGACTGATTCGAGATTCTACCTCGGTTGTGGATCCTGGCAGCCCCTTGAGTCCTGATGTTGAGGATTTAGTGTAAACCAGGAAGCTCTATTACTGTTTGCGATTGGACCCTTCATCAGAGACCGATCTTGCAAAGCCCTTTTTGTGACTGCAGGTTGACTCTTGACTATACACCGTGTCTAACACAATTGGGGGGGGGGGGCGGGGTGTGTAAGTTTGTTTGGCTCTAGTGGGTTTGTATTAAGAGCAACCTCGTATTGCAAGCTTACTGCGTGCCCTATGCAATTACCTTTGATTTTCACAACAACCGCATATGATCTAGGTACCCATTTTATCTTTTAATTTTTTTTAACGTTTGTTTTTGAAGGAGGGAGAGAGGAAGGGGGGTAGGGGGGAGGAGTAGAGCGAGGGAGACACAGAACCGGAAGCAGGCTCCAGGCTCTGAGCTGTCAGCCCAGAGCCCGACGCGGGGCTCGAACCTACGAACCTCGAGATCATGACCTGAGCTGAAGTCGGACGCTCAACCGACTGAGCCACCCAGGCGCCCCTAGGTACCCATTTTAAAGCCGAGGGAAACTGAGGCTGAAAGAGGTCTAATTGGTAACCTGCCCTGGGTCGCATAGCGATGAGCTAGCCAAGATAAGAGCACAGCTGCCTGTCTCCACAGCTCAGGACTCTTAAGCCACCACTGTTCTAATTGTATACATTCCATTTGTTTACATTTTTATCGAATAAAATAAAATTTTTACTTCACAGTTTGCATAATTGATTTCATGTAGTTCTGGAAGTCTCATCACGCAAGAACCACCAGGTCCGGAGACTGGGGGGAAGGAAGAGCGTCAACGGAGACCGGAAGCTCAATGAAAAGTCCGTTCGGGAGTTTTAAAAACCGCTTTTGGAAAACCCAGGTCCCGGGGGTCTGCCGGCGTCGCCCGCGGCTGCCGGCAGCGCCCACCAGGCCTCGCCGGACGCTGCGTCGCGTCGCTCGGGCCCCTCCTGCTCCTCCTCAGCTCTCCCTTTAGCCTGGGAAAAGAGCCCGCCTCCTGACCCATAAGGCCCTGGGCCGGAAGCTCCACTTTCTCTTCCTGTCCTCCACCATGGCGGTGAGTAGCTGAGCCTTCGGTTTGCTTCCCTTCATCCGCCTTCATCCACGGCCGGCCGAGCCCGCGGGAGCTGCCTCGTCCGCGGCCGGAGGAGAAGGGAGCCCGCAGTGCTGGCCGTGCCGAAACTGGCAGAGCCATGCGGGCGCAGGGCGCGGAGCTGAACCCTGTCGCCTCCCCTCCGCTCTCTCAGGAGCGGGCTCGGAGCAGGCGCCGGGAGGGCTCAGAAGCATAGCCCGTAGGCTGCAGGGAGGGCGAGCGGAGCGAACGGAGGGGCTGGCACGCGGTGTCAGGACCTGTTGCCCGGTCTGAGGACTTGAGACCTCCCCGGCGCTGGGGAACCTCAGCCTGTTTGTCCGCTTGGGGGAGGCGCTCGCCTTCTGCCGCAGCCGCTGGGCTGCTTCGGAACGGAACGGGGACGTCGCACAACCACGTGTTTCCCGTTTCCCCAGCTTTTCAATTCGATTTTCTCCCCCATTAGCTTTATAATGGGGACGCGCTCCGACACCTTACACGTTGAGTCCCTTGGGCTTCATCCACTGCCTGTAATTTTAACTCCCGATACCCGTCCTGAGTTTCCATTCACCCATTCCGTGCGTCGAGGAAGAGACCAGATCCCGAGCTGCCTGCCTTGGTGCCTCCCAGACTTTTTTGAACCCTTAGGGCCTTCGTTAGGAATGGGGATGAGCAGAGATCGGTAATGCTGTGTATCCAAATGCTGGACTCGCAGCTGTGGCGGGGTTGTGTGTTGACTGCTGCGCTTCCCGTGTTGCAGCAGGATCAAGGTGAAAAGGAGAACCCCATGCGGGAACTTCGCATCCGCAAGCTCTGCCTCAACATCTGTGTGGGGGAGAGTGGAGACAGACTGACCAGGGCAGCCAAGGTGCTGGAGCAGCTCACAGGCCAGACCCCTGTGTTCTCCAAAGGTGAGCAGTGGCAGTCAGGGGAGAGGACTGGTGGCCGAGTATGCCTGGGTGTTTCCTAATTTACCTGGTTTCCAGCCTGTTGAGGGCCCGTTTTGCAAGTGACAGTTGGTATCCCTCAAAAGCATTAGCTTCCTACAGTACCCCAGACATATCCTCGTTTCAAAATTGGTTTTGGTGTTGGGATACCAGGTTTTTAAGTTAGGAGGGATGAAGCTAGGACTGGTCCAGGGAGAGATTTTACAGGCAGAGTGGAAATGTTGGGAATACAGTAAATGGTATTTGGCTTGATTCACATTTAGAATTTAGGGGCTACATTAAGAACAGAGTTGTGTGGGGCACCTGGATGGCTCAGTGAGTTAAGTGGTGGACTCTTGATTTCTGCTCAGGTCATGATCTCGTGAAATCAAGCCCTGCGTCGCGCTCCATGTGCTGCTTGGGATTCTCTCCCTCTGTCTGCCCCTCCCCTGCTATGCGCGTGCTCACTTGCACTGTCTCTCAAAATAATAAGCTTTGTTTGTTTTTAATGTTTTTTTTTTTTGAGAGAGAGAGAGTGCAAGCAGGATTGGGGCAGAGAGAGAGGGAGACACAGAATCTAAAGCAGGCTCCAGGCTCTGAGCTGTCGGCACAGCCCAACACTGGGCTAGAACCAACAGACCGTGAGATGACCTGAGCTGAAGTCAGACGCTTAACCGACTGAGCCACCCAGGCGCCCCTCAAAATAAATAAACTTTTACAAAAATAATGTAAAACACAGAGTTGTGTACCTAGACTAATGGGGTTCAGCTCGTAGCTCCATCACTTGCTGGTCTGACTTTGGCCTTTTTGGGTCTGTTTCCTCATTGGCCTGAAGGGGATGTTAATGAGCTTGTGATGGATAGAGAGAATGAATTGTGTGAAATGCCTGCTGCCTGCCAAGCCCAGTGTAGATACTATCATTGTGTTGATTTTTTTGTTTTTGAAGTTTCATTGCTTTAGGATACTGGAATATGGCAAGTTCATGGGTTCAGAGCCTGCCTCTTATTTGGGGCACGTTAACCTCCCAGAACTTCATCTGTGATAGGAGGGTATTACAATAAGACTTTAGAGAATGTTAGCTACTATCAATAATGTTTTGTTTAGAACACGATGGTCATACTCCTTTCTAGTGGCCTATTCTGGCCGTGTACTTGGCCCCTCCTGAGACTTCGACATTACGACTTGGAAGCTCTTAATTGCTGAAGTTACAACTGAGTGACTTGGAATTGGAAAATCTATTTTCTGTGTTAAGGATGAAACAGATGTGGGTGACACCGGTTAGAATGCCACCACTTAGGATGTGGATGGATGCTTCATGTCTCTTAGACCTGGAGATGATGTTCTGGGGAAGAGGTGAGTGGGGTGGACGTGTGATACCAGACTCCTTGTTTCTCCCTACCTGCAGCTAGATACACTGTTAGATCCTTTGGTATCAGGAGAAATGAAAAGATTGCTGTCCACTGCACGGTCCGTGGGGCCAAGGCAGAAGAAATCCTGGAGAAAGGTCTAAAGGTGAGGCTGACCTCTGTGAATGATTTCTCTGGGTTTTCCTGTGCCCTTTACATGTTGGGAAAGTTCTACGAAATCTACAGTTGTGACATGATTTGTGTTGTGGGAAAATAAGATTTTATCCATGATCAAGTTAATCGAATCGTATCTCTGGGGTGCTGAATGTTGTGGACTAAGCTAGTAATTTTGGGAGAATTTGAGTTGACACGGGGTGTAATTGCATTTTTCTCCTTAGGTGCGAGAGTATGAGTTAAGAAAAAATAACTTCTCCGATACTGGAAACTTTGGTTTTGGGATCCAGGAGCACATCGATCTGGGGATCAAATATGACCCAAGCATTGGTATCTATGGCCTGGACTTCTATGTGGTATGGATATTTAATCTTTTCCACTCCTGGTCTGTGAGGAGAGTAGACTCTGCCTACTCCTTTATTGCGTATGTGCTATCTTGATGTTACGATGTTGGATTGAAGCTTTGAGTGTTGTCTGCTTCGTGTTGTCCCCCTTGGGAAGATGTGCCTCATTTGTGGCAGGTGTAGGAATACAACACTGAACTAGATAGACAGGATGCTGCTATTGTGAAGATTATAGTCTAGCATCTAACAAGCACCATTACGGCTTAGAGGCTGGTGAAGGAACTATTCCACCCACTGAATTGAAAATTTGAGTGAGTTCTGGTGCTGTATTTGGCGTGTGGGTTGGCTGTACTAAGGCCGCTCTTTCCCAGCTCCTTCCCTTAGGGAAGGTAGGGTGGCTTCCATCCAGAGGACGTAGATACATGTTTGGTGATGTGGCAGTTTGCTCAGTCAGGATAGGGATTTCAATGTACAAATGACCATTTGTGTGTTTGTCCAACCATGAAACTAAATAGCAAAAACCAGAAGTCCTGACTAGTGTGGAACCTGAGTAATGGCAGCACCCGCATTAGATTTGAATATCCAAATGCTAAGGAGAATCAGGTGATCACAGGAAGTTTGGGAGAAGCAAGGCTTTAAGAAGCACTTTTGAACTGAAGCAGAAAAAACGAATAACTATTTCTTTGTGCTTCTCAGAATCTGAAATTTTCTATAATGTATATATTATAGTAAGATTTTTTTTCTTTTTTAATTTAATGTTCTTTTAAAAATGTGCTTTGGAGACTGGGGAGCAATGGTGGAGAATCCTTAGCTACCATTGGAAATCAGGCTGGGAGGGTGGGAGGTGCTTGCAAGTTCCAGCCTCCAAAGCAGATTTAAAGTGTGGTATGTTGTCCTGGATGCTGCTAACAGTTTTAGCAGACCCTGAGATCGTGGGTCTCTTGCTCCAGAATTCGCTCGGGCCACCAAATGACTCTTGATGATCAGTCTCAAATGTGTGAGTCTTGTCCGTGTACTCTTGACTCTGAGCTGGCTAGGTGACTGTTGGTTATTCCTGGGACAGGTGCTGGGTAGGCCAGGTTTCAGCATCGCAGACAAGAAGCGCAGGACAGGCTGCATTGGGGCCAAACACAGAATCAGCAAAGAGGAGGCCATGCGCTGGTTCCAACAGAAGGTAAAGCTGATTTATCTCAGGTGAAGTGGTGGAATGTGGTGTTGGAGTTGGGATTTGGGGGTGCAAAATCCAGCACCATTTGGTGGGTAGTTTCTTTAAAGGTAGTATATTTGGGCAACTTGGCAAACGTGGGCTTCCAGGGTTGGTGGTTTGAACACCCAGAATCAGGCTTTCTCCCCACCCCCATAAATGCAGGTCATTGGAAGGGGAGGAATATGGCTTTAATAGGAGCCCCCTTTTCTCAGGGTCAAGCACAGTTTGAGCACAATGTAGTAGTTGTTAAAACTGGCCAGCTTCCTGTTCAGTCTAGAAGGGATGTGGGATTCCGAGCTGAATTCATGTGTCAGATTTGGAGTCTCAAACGTTAGCCATTGCTGCAATCTTTGCTGTTGCCTCCTGTTGTGAAAAAATAAAATCTCTTCTCTTTCAGTATGATGGGATCATCCTTCCTGGCAAATAAATTCCCGTTTCTATCCAAAAGGCCAATAAAAACTTTTCAGTGAAATGTACATATTACTGTTGTGTGTTCTGTGAAAGGAGCCTGGCCATATTCAAGTCCCTGGACCTCAAGCCACTTAAAGCTTCAATGGGAATAGCTGGTAACAACCCTGTCGTCCTCTGGATGCCAGTGTTTCCTGGCAGATCGAAGCCTGAGTTTCGCAGCATTGCCTGTGCTCACCATACCCTTGTTATTAGGCTGTGGTGGTGGTACGGTAGTCACGGGGAAACTGATGTTAGAGGGGAGGGTATGATTGGGGCTGGGGTTTGAATATAGAGCCTTGGTTAAAGGTGGGATGCAGGGCTCCCATGTTTCAGGAAGCTCCCTCTATTCAGTAATTCTGCTCTTCACTAGAGATTATACCAGCACTTGTATCTGTTGAAGGAAATCACAGGTTTTGGCGTGTGATGCTTGGGATTAAATTTTAGTTTAACTGTTCAGATTCAGTTTTCCTTTAAAATGAGGATGTATAGGGTTGTTAAGGCAATATAAGCAGAGAAGAGAACGGTCTTTGAGCCAAATTGGATATGATTCCCTGTCCTCCCTTTTATCCACTATGTTACCTTAAACTAGTTAATCTCTGCCTCAGTTTTTCAATTGTATCATGGTGGCAAGTGATAGCCCTCAGAGGTTAAAGATTAAAGTTTAATACGCCTAGAATACTTAGACTTGTACCAGGCACACAGTGCTCAAAAAGGGTTAATTTTGTGTTTTGGTATATGAGAAATGTTACCTTTTATCAAAGTTTGCTCTTCCTTTGGTGTGAAAGTAGAATTTCCTTATCTTCTCCGTGTCACTGAAGCAGTGGCATTCAAAAGCCACCATTTCTCTGACCATTAGACACAGTACTTGGTTGATGGTTCATAATTTTCAATTTAGGGTTTACATTTTGAGCATGTTAATTTAGTTCAATAACTTGTGACTATTGAGTTCAGTTGTTCTCAAGCCACCTTTTCACTACCATTAAATGGTTCTAATTTGTTAGCTGCGTTTGTAGTTATTTTAAAACCCAGAGATTATTTGGTGTTTTTAAGTTGTTATGAAAACATAATTATTTTTGTATTCCCGATAATAAAATCTTAGTGAGATCAGATACAGTTGCTTAAAGTGGAGAATCATGAAACGTGTTACCATATACTTTTTGTTTCACTTAAAATTTATCAGTATGCTTTCACTTTTCAGTCTGACTCTAGGGCTAGGGCTATCACCTTGTAAACAGTGAAACTTGTGTAGGAGTGATTCTTGTGGTTCAGCTTTATTTTTATAGGGGAGGACTTGATTTGTCCTAACTTCTATAATTAGAATAACAACTACAACTGGAATACACATGTGAGAACAAACTGTTGGTGAATATGTAGCTAACTAGTGCTCGTGGGTGCTAGCTGCATGGGAAGTCAGTAATATGGTACAGAGATGGAGAGCATAACGCTTGTTTCATTTAAATAAAGCAATTCAGAGGGGCACCTGGCTGGCTCAGTCATAGAGCAACCAAGCCTTGATCTCAGGGTCGTGAGTTCAAGCCCCATGTCGGGCATGGAGCCTACTTTAAAAAGATAGATTGTTCCAGATATACAGAATGTAGAAAATGAAAGGCCCTCTAATGCCACCATCGTCCTTGTGCACTTTACTGTTAGCCATTTACCGTGTATCTGTATGTTTTTATGTTTATGTTCCTGTTTAGCAGTAAAACCTGCCTATCCTTGATTTGGTCCTGCCATGTTGTGTATTCAGTTGAGTTGAGTCCCCATTTTATTTTGTTGTTATTATTACTATTATTATTATTTTTTACCTTTTGAGAGAGAGAATCCTGCGAGGGCGGTCAGAGAGTGCAGAGCCTGAGCTCAAGAACTGTGAGATCATGACCTGAGCCAGAGTTAGATGCTTAACCAACTGGGCGACCCACGTGCCCCATGACTTCCCGTTTTAAAATGAAACTGCCTGGGCTCCTGGCCTAGTAGAAAAAGGACTCTTGGGAGTTTAGTGATCTGACCAGATTTTAGTCCCAGCTCTCAGTGGTATTCTGGGTGAGTCCTGGAACATGTGCCCTGGGGCAAGTAGGGAGATTTTACTAACCAGTTTAGAGCTTTGGTGTTCAGAAAGCTTGCCCCCTGTCCTGGTTAGAAGCTTGGCTTCCAAACGGATGTCAGACTGTTGTCAAATTCACAACAGTTTGAGTTGGCATCTATTCACTTGTTGTTAAGTGGTACTGTTCCCTTGGGGTTTGTTAAAACTCTTGGGCCTCACCTCAGACCTACTGAATTAGAATCTGCTTTTTAACAAGATCTGTAGGTGATTTGTATGTGCACACTAAAGCCTAGGAACTACCCACATGCTAATGCCAAAACAGGGAGGGAGGACATAATACCTAAGGAAATTTCTTTAATAAATTTAGTTTTGTGAAGTTCTTGCTGTGTGGTTGTTTTTGATTTCTTCAGCTGCTGTCCATGAAAACATGGACTAACATTAGGTTGCCCTCTGCCCCATGTTACATTGTGGTTGTCTTCAGAATAAGGTTGTGTTCTAGCAGGCATCTGTTTGTATCCCAGTACCAGGCCAAGAAATACTGGATGCTACTTTGCTGAGTGAATGTTCTGTTCCTGCAACTATTGTTTACGACAGAGTTCTCAATCCAGGACAGTAATCTGTCCCCATCCTGGGGTATTTGAAAATTTATGAGGGAGGCCTTTCAATTATCCCTGTAAATAGGGCTGCTCTTGGTATTAGTGCCTATAGGTCAGGGGTGTCCAACATTCTACCATTCAGGATAATTGTACAGGTAGCTATGTGGATGGATACAGGGTGGTCACTGATACATGAGCAGGTGATGGGGCCAGCCAGCTGTGCAAAGGCTTGAAGGTACGAGTGTGGTTGAGAAGCGGCAAGGAGACTAATTAGAGAGCAAAAGTGGCAGTGAGTAGTAAGTAGATGAGATCAGGCTAGTGAAGGGCCAGATCACAGCCTACCACTGAAGATTATAATTGCTGCAGCAAGACAGATTTTTAAAAGGAATCGGGGCAGAAATGGGGAAACTGCTTAAGTTGTACCAGAGTGCTTGGCATTTTCTTCCACATAGGATGACCAAAGGGGAGAGATCAAAATCCAGATAAGAGTAGTCTAGGGTTCTTTTTAAAGATGTGACCAACATTTTTCAGAATGGTGTATGTATATGGATATGTTATGGTTTTTGAGCTGGTTGGTAGAAAATACCAATCCCCACAGGACTGTGTTTATGCCAGATAACTTAAAAACACATGATAATCACAGGACTAAGGGAATTTTGCTAATTGGAAACTAGCAAACATAGCTAATGTTAACTTTTAACATAATTGAGAGGAAATGAGGTACAATTTTAATCTGTGCTTTTTTTTCTCAAGTGTATTCTCATATGATTATGCTGGCTTTGTAATATGCTGTCTTTATTTTTTTATCAAAAAAAGTTTTCTTTTTTTAACGTTTATTTTTATTTATTTTTGAGACAGAGAGAGACAGAGCATGAACGGGGGAGGGTCAGAGAGAGGGAGACACAGAATCCGAAACAGGCTCCAGGCTCCGAGCTGTCAGCACAGAGCCCGACGCGGGGCTCGAACTCACGGACTGCGAGATCATGACCTAAGCTGAAGTTGGCCACTTAACCGACTGAGCCACCCAGGCGCCCCTCATGTTTATTTTTGAGTGTCCGATGGGCAGAGAGAGAGGGAGACAATCCGAAGCAGGCCTCAGTCTCCAGGCTGTCAGCACAGAGCCTGATGTGGGGCTCAAACCCACAAACCGCAAGATCAAGACCTGAGCCAAACTCGACTGTTTAACCTACTGAGCTACCCAGGTGCCCCCCCTTTTAAATTTTATTTTAATGTAATATGCCATCTTTTAGAGGTCTAGGATATGTTGCCTTATCTGTACAGCCAATGCTAAATAATTGGAATGTTAGTTCCATAAGACTGCTCCATGCCCCAGTACAGGCTCTCTCTTGTTTTGGCTGACTGTGTGGTATCTGTAAGGTCCTTGCATATTATCTGATGCAAGTTATCTGATGGTGTGGTATAGTTGAGAAATGTGATCTGTTTTCTGCTCTGCTTCCCCTGCTAGCATCGTGACCATAGGCAGGTGACACAAGGCAAATTGCAAGCTCTCTGGCCCTCTAGAACAGAATGGCCTGCTAGATTTTGTGTATGACCCCTTATCTTCTCATTTTGTGCTTTGGCCTTTTTGTGCAGTTTAACCACCTGCTAGTCCCAGTCTGTTCAACTTCACATGTAGGTTGTGCTCCGGACAACTGGTAGGTAAAGACCACAGTGAGTAGGCTGCTAGTGGCTGAGTCCGGGCTTTCTAGGGGAGTGGCAAGTTCAGGGCCTTGGAACCACCACAGGTAGTTTAAGCTGCCAGTCGCTAGGGACCTCACTGGTGCCTGGGGGTACAGAACCACTTGCAGAGCAGCTTGTTATGGAAACGGCAGCGTGTGGTTGTCAGAGGGGAATCCAGCTTAAGGCACCCGGGGGGCACCAGGACAGAGCTTCACTCTGCTCAAGGTGCAGGAAGGCTAATGTTTTCACAAACCTGAACAGAAGTGATCAGTTGTGATTGTATCAGTTGAGGACCTTACATAACATGAGTTTCAGGTGTTACGTAATTATATTTATCATTACTGATTTAATTTGCTTTTGGATTAATATGTCAGTAGTTACTTAGAGTTTGAAGTAGCTTGGAAGGCAAAGGCATTCAACAACTTAAAGAAGAAATGCTGTTTTAGACTCCCCTCAGTTACCCTGCTGAATGTACTGCTCTGATAACAAGAATTCTAACCCTTTTAATGCCATGGTAACTGCCCCTGAAAGTGTTTTCCTACAACAAATTTCTGTTTTTTGCTTTTAAAGATTGGTTCTGTTCAAACATTACATGGTGTATCATAGTGGATAAGAGCACAGAATTCGGGGGCGTGGGGAGATGCCTGAGTGGCTCAGTCAGTTAAGCATCTGACTTGATTTTGGCTCAGGTCATGATCTCACTGTTCATGAGGTTGACACATCAGGCTCTGTGCACACAGCAAGGAGCCTACTTGGGATTTGTTCTCTCTTTCTCTCTGTCCTTCCTCCTGCTCTTTCTCAAATAAACATTAAAAACACACACACACACACAATTTAGGATGTAAGCATCTCAAGTATGTTGCAGGTCTCTGGCAGATAGCATAGGCTCAATTCCATGGAGGGTCCCACTAACTGCCAAAGCAGATAGGCATACGATGGTGGTTGCTCTGGGAGTGGTCATCCAAGCAAACTCCAGGGGAGAGGCATGCTTTCATGGAAGTTGGTCAGGATTCTCTGACAAGCACCTGTTAGTGCATTTCATTTTCATAATTCTGTGAGTTGTTACAATGATTAAGACAGAGAAGCACAGGGAAGTGAATCACAGTAGTGGTGATGGAGCCAGTCTTCAGACAAGAGGGTCCAGATTCTAGCTCCTCCAGACATAGCTCTTAAGTAATAAGGCTAAACCACACATCTGCCCCTTGAAATATACTTCCATCAGTTTCTCCCTGAAATTCAGGTGACCGACTACAAAATGCTGTTCATCATTCTAGCTTGTGTCCCCCAAGTCCCCCAAGGAGGGTCAGCACTCAGAATTGGAGTTGGTCTTTACTTGTCAGCAGTTGAGTCTATAGGGACAAACACCCAGGTGCCCCTGAGTTAACAATTAAAGGAAGACAGTTCCTCAAAATGGGGAGTGTGGACATGTTGTAACTGATGTTCTGTAATCTCTCAGGAGACTGTGTCTCACTGTTTGCGGTGTCTAACCTTCCAGACCAGCTGGAAATTGGGCACAGATAGCAACACGGCCACTTACTACCTGGGTGAGACCTTAGGCCAGTCAGCCAGCCTTTCTGGGCCTTGGGTCTTGTGTAATAAGTCAATACCTGCCTTGTAGGGTTATTTTCAAGAGTTAAGGTAGTATGTATAAATCAGTTGGCATATAGCAGGAGCTGTTGTGAGTATGTAAATGTCCTGCATAGAGCCATTTGTGTGCTATGGTAGGCTTAAATGTAAGTTTTACTCTGGGGTTTGAGTGCTACTCTTCCCTGGTACAAAAAAAAAAAGAAAAAGATGAGGATGGGGGTATTTCCTCCAAAGTTACTGAGTAAGCTTGGGTTCAGGGGATTTTTTGCTGGACTCCCCTTCTTTCAAGAAGTCCCTAAAATCTGAAGAACCGGGCTTTGAGGGGATGCCTGGCTGGCCCAGTCAGTGGAGCGGGCGACTCTTGATCTCTGTTGTGGGTTTGGGCCCCACGTTGGGTGCAGAGATTACTTTAAAAAGTAAAATCTTAAAAAAAAAAAAAAAAAAAAAAAAAAGAACCGGGCTTTGGAAGTGACAGCAACTTGGAGAGGGATCACTTACAGCTTCCTGTCTGTTCAGTTCAGGATTTTTCTCTCGTCATTCATTCAACGTGCCTGAGTGCTTACCTAGGTAAAGCACAACCTTGAACCAAACAGATACTGTCTTTGCTGCTAAGTGAGCAAAAAGTACGTGTTCCTTCTCCTTCCCCCACTTTTCAGGTAGAAAAAAATCCAGTGCCCTCTCTAATGTTATAAATAGGAAAATAGATTTCTGCCCAATATGACAGTAGAGTGATATTAACTGTGCTTTTCCAAATCATCCCTTATGGCCACTACAAAAATGAGAGGCCGAGATTTGTTCCCCCTGAGGGAATTCTACCCCCTGACCCCACTCCCCAGTATTGAGCACTGGATAAGTTCACAGAACACAGTGCTCTATGTGTGGGCTAGGGCCGTCTGCATTAGTTACCTGTTAAAAATGCAGATTCCTAAGCTCCACTCACATTTGAACTTAGAGGAGCTCAGAAATTTGCATTCTTACACAGGGAAGGTTAAGGTTCATTGTTCTCAACAGCAGTGGCTTTCAAAGTTTTTTTAAACCACAGTCCACATAAAAACTAAATATGTTACCATTGTGCACATACTCACTATTGAAAAATGGTTCATGAAACAATATCCTTACCATAGGCCATGCATTTGCATTTTATAGTCTTTTGTGTGTATATATTTTTTCCTAATGCTGGTTCTAACCCATTAAATATGCAGTTTAAAAAATGTTGCTCTACAGTGTAGTCAATCATGTCTCAATAATAAAAGCAGAACTTCTTAGCTAGAAGAGCCCTCAGTGATCATCTGAGTCAGCAGTCCCTCAGACCTAATCCTTGCCGAGTGCTGGACTGTTAACAGGAAAATCGCGTGAAATATTTATTTAAAATACAGAGTCCGGGCCCCAACCCCAGAAACCTTAGAAAAGAACACAGGAATATATTTTCAGTCAGCTTCCTAGATGATTTGTACGCACAGCCAGATTTTAAGATTGTAGGATACCACCCCTGCTCTGTGAAGTCCCTTTAGAGTGGCAAAGGATTTGAATTTGTCTGTGCTGTATAGAGGGCAGAGTTTCTCAATTTGTATATCACCTTCAGATTACTTATGAAATACTATTATTCACCAGATGTTTTCCTTAAAAGTCCTAAAAGAACCTGTCACTACTGAACTTACAGACTTGCCATGTTTATTATATTAACATTTTTTAATGTGCTAAAATAAACCTGTGAACTGTCTAAAAACATGTGTCCTGCTAAAATCATTTATTCAATAACTTTTTTGAGTGCCCACTAGATGCTTAGCACTGTTAAGGTACTTAAGGTATATCAGTGAACAGAGACCAAGACCACTGCCCTCATGGAGCTTCCCTTCTAATGGAGGGAGATGGACAATGAACAATCATGAGTCAATCGTATGCCATAAGATGATGTGTGCTGTGGGAGAAAAGAAGGAGTAGGGTAAGGGGTAGGGAGGGCTCGTCGTGATCGGCTTCACTGAAAAAGTAAGGTTTGAGAAGACTTGAAGGAGCTGAGTTGGCCAAAGGGATCCTTGAGGAAGAGCTTCCCAGAGAGGGATCAGCCAGAGGAGGTTGCAGCACAGCAACCAGTATGGCTATGGCGGAGCGAGAGAGGATGAGGTCAGAGAGCTAAGGGGACCATGGGGGGCAGTTTGTGTAGGGCTTTGTAGGCCATTAGAAAGACCCTGGCTTTTACTGGGAATGAAACAAATCACTCTTCCCAGAGTTGTGAACAGAGGCATCACGTGATCTGACTTCCACTTAAAACTAACTGCTGGGGCGCACCTGGGTGGCTCGTCAGTTAAGCATCGATTTCCGGCCCAGGTTGTGATCTCACAGTTCGTGAGTTTGAGCTCCACATCAGGCTCTGTGCCTGGAGCCTGCTTCAAATTCTGTCTCCTCCTCTCTGCCCCTCCCCTGCTCACTCTCTCTGTCTCTCTCTCTCTCCCCCCGCCCCCAAAATAAGCATTAAAAACAACAACAGCAACAACAAAAACAACTCTGCTACATTGAGACTGGAATTTGGGGGGCCTGGGCAGAAGCAGGAAAATTTAGTAACTTAATCCAGGCAGTCAGGTTGGCTCTGACAGGGTGGGAGCGTTAGAAGTGGTTTTTAAAGGTAAACCATTAGGACTTCTTTGTTTTGTTTTTACATTAAGATTTCTTTGAATGTTTGAGGGATATGAGAGAAAGAAAAGAATGACTAAAATTTCTGGCCTAAGCATTAGGAAGTATGAAGCCGCTGTTAATTCAGATGAGACAGTATGTAAAGTAGATTTGACAGAAAACTAGGAGTTCCATTTTGAACGTGTTTAATCAAGGTGGCTATTAATCATCTAAGGGAGATGTTGAGTAGGCAGCCTGGAGGCTGGAGTTCGGGCTGCAGATACGTGGGGTGTTCAGTGTAGAGATACCCGAATTTACAGTCTGAAGACCGGGTGAAATCATAAGAGAGTGAGTGTGAAGAGGCCCGGGACCGAACCTCAGGGTATTTCAGCATGAGGACGGCTGGGAAAAGAAAAGGAATTGATTGGCCAAGGAGACCAAAGAGGAGGGACCGGGCAAGTTGGAGAAAAGGCAAGTGTTTGGTATCCTGGGAGTCAGGTGAGAGTGTGGTGGAGGAGGGCCGGATGTGCTGCTGACGCATCAGGTAAAACAAGAAACTTGGGTTGCGCTAGTGACCGGGACTGGGGCGGTGCTGGAGGGGGATAGGAGAGTGGGCTGAGAGAGAGCAGGAGGACAGTGACTGGAGACAGCTCATAGAAACAACCCTGACAAGTTTTGCTGCCCAGGGGGACAAAGGTGGGAGAAACAGTTTTTTTCCAGTGATTGAGAAAACCCAGTAGAGAGAAAAATTGCTGTGGGTGACGGGGACACTTGCTGTAGCAACAGCCTTGACTAAGTGGGAGGGTTTAGATTTGGATGCCAGTGTGGCTGGGGCACGGTAGTAAGCTGGGAGCCTGCATATGTGGGTGCAGATGTGTATGTGGGCAATGGAGATGTATGGAAGTTCTCTTCCGTGTGAAGGGGGAGAAAAAGAACAGGGGAAGAGGAGTGGGAGGGTTTCCGCACCAGGTATGGGGGGCACCACTGAAGGACAGGAGCCCTGCAACAGCGCCCACAGGCGAAGAAGCAGGTTTGAGAGGTAAAGAGCTGTGTTTGAGATCACACAGCTGGTTAATGGCAGAGCCAAGCCTAACCCAAATTGCCTAGTCTCCTGGCCTGGTACTTGATAGATCCACGTGGAACTGATCTTTTCCAAGATAGGATTCTCTTGGCTCTCCTGGTAGCATGTCAACCTGCAGGACTATTCCGAAAATAGAGAGCTACCCTCTCTCTCTCTGTCTCTCTCATCTCTGCTCTTGGTGTCTCCATTCTGTCTTGGCGGTCTTCTAGCCCTGCTCTGTATTTTTGTCCTCTGGATCAGTGATGATCAAACTGAAGAGTGCATCAGAGTCTCCTATAAGATTTGTAAAACCTATGGGGCGCCTGGGTGGCGCAGTCGGTTAAGCGTCCGACTTCAGCCAGGTCACGATCTCGCGGTCAGTGAGTTCGAGCCCCGCATCAGGCTCTGGGCTGATGGCTCAGAGCCTGGAGCCTGTTTCCGATTCTGTGTCTCCCTCTCTCTCTCTGCCCCTCCCCCGTTCATGCTCTGTCTCTCTCTGTCCCAAAAATAAATAAACGTTGAAAAAAAAAAATTAAAAAAAAAAGATTTGTAAAACCTAGATTTCTGAGACCTCACCCTCAGAGTCTCTGATTCAGTAGTTCTGGCCTAAGAATTTGCATTAAAAAAAATTTTTTTTTTTCATGTTTATTTCTGAAACAGAGACAGAGCATGAGTGGGGGTGGGGCAGAGAGAGAGAGGGAGACACAGAATCGGAAGCAGGCTCCAGTCTCTGAGCTGTCAGCACAGAGCCCGATGCGGGGCTCAAACTCACAAACTGAGATCATGACCTGAGTCGAAGTCGGTCGCTCAACCGACTGAGCCACCCAGGCCCCCCTAGAATTTGCGTTTTTAACACATTCCCAGGTGATGCTGAAGCTACTGATTGAAGAACTATGCTTTGAGAACCACAGAGCTAGACTATACATTTCTCCATTGAGTTGAAGTTTGTGAGCTTGGAAAGCATCTGTCCTCTGTTGTGTCTTAGGAAAACCTCCCACTGACTGTGTTCTAAGAATGTTTGCTGAACTCGTTCATTCATCAAATTTATATTGAATACCCAGTGGCTATATGTTGGGATCTGGGAGATAACAGCAATGGAAGACTGTCTCTGTCCCCAAGGAACTAGCGTTTTAGTGAGGGAGACAAATGAATAAGTCCAACGATGTGCTTCAGTTATTCCCCCCAGCTTTCCTGATGTATAATTGACAAATAACTGTCTATAATTAAAGTATGCAGGGTGATGATCTGATCTGTGTACATATTCTGAAGTGATTCCTACGGTCAAGTTAACAGCCATTACATTAATCCAGTGAATTAACAGCCATTACCTCACATAGATATGTATTTATTTATTTTTGGTGAGAACACTTGAGTGTACTTCTCTACTTTTATTCATTCCAGTACTGCTTTTAGTGTTTGTATTTTTGCCATATCTGGGTATGACCTGTATTATTACCTAATGTTTACTTTACATGGGACCTTGTTAACTTTACATCTCTACATTCTACTGTAAATGGAACATGAGCATCACTAGCTGCTTGCTGAAGGCTCTGGGCCTGAGGCTTGCTCTGCTCAAGGGTAAGAGGCGGTGGCTAGAGAGCTGCTAAAGAGAACTGTGATGGCTTCCTGCCCCTGAGCATTTACACGCACAGGCAAGCTGTTCGCAGCTCCCGTGATCCTTCACATGACCCCATTTATACTATTTCTCTGTATAGTGCAGGTGGAGAAGCTGAGGCACAAAGAAGTCAGTTGGCCACTATGTGGCAGAGCAGGGGTTGAACCTAGGCAGTCTAGCTCCAGAGGCCATGCTGTTAAGCACCACCTACCTAATCACCACCCCTCACCCCCCCCCCCATCTGAAATTTACTCCTTGCAATCGGAGATTGAAAGAGAACTAGAATGACGCCCTTGCCTTGTGATTCAGTAGTAATTAGGATTGTGTCTGTGTGCCATCAGAGATCCTGGGTGCCACCGTAGTACCCACCCAACACTTTCAGATCCAGTGGGTTAGAAGACTGGTGTGTGGCAGGCCAGAGGTTTGCTTAGCCTGTTCTGTGAACACTGCATGTAGGAGGGTGGGCGGGGAGGGGTGATGACAAAAAGCTCAGTGGAAGTAACTCTCAGTATCATGAGTGAACCAGGCAAAGAAGAGGGTTGAGGAAGGTCTTTTCAGGCAAGACAATAGTGATCCCTAAGAATGCAAGACAAAGCTGAGAGAGGTGCTGGGGGCTTGACAGGAAAGCTTTGGGAAGACAGTCGGTTGGAATGGGGAGGACGAGGGCTCTGGGGCCACAGAGATCTGGGATGAAATCCCAGTCTTGGCTATTAATAATCTCGTAATCTTGGTGAGTTTCTTCATTTCTCTGAATTCCGTGTCATCTTTGTCTGGTAAACAGGGATAACTATTTCTATCTGATCTGGTTACTGTGAGGAACAGAAATAATGTAAGTATTATGACATGAGTGGTCATTATTATTCGTTACCTCTGTGTTTAGAGAGCTCATGCTCTCAGCGGTGTACAGGGGGCATCGAGACGGGACAAAAGCAGAACATCTTGTCATACTCCTTCCTGATGGAAGATGAGGAAGCCTGAATTGAGGCAGTTGGAGAGGGGAAGACAGGTAGGGATAGCCGAGCGATATCTGATGTTGGCAAATTTTAGCCAAAATTACTGCTGTTTGCAAGTGACCCTGAAAGTCCATAACAGATTTTACTTTATAATTTTGCTGAGACACCCTAAGAGGTATTTTTCATGAAAGTCGCTTGCTGGTGAGGGTGATGGAAGTGAAGAGGAAATAATGCAGCCTAAGGAAAATGGTTTCTGAGACAGAAACCCACCGAGGATGAAGAGAAAGGGTCAGACTGAGCAGACTTGGATCCGTGGTGTGGCCTCTGTAAGCAGAATGCTGTGCAGGGTGCCTGCAGCAAAGAGGAAAAGCCATTTGTTGTCATCCAATGTAAAAATTCCACATCTGAGGAGATGGGACAGGTCAGGTAAAAGTTAGAAAGAGTTTAATAGCTTTACAAAGCACTGTAGTCCTGAGGATGCCTGCTTGGCTCAGTGGGTTAAGCGTGAGACTCTGGATTTCAGCTCAGGTCATGATCTTGTGTTTCATGAGTTCAGTGCTGACAGTGCAGAGCCTGCTTGGGATTCTTTCTCTCCCTCTCTCTGCTCCTACCCTGCTTTCTTTCTCTCTCTCTCTTTCTCTCTCAAAAATAAATAAACATTAAAAAAAAAAAAAAGACACTATAGCCCTGGGTTTATATGACCAGGGTTATCTGAGGGTCCTTTTTCCCAGTTACACTTTATTTCATATTTTGGGGGCAATTATTTGGAAGTATAAATTTAGAGAATTCTCAGAAGTCACCTATATCTCCAGAATATCAAGTGTTCTATATAGAATTGATAGGCTTTGTCTGTAATTTTTAAGGCTGTCCTTTTCTCATGTTTTCAAAGATATCAACAAGTGAAATCGAGCATAGATCTGAAAAGCAATTACAGGCCAAGGAACTTAGCCTGAGACACATCAATCTAGTGCCCTGGTCCAGTCTTTCAAAATATTTGCCACTGATTAGAGAATATCTAGAGGACTGGTCAGTTGGAAAGTGTTTGTTTATTTGTTTATTTATTTATTTATGAAAGAGAGCACACGAGCTGGAGAGGGAGAGAGAGAGAGAGAGAAAGAGAGAGAGAGAGAGAGAGAGAGAGAATCTTAAGCAGGATCCATGCCCCAGCATGGAGCCCAACATGGGCTGTATCTCAAAACTGTGAGATTATGACCTGAGCTGAAATCAAGAGTCAGATGCTTAACTGAGTGAGACACCCAGACACCCTGAAGATTTATATTTTAAGAGAGAACTTGACATATTAAAGGAAGGCCAAAGGAAGGCCTCCAGGTATACAGTATAAAAGATGTCTGGACTGTCTGAAATATTTTTTTTTTAATATTTTATATTTATTTTTGAGACAGAGACAGAGCATGAGCAGAGGAGGGGCACAAAGAGAGGGAAACACAGAATCGGAAGCAGGCTCCAGGCTCTGAGCTGTCAGCACAGACCTCGACACGTGGCTTGAACTCACGAACTTTGAGATCATGACCTGAGCCAAAGTCGGACGCTCAACTGACTGAGCCACTCAGGCGCCCCAGGACTGTGAAATCTTAAATACACCTCATCCATCTAAACTAGAAGCATATGATTATACAGACTGGTGGGTTCACCCTAGATTTCCCATTGGGAAAGGCTGCAAAAGGAGCAGGTGAAAGAAACCAAGAGTTTGATAGTCTGATTTGAGACACATTATATTTGAGATGTCTAAATGATCTGGTCTTTCAAACATATTTTGAGTATCACTTCACGGCCTTTTGGCTATGATCAAGCTCAAACATACTTTGAGTAGAACTTGATGCTGGCCTTTTCCCCTGTGTATTCAGTTTTTCCTTCCTGCCTCTCAAAAAAAAAAAAAAAAAAAAAAAAAAAAGTAAAATACCATACTTTGGAGGACAAATGACTGAAAGTCATATGTCTCAGTAATAATTACTTCTGACCTGAGTCTCATTTACTTCATCTTGCCTGAAATCACAACATGAATCAATGGCAGAGTCAGAATTTGAACCCAGGTCTCTTGAATGCTTTGCGTTATACCCAACTGCCATATGCAGGCTGTGTATCCTTAGACAAATCCTCGAGCTCTCCATCTGTTTCCTGCCAGGCCCCAAAGAGATAACATATGTGAAAGTGCTGTGTGAACCTCAGCACCGTGTATCCTTGAGAGGTGTTCTCATCCTCGTCATTTAGATGCTTTCCGTGTTAATGTGCTTAAGGTTTCTGATCTGGGAATGGTAAGGTTTCTTTCCGTTCTAATTGTGGACTGAGCCTCCTTGGAGAGAAAGCGTGCTGTACAATGAATTCCTCTGTACTCCAAAACATGTTCCTTTAGTCTCTGTTTTAGAAATTGCCCCATGGTGATCAAAACTATAAAGGCTTTCAAAGACGGCTTATCACGCCCATCAGCTGAGCACACATGGTGTGTGTGGCAGCACTTAGAGAGGGAGTTAAGGGAGAACCAACATTTCATTGACATCACCTCCTTTGTTCCAGGCCCTTTACATATTTGAGATAATCTTTACAGTTGCCCTAGGGATTATATAATATTCCCATTTTATAAATGAGGAAAGACAGGCTGAGTCACCACCAGGATGTGAGGGAGCTTGAATTCTAACCCTGTTCCTTCCGACTCAGAGCAGCTTTCACATCGTGCCCTGTTGCCTCAAGAAGAAAAGAGAAGGAAGGATACTTGGGCTCCCTTTTATATGATTCCTCCTAATAGCTTCAAGTGTAAGACCAGAGGAAGGTTGAGCCCTACAAAAAGGCATGAAAACGTTAAAAAACTGGGGCAAACAAGATGCCCTTGTGGGCACCCTCCTTGGGACTTCTGGGATGGAAAACCTGTCGGGGACTGCTGCCACTTTTTTTCTGTTTCCATCTGCCTCGGGCTTCCCCTTCACCCAAATTGTTGCCGTTTGTTCATTCACTTAACAAACATTGACTGAAGCACCAGCTCTTACTGAATGAAGACAGAATTAAGACACACATGGTTCCTCCCCTGATGGGGCTAAAGGCTGTAGTGGAGGAAGGGAGCAGGGAGACTGTAAAAGGATGGATAAAAAGCAATATATATTAATCATAGAATTGCCATTTGATTCAGCAGTTCCACTTCCAGGCATATACACAAAAGAAATGAAAGTGGGAGAACAGATACTTGGACACACACGTTCCCAGCAGCGTTATCCACAATAGGCAGAGGGTAGAAACTGACCCAAGTGTCCATGGATGGATGCGTATATACACAAAATGTGGTACGTCCCTAATGATACAATGTTATTCAGCCTTAAAAAGGAGTGAAGTTCTGACACATGTTACAAGTTGGAGGAACCTTGAGGACATTACTCTAAGTGAAATGAACAGTCACAAAAGGACCAATTTTGTCCGATTCCACTCATGTGAGGTTCCTAAAGTGGTCAGATTCATAGAGACAGAAAGTAGAACAGTGGTTCCCAGGGACTGAGGGGAGGGGAGAATGGGGAGTTACTCTTTAAGGGGTACTGTCAGTTTGGGATGATGAAAAAGTTCTGGAGACTAGTGGTGCTGGTTGCATGACAATGAGTACACTTAACGCCACTGAAGGGGCACTTAACGGTTACAATGAGGCCGCCTGGGTGGCTCAGTCAGTTAATCATCTGACTCTTGGTTTTGGCTCAGGTCACGATTTCACAGTTTGGGAGTCTGAGCGCCACACCGGGCTCTGTGCAGGCAGCACGGAGCCTACTTGGGATTCTCTCTCTCCCTCTCTCTCTACCCCTTCCCTGCTCACTCTCTGTTTCTCAAAATAAATAAACGTTTTTTTAAAAATGGTTGAAATGGTAAATTTTATGTTGTGTCTATTTTGCCACAATAAAAAAAGTAATATATTTGGGGCTCCGTCTTGGAAAAAATGAAATGAAAAGTTAACAACATATTCATCTTCTATTTAACCAAAAAAAGGAACCTGTGTCGTCATATGATAGCCGTCATGGTAAGGGCCACAGAGAGTGCCTCCTGGAGCAGGAAGAGAAAATAGCTCTGGTTAGTGGTGGGAGGCGGGGGTGGGGAGACCGGAGGACTTCCTCAAGAGAATGGCATTTAAACTAAGTCCTGAAAGGGGTGCCTGGGTGGTTCAGTTGGTTGAGTGTCCCAACTTCCGGCTCAGGTCCGTTCAAGCCCTGAGTCGGGCTTTGTGCTGACAGCTCAGAGCCTGGATCCTGTTTCAGATTCTGTGTCTCCCTCTCCCTCTCTCTGTCTCTTCCCCTCCCCTGGTCGCGCTCCGTCTCTCTCTCTCTCTCAAAAAATAAACATTAAAAAAAAAAAAAAAAATCAAAGTAACCTCAGCCCTGAAAAGAGTTAGCTTGGTGAAAGTGGGGTGGGTGAAAGTGTGGAGGACACAACACCGCAGAAGGCCAGGAGCAGGAAAAGCCCTTGGGGCAGTCGAGGATCCACAGGGCCTGTGCAGAAGAGCACAGGAGGAGACAGAGTGGGGGCGGCGGGCAGGTTGGGTTTGCAGGGCCTTGCAAAGGATTTTAGGTTCCTCCCAGGAGCAAATGGAGTCCACCAAAAAGTCCGAGCAAGGGATTTTTATTTCTAATTGGCAAGCCCATCGACTCCATTGAGATTAAGTAGGAAGGAAGGAAATTAATGTTACTGAGGGATTACTCTGTATCAGCTAGCTGCTTTACCTACCTTCAGCTTTCACTACGAGTAACACTTGGCCCAGTGGAGATGATCCAAGTGGTTGACTTTACAGATGAGGCTTGGGGAAGTAAAGTCATTTGACCCATGACAGTCAGTGCTGCTGCGTGTGGGATCCTGGGCTCTGTGCATTAAAGGGTCCTTCCCTGGACCTCCTCTAGGAGCTGTGCACCTCCTCACAGGGTGAG
This sequence comes from Leopardus geoffroyi, assembly GCF_018350155.1. Lineage (NCBI taxonomy): Eukaryota > Metazoa > Chordata > Mammalia > Carnivora > Felidae > Leopardus > Leopardus geoffroyi. The sequence continues at coordinate 17,652,041 of NC_059328.1, forward strand.
AAGGCCATGGGGTCCAGAAATTGTGCCAACCCAGAGCCTGTACCTCTTCCAGACCATACAGTAAGTGCCCAAACGCCACATTTCCTTGCTCAGATAGCCCCTACTCTCTTCCAGAGCCTCTTCCATGGGTCCCTCCTCCTAAGAACACTGGTATGTGTACCCTCAGGCCCAAGGGGTGGCAAAGGGACAGTTGTTTGTGGGAGTGTGACTTTGGATTTGTGGCTGATCTGGCCCCACAGGTGAACCAGAGGCCCTTATGGTGCAGGGCAGAGCCTAGGGCAGTGCACTCGTTTCCTAATGCTATTATAAAAAATTATCACAAACGTATTCTCTTACATTTCTGGAGGTCAGAAGTCTGAAATGGGTCTCAGTGGGCTATAATCCAGGTGTTGGCCAGGCTGAGCTCCTTTCTGGAGGCTTTACAGGAGAATCCATTTACTTGCCTTTTCCAGGGTCTAGAGGCCACCTGTGTTTCTTGGCTTGTGGCCCCTTTCCTCAAAGCAGTAATCATATGACTCAAACCTCTGCCTGTGTGTCACATCTTTGATTCTTCTGCCTCCCTCTTTCACTTGTTAGGATCTTTGAGATTGTATTGGGCCCACCCGGATAATCCAGGATAATCTCCCTATTTCAAGGTCAGGTGATTAGCAATCTAATTCCCCTTTGCTGTGTGAAATAATATATTCACAGGCTGCAGGGATTTGGCTGTGGATGTCTTGAGCAAAGGGGGCATTATCCTGCCTACCATGGGTGGGAAGAGAAGTGGGTAGTTCAGGGGCTGATTTTCCTTGTGCTGCCATAATCCCAACAACTCCAGAATTCCAAATTCAAACCTAGCCTTCCAGGTCATTATGAAGGTGTATTTATTAAAGTAGGAGAGTGGAATAGAAACTATAGGTAATGGTTTGTTAGTTTATAACTTTCAGCCCTTCAGACGTACCATGTATGGGCCTCCGTTTGCACTCCTGCCACCAGCCCTGCATAGATTAGGGGGAGACCTGACCCAAAATCACGTCGCGAGTGTTCGAGTTAGAACACAGATCCTCAGTTATTTCCATCGCACAAAGAGTAGGAAGACAGCGGCCCCCCACCACCATTTCACTCAGTTTTGATACTGTGTTTATCTCTCTGCCCACCTGGTGATTACAGGGCTGCCTGGTTTTAATCTCCCATCCAGAACTTGGCTTCATGAAGCTTCCAAAGCTGCGGTTCTCCTTCAATGGGTGTCCAGTCTGCTCATACCTTGCTCATACCATTTATCACCCTATGTGAATATCTCTTATACAGACTCTCCTCTGGGTCATTCACATTCATTCATTTATGGATTCACCAAACAACTGGCACCTTCACTGGGGATACGGAGATGGTTTAGGCACCAACCCTGCCCTCAAGGGGCTCCCAGTCCAGTGAGGGCGCCAGACAATGAAATGGACAGTGACAATAGCTGCAGTGGCAGTGGTGATGACCATCAGGGCAGATCCAGGGCTGGGGTTAGGTCGAGCCTTTTCAGAGAAAGTGGTTCACAAGCTGAGTCTTAACTAGGCCAGAAGGCTGAGGGCTGGAATTTGGGTTGAGAGAGTGGCATGTCCGTAAGCCACAAAGGGGCAAGTTTCGGGTGGTGCTAATGGAACAGAGTGGGAGGTAGGAGGAGGCAGAAATAAGGCTTAAAATACTAAGAGCTGGATTGACCCTGATAGGCCATAGGCTTCATGAAGGGCTTAAGCGCTATTCTTCGCTTAACCTCCGTGCCAGCAAGGTGTCTGGTATATAGCAGGTAGTTAATAAAGATTTACCGAAAGATCGAGTGACCTGGAGTTCCCCAATGCCATACAGAGGAACCTGCACCCTATATCCTGGAGCCCAGTGGTTCTCCACCCTGTCTGCATGTTAGAATCACCTGGGGGAGGTTTTAAAAACTAACCATCTGGGCCCACCCCAAACCAAGTTAGTCTGAATCTCAGCGTAATGGGGACTTGGTTTCTTGGGATCATCTTAAAAACTCCCTAGGTGGTTCTAAAGTGCAGCCAGGGCTGAGAATCGGGGCTGCAGACCACAGGAAGCCATGGAAGGGTTTTACCCAAAATCAGATTTGCATGTTAGAAATGCTCTGAAGTGACAGCTCTACAGGAAATGAATGGGGCTGGGTGCCGATGTGCTGGTCGTTTAGAGGTTATTTTGATGACCCGGGTGTGAGAGGATGAGAGCCTCGACTCAAGGAAATGGAAAAGCAAGCGGATTTGGAGAGAGTTGAGGAAGATAGAGTCAGGAGGTTCTGGTGGCTGGGGGTGGATGGATAAGAATCTAGGATGGGCCCCCTCACCTCAGGCTTGGGCAATTTAGTGAATGTTAAGTGTGACTTAACATTAGTTGAGGGGCTGTTAAGCCCCGGGCTCTCCCTAATCTCCTTCACCTTGCCTCAGGCCCTGAGTATAGCTCCAGCTAAATTCTTTTCTTCTTCACCGGTCTTCACTACCCATTCTGTCCCATTGGGGCAGGGTGGGGGCGGGGCGGGGGCGGGGGGGGGGGGGGGATGACACTTCTTCCACAGAATCTGACTCACTGGTAGCGGTCTGTAGCTCCACTCCTCCATGCTGTCCCCAAAACACACTCTGAGCCTGTTTTCTTTAAAAAAAAAAAAAAAAGTAATAAAAGGGGTACAGGAATAAGGGGCGTCAAGGAGAAGTTTTCCCCTACCGTTATCTAAGCAACACTCACGTAAGAACATTTGGAAAATGCTGAAAAAGTTTAATCGATTCGTGCCCACATGCACCCAGTCACCACCATCATTCTGGTGTGTTTCCTGCCCTCCTTCCCCATTTCACTAGAGATGGGTGATTCCGTTTTGTTCCTTTTATAGCTGTAATCATATTAGTGAAACTGCACTGATTATAAAAATGAGAGGGCACCTTCGGGGAGGCAGCTTTGGAGGGTGGTGCAGAGAAAGCAGCAGGAAACTGTACCCTGTGCAGACCAGGGTGTGCAGCGTGGGCTCTCATACGGCGTTGGTGGGAATGAACATACGTTGGTACATTCTGGGTACACTCTGAGCCTTTCTGGGGGGCAACGTGACAACATCTACCAAAAACTTATGTATACATGACCTTTACCCCATAATTCTACTTAGAATTATCCTACAGAAATAGGGGCGCCTGGGTGGCTCAGTCGGTTGAGCGTCCGACTTTGGCTCAGGTCATGATCTCACGGTTCGTGAGTTCTAGCCCCACGTCAGGCTCTGCGCTGGCCGCTCAGAGCCTGGAGCCTGCTTCGGATTCTGTGTCTTCCTCTGTCTCTCTGCCTCTCCCCCGCTTGTGCACGTGCTCTCTCTCTCTCTCTCTCTCTCTCTCTCAAAAATAAATAAACGTTAAAAAAAATTGTTTAATAAAAGAATTATCCTACAGAAATATTCAAGTGCCCACATTTAGGTGAACAAGGTGCTTAATACGTTCGTTTTTAATACAACAAGGAGAAACTGGAGACAACCAAAATGTCTGTAAGGAGCTAAGTTAAATAAATTACAGTTAAGTCCACAGAAATGGACCACCACACTGATAAGGAAAGTGCTCCATGGTGAGTTGTTAGAAGGCAGACAGCGCGTTGCAGGATGGCACATGTGTTCCCTTTTCGTATTAAAGGCAAACACAAAATGTTTGTGTTTTGAGAGGGAGCCGCTAACCTGTGAACAGTGGTGGCCACAAAGAGTAAACTGTTGAGATTCGGGAGGTAGGGACTTGACCCCCGGAAGCTCCACAGGCCTGCTGGCATCGCCCCGAGGTTCAGGCTCTACCGCGAGGCCATGGGGTTCAGTCCCAGTGCTGCTTCTATAACCGGCAGTGTGACCTTTGACAGGTCGTTGCCTTTCTGTGCCTTCCTTTTGTCACAAGTAAAGGGGAGCTCATGACTGTTCCTGCCTCACAGGGCTGAAGTGAAAATGATTGAATTCACGCACAGCACTTCACAGGGCTTCAGACTGTGAATGTGCTTGCCCGATATTAGCTACATCAGATCCTGAGTTCGCGTTCCAGCTTTGCCATTCATTGAGCAGATTTCTTCACTCCTCTGAGCCTGGGTTCCCTGCAAGGGTGTCAGGATTTGGGATCATAATATGGCAATATCTCGCCGAAGACATGGTCTCTGGCTCTAGTTCCTGGCCCCATGGCAGAGGTGGTAAACCAGTCTCCGGAGTCTGTCCCTGGGAGTGGGTCCCATTAAATCTCCAACTGAGGGGGAGCATACTTCAGTGCTTTCAGAGCCAGAGGTAATTGAAGTGGGTAGAGGAGCCCCAGGGCCAGAGGGCGGGAGAGCGGATGTGGCCAGAGGCAGGGTTCTGCCGCTCCTCAGCCCCAGCACCTGGTATCCGGTGGAGACCCGGCCAAGAGCTGCCGGATCCTACCATTTTTCAAGAGAAGTTGTGAAATCTCCTGATTTTTACTCTTGGCAAAGTTCAATTTTGTTAACACCGTGATTGCAATCAAAACATGGAAGCCAGTTCTATGTAGCCCACCGGCTGCCAGTTTGCTATCTCCACTGTAGCTTTTCTGTGTTCGGCTTAGCAAATATTTACCGAGTGCGTGCTGTACCTGTGCTCCTTCAGTGCCTGGTCATGTTTACTGTCCCGTCACCTCGGGTCTGCTGGCCCGGTATTGCCAGCAGGTACTAATTCAGTATCAAATTGGTATTTCATCGCGGCTTCAATTTGCATTTCCCGGATTACTACCAAGATTGATCATCTTTTTGTGTATCTGTAGACGTTTCCTCTTCCTCAACAGAGCTTTTGTTTCGAGCCTTTGGATCGTCCTCTGGTTGTTGATAGATTTAAGGCTTCCCTAATGGAATTTTTCTTTTGAATAACCTCACACCCACTAGACTGACCTTCTTGTTAGGGCTTGGGACTGTCTGCACATCTCAGGAGGCCCAGCACCAAACACGGTGCCGTGCTGCAAAGCAGGGGCTCGGTGAGGAGTTGAATGAATCAAGTGTTACTGCAAAGGCATGATATTCCTTGATTTATTTTGCAGTTCTTGGCGCAAGTACTATCGATTTAGCTATCCGCTTATCCAACAAGCAGAGCTCCCCCACTTTGCTGAGAAAACAGACCGAGGGAGACTTTCTGTGTCTTGCCTGCTAAAACCAGAGAGTAAAAAGAGGAACTAGCTGGCCTTCAGGGACCTGTGATTCTTTTAGGTGATTAGGGAAGTGTCTTTTGAATGGAGCATTGAAGCTTGAGAGAGGGCAAGATTGGAACGCTGATAATCATCGGCATAGAAATTATCCTAACAGGAGGCTGAGGATAAAAAGCCTCGAGAGGTGCGTGCTCCCTTGGTAGTTGGTGCATCCCGTTAATCCCTGTAATTAATTGAATGTGCCTTTTTCCCCATGACATAGAGGGTCCTCCCTCCTTCACTGCTGGATCCCAAAGTGCAGCCTCTTCCTTGGTGAAGTAGAAAGAACATTGTTTTCACAGCCAGAGACCTGGATTGCACTGCCAGTGGTTTCTGTTAACCCACCAAGCCTCAGTTTCTTTTTCTGTAAAATGGGGACAGTAGTAACCCGACTCATAAGGCTGTTCTTTGAATGAGAAAACATGGAAAGCACCCACTTCTGTTAATAATACCAAGCCTCCTGTTTAAGCTTTGCTCTTACTATTTCCATAACTAGCATTCCTTCATGCCAGGTCAGAGGGGCGGGCCTCTTCTCTGGCGGGGAGGATGTAACGCGCTATTTGACTTAGAATCGATCTGCCTGTCTCAGGCCACTCTGCTCCCATCAGTGGTCTTCAGTGGATTTGCTGACCAAGCCTGGTCTTGGTCTTTGTCTGTGGCGGCAGTTTCTCAGATTCTTGGTTTCACAGCAACTTCTCTAGAGAGTAAGTTCCTTGAGGGCTGCAGGGAGGTCACAGTGGTTTGAACACGGTGGTTCTGTATGGCTGATTTTGCACCTGCGCTCAGATGACCAGCTTTTTGTTTTCAAGGTAGAAGAGGCCAGTCTCACGACCCTTGTAATCAGTACCCACTGGAAGGATTTGTGGATATGTTTATCAGTTTCAGGGTGTCTTGACCAAGATTGGGGGGAAGGGGGAACACACTGTGAGCACTGCCTTTTCCCTCGGCTCTCTTTCATTTACCCTCCGCTCAAGGCACGCTTCCGTTTCCTCCAGTCCTGCAGATTGTCAGACCTCTAGTCCCTTTACACCTGCTGTTGTCTCACCCTGGAGTGTTCTGCCGCTCACTTACTTCATCCCGGGCAAATTCCTTCCTTCTCATCCTTCAAGAGCTGGATCAAATGATCCCTCTCTGAAGCCTCCTCGGGCCCTCCAGGAAGTTAGGCCTCTCTTCTTGGTACATATTCATTCACTCACTCACTTGGTCAGCTACAGCTTAATTCAAGGCCTGTTGTGTACCAGGCAGAGGCTATTGGGGTCGTGAAAAAAAAAGAAAAAGGCCTAGGGGCTCCTGGGTGGCTCAGCCGGTTAGGCATCCGACTTTGGCTTCGTGAGTTCAAGCCCTGCGTCGGGCTCTGTGCTGACAGCTCAGAGCCTGGAGCCTGCTTCGGATTCTGGGTCTCCTTCGGTCTCTGCCCCTCCCCCACTTGCTCTCTCTCTCTCTCTCTCTCTCTCTCTCTCTCAAAAATAAATAAACATTAAAAAAATTCTTTAATAGAAAATTTTTTTTTAAAGAATCCTTGCCGCAATGAAGTTCACAGGCAAACATGCAGACGGACAAGCTGACTGTGTTAGGGAAGCACTGAAGGGGAGCACCATACTAGCCTTGGGGGACAGATGATGGGGAAGTTTCCCGAAGGTGGTGACCCGAGTCTCAAGAGTGTGTGCATGTCCGAGTGGAGGGACAGGCTCAGGCAAAGGCACAGAGGAAAGAAATAATGTGGTGTGTGCAGGACAAAGGCAAGCAGTTGGTTTTGCTGGGACATAGTCAGGGGCCAGAAAATGCAGGACTTTCTAGAACCATATGAAATTGTTATTTCTGTAGGTCAAAACAAAAATAGATATCATCAATTTCATATGGTTCAAGTAAATATGTTACCCTAAGGGTCTTGAATCTTAGTGTTTCTCACTCTCCTCCTTCTTCTTCTTTTGAGAGAGGGCACAAGTGAATGAGGGGTAGAGAGAGGGAGAGAGAATCCCACAAGGGGCAGAGAGGGAGAGAGAGAGAGAAGTGGGGCTCACCCGGGGCTCGTGTTTTACCTGAAGTGGGGCTTTAGCTCACCTGAACCAGTACTCGAGCTCTCCCAAGGCGGGGCTCGTGCTCACCCGATGTGGAAGTCGAAGTCATGAACTGTGAGATCCTGACCTCAATCGAAGTCAGATGCTTAACAGTCTGAGCCCCCAGACACCCTCAAACTTCTGTCATTCTTGAACCATCTTCATGATTTTAACCTTCCAGGAGTTCCTACCTAAGTATCCTATTAATTTCTTTCTTTCTTTTTCTTTCTTTCTTTCTTTCTTTCTTTCTTTCTTTCTTTCTTTCTTTCAAAAGAGCATGTGTGCTTGCCACATGAGCAGGAAAGGGGCAGAAAGAGGGAAAGAGAGAATCCCAAGCAGGCTCTGAGCTATCAGCACAGAGCCCTACACGGGGCTCGATCTCACAAACTGTGAGATCATGACCTGAGCCAAAACCAAGAGTTGGATGCTTAGCCGACTGAGCCACCCAGACATCCCTCCTATTGATTTTTTTTATGAAGAGAATCACTTTTTTACTTAAATTTATTTATGTGAAAATGGGGGGAAAATCATTTGACATAAAAAGAAGTTCTGAAAACGAAACTAGATCTTGTTGCCCATCATGTTCTGCCTAAAAACTGTCCACAAATAAAAGGGGTCTCCGCAACTGTCAGAGAAGTTTGCAGCTGGAAAGTTTGACAGAGGGGACATCATTTAAGAGCCCAAGAATGTCCGTGGCAGTAGGGATTTCGAGAAGATGGAATCAAGAAATCTTGAGCTTTGGGGCCAGACAAACATGGCTTTGACTGTGCTGCTCACACATTCTGTTAGGTCCAAATCCTTAGTTTCCTCATCTGTGAAATGGAGATTACATGAGATCTATATTGCAGGATTAAGGATAAAGTTGATAGTTAATGCAAATTGCTTAGCATAATGCCTGGCATGTTGGAAGTGCCCAGAATTGGGATTGTTATTATCACTATTATTTTGATCTGCCCTCCTCAGTTAACAGATGGTGAAACCAGGCTGGACAGTCAGGTAGTAAGTCAGGGATGGAGGAGAGGTGACCAGCACTAGGCATTTAGACATGTGCGCAGGCCAGTGTGGGCTTTGGAGCTGAGCAGAGCACATTTTGGGTTTGTCACATAACCACATTCGGGCTAGTTGCTCAACCTCTTTGAGCCTTGGGTTCTCCCTCCTTACAAAGCCTCATGAGATAGTTGAGGGTGGAGAGGTGACACATGTAAGAGTGGCAGAGCTGGGTCACCCACCTAGAAGGCAAGGAGCCTTTCTTCCAGCCCTGTGTGGTGCTGCCTTCTTAATCTCTACTTAACCCAGTGGGTTTTATTTATTTATAATTTAATCAATCTGGACTTAATCCAATCAGTGTATCTCTTATCCTCCCTCCTTCCTTTTCTCTCTCATTACTGTCTAGTACTGTCAGTTCCAGGCTCACTGCCCTTGGCTCACAGGTTTTCAAACAACTTCCTTTGAAGGGCGTTTTCAGCAAAGACCACAACCACATTCTAAGTTTTGGGGGCTGGGGGCATAGGGTATCAATGTCCTCATCTTGTGAAATGTATAGTGAGGATTAATTAAGATAACATTATTGGTTGATAGCACTCTGCCAGGTGTGTTCACGCACAATCTCATTTATTTTTTTTTAATTTTTTTTTTTAATTTTTTTTTTCAACGTTTATTTATCTTTGGGACAGAGAGAGACAGAGCATGAACGGGGGAGGGGCAGAGAGAGAGGGAGACACAGAATCTGAAACAAGCTCCAGGCTCTGAGCTATCAGCACAGAGCCCGATGCGGGGCTCGAACTCACGGACCGCGAGATCGTGACCTGGCTGAAGTCTGACGCTTAACCGACTGCGCCACCCAGGCGCCCCCACAATCTCATTTAATCCACACAAGGTGTTGCCAGGCAGATCTTTCATTCAATTCTGTCGATGTTTAGTAAGTGCCTGCTACGTTCTAGATACTGTTTTATCCACAGTGGTGCCTCATGGAGCTTACATAATGGGAAGAGATTATAAAAACATGAACCACTAAATAAGGTCATTTCAGATTGTGATAAAAGCTACAGCAAAAATAAAATAAAGGGCTAAGAGAAGGCATTTAGGTCACTACCTAGATACAATGTATATAAATTCATATAATGTAAACATACCAAAGTATAAACTTGTTACTTAGAAATTTTTATGGTAGCTTCTTTTCCTGGTAAATACAGATTCTCAGTGGGCTGCTGTCCATGGGCATTAGAGAATGCTGCAGTCAGCTCTCGTTAGACAAAGGGCCTCCGATTTTCTAGGCCCGGTATTCTTAAATTGTTAGTGGAGAGTTTAATCCACCTTCACGGCAGTCTATGAGAGGTGTGGATTTCGAATCTCAGACCATTCCCTGGATCTAGGAGTCTCTGCTTGCATTGCTATATTTGAGGAGGGTGAACCCAGCCTGCGAAACCAAGAAGATGCCATCCCTAAGTAAATAACCAACTGAGCATGTTTGAAGGATGTGAAACAAAGATGAATGTAGTCAATTCAGAAAAAATGAGCCCATTGGGGAAGAGAACAGTGGCTACAGCTGTGCAGAACGAAACTGCCCAGATGGAGGGTTTTATATTCTTCTTTACAGCAGAACACAATATTCTCTTTACCAAGGCAATGAATTTTTCCCAATAATTGCTGCTTAAAAAAAAAAAGAAAAAAGAAAAAAGCCCTACTTTATATCAGTTGCTTAACATAACATATTAATAAGCTTCACAAGAAATCTGTAAAGTAGGAGGAAACAATTTCAGCCAGTGTAAGTAACTGGGTCAGGAGCCTCCATTAGCATTGGGACAGCTGGGGTGGGACTCAGGTGGTCACTGAGTCTCAACCCTGCGTCCTTTACACCCGCCATCCAACCAACCTCAGATGCCACCTACTTAGTGAGATAGAGAAGTGACAGAGCACAGGCCAGGAGAGGTCCAAGACGGAGGCCCTCCATCCACCAGTATTCCTTCTCAGCACACTGTTCAGCCCGTGGAACCTCACCTGATCATTCCACGGAAGGCAAGGACTCCTTTCTGCTATTGAGGACAAGATGGTTGGTCGTTTTTTATTCTTTTGCTTGTTTTCCAGTGTGTTAAGTGACTGGAGTACCAATCAGCCTGAGATTGCCCTTTTCCAAAATTAAAATATCTTCAAGCTATTTTCGCGAGCGGGGCACCAGCCCGGCTCAGCCAGTAGAGTGTGCGACTCTTGATCGCGGGGTTGTAAGTTCAAGCCCCACGTTGGGTGTAGAGGTTACTTAAAAACAATAAAATCTTTAAAATCAGAAGTTATTTTCATTATAAAAATAGACCATACTTGTTGTAAAAACTCAAAAGTGTGCCTAGCAGAAGACTCCCATCTTTCTCTCCCAGCAGAGCCTTAAAATTGCCTTCTGACCAGAAGAAGATGGATCTTTTAATTCCTTTCACAGGGGGCGCAGATAAGAGATAAGAAAGCTAGGAACTCCCCCTCAAGTTTTCAGATGATAATCTGGGCTGGCCTGAAGTTTATTAATAAGTGGTCCAGTTTTCAACAGACCCTTTATGGGATGTCACCTGTGTGCTAGGTGTCGCTGATCCAAGATGGACAAAATAGCCTCTGACCTTAGGGAACTCCTTCTGGTGTTAAACACCCTGTTGTAAACCAAGGATTACAATGGTGATCCCTAGTGAACATACAGAGAATCCCATTTTTAGAGCCGGTTAAAAACTGTCTTTTAGATCCCAACGACACAGAATTGACTGATCAGAGAAGTGTTCATTTAGCCAAGTGTGAGAGTTCTTTACTGTGCAGGTAAGCCTGACTCGGGCTGACATAGACACAGAAGGGGCAGAGAGTGGGATGCACCCTCTCCAGCAATCCTTAGCAGCGTGTCTTGTTTCTTTTCTGTCTGGTTGTTGAGATCTCCCTAGGTAACGTGCGCAGTATGTTCCATGTGCCCCGAGTATATGCCAGGTCGGTTAGTCAGCAATTCTGCTTCAAGAATCGGCCTGTTTTCCATTACACCATTACATTCAAAATGGAAGGAATTTAAAATGTAAAAGCATTTGCTGTGGTGAGGAGGGAGACTCTAGGGCCAGGACCAGAATCCAAGTCTCCTCACCAGTTTAATGCCTTTTCTGTTACAATCCACAGTTGAGTCTTAGGGCACCAAGTGGGTGGTCATTAATCTTGTATGGACTTTTTTTTTTTTTCTTTTTATGTTTATTTATTTTTGAGAGAGACAGAGACAGAGCCTGAGTGGGGGAGGGGCAGAGAGAGCGGGAGACACAGAATACAAAGCAGGCTCCAGGCTCCAAGCTTGTCAGCACAGAGCCCCACGCGGGGCTCAAACTCAGGAACTGTGAGATCATGACCTGAGCCGAAGTCAGACGCTCAACCGACTGAGCCACCCAGGAGCCCCTTGTATGGACTTTTTATACAGTGCTGATTATATCACCTGTATTGTGCTGGGCAGCAGAGATTTAAAGTTGGAGAGGTCGGTTACTGGGCTTGATAAATATCCCAGTGGCAAGATAGAAGAATAAATTGACTATCTACACCCTGAAAAGGATCAGTTGTAGAGGGAGGGACACCAAGCTAAGTGGTGGGAACACAGTAGGGAGGGCTTCTCAGCAGAGTGAGTGAATGAAAGCTCATTTTCAGAATTTAGAATGAAAAAAAAATACACATATATATTTTTATATACATATTTTTATATTGTATTTTTATATGTATTTTATATGTATTTTTTATATACATGTATATAATTTTACCCCTTTGTCCAGAGCTGAGAGATCTGGAAGAATCTCCAGGCTTTCCCACACTGGGTGAGAGGTCAGACTAAGTACATTGCCAAGTTACTATTGGAGATTGGATTAGGGACTAATCTGATCTAATTAAACAAGATGTAATCAATGCTGATATTTTTAGTTTTCAGCTGTTTCCTTGTTCTTTTTTAAAAAAAAAAAAAAAGAACATTTTTTAATGTTTATTTTTGAGAGAGACAGAGAGAGCACGAGTGGGGGAAGGGGAGAGAGAGAGAGGGAGGGAGACAGAATCCGAAGCAGGCTCCGGGCTCTGAGCTGTCAGCACAGAGCCCAACGGGGGGCTGCAGCCCACAAGCCACGAGATCATGATCTCTAAGCTGAAGTCGGACGCTTAACCGACTGAGGCACCCAGGCGCCCGTCTTTGTTCTTTTGTTAGTGATTATAATTTAGTGCTTATAGGATGGTGTCTTGGGCGGGTCTGATTCAGGCCCTACTGCTTCAGAGGAAACAGCCTTTCATCCATTCATTCAGGATGTATTTACGTGGTGCCTATAGGACCTCAAGTAGCTGAGTTGTTTGACTTCATACATCCCTTTCTCCCTGTGGCCCTCAATTCCTCGATTTACTCAGAGACGTGCCCTCACGGTTGACCCAAACCATTCAGGTTACATTCCAGCTTCATCTCTTTCCTGTTGTGTGACCACATGCGGGTTGTTTTGGTTTCCTTGAGCCTGTTCCCTCATCTGTAAAATGGGGTTGCGCTGAGGGTGAAATTAAGGTAGCCCGACGGAGCACTGGAGCCCAGCGCGCTCCCCCCGGAGTGGCTGCCCTTCGGCTCGCCGGACTCCCCGTGGGCCGGCCCGGAACCGCTGACAGGTGTGAATCAGGGCGTGGCTCACGGCCCGGGGGCGTGGCGAGGGTGGCTCTTAAAGGCAGGGTCGGCGCGGGGGCTGCGTTCCGCGGTGCCCGGACGGCGGAGAGGTCGGTCGGCCGTGGGCTCCGCGCGCCGAGGACCCGAGCGGCGTTACCGGGCCCACGCGGCCCAGCTGCCTGCACGCGGCCGCCGAGCCGGAGCTGGGGACCCGGCCCCCGGCCCTGGGGGCGGGGCCTGCAGCCGGCCGGCCCCCCGCGCCCCGCGGCCCCCCCCCACCCCCCCGCCTCGCCACCGCCACCGCCGCCGCCGCCGCCGAGGCCCGGAAGGGGCCAGTCGCTTCCGTCTCCGCCGGGGATGCACGGAGGGCGGAGCTGCGGCCCGAGGACGCGACGCGAGCCCAGTTCCGGCGAGGAGGCCGCGCCAGTGACAGCGATGGCGGCGGAGTCGGCGCTCCAAGTTGTGGAGAAGCTGCAGGCGCGCCTGGCCGCGAACCCGGACCCGAAGAAGGTGAGCGAGCGGGCAGCGCGGAGCGGGGCGGGCGCTGGGCGCGGCGCGGCCCGGTAACGGTCGCGGGCCCGGGCGCGGCCCCTTCCCGATCGGCCGGGGCCGCGGGGGCTCGGACCCGGGGCCAGGCCCCGCCGGGGGCTGCGGCCTGGGTCGGGAAGTTCGCGGCCATTGGCCGCTGCCCACGCGGAGGGCGGGGGGCGCACGGAGGGCGCTGGGCCTCGGCCGGCCCGGGCTCCCTCCCCCCCCGCTCCCCCCTCCCCCCCCGGCTCCCGGCGTCCCCGCCTCCCGGGCCCGGGACGGGGGCGCCCGCGGGCTCCGGGCGGCAGGGGCGCGCTCCTGGCGGACGCGGCGAGCCGGCCGGGGCCCCCCGGAGCCGCTCCGGAGGCGGCCCGGGCCAGCTTTCCCCGAGGGGCGAGCCCGCTGGAGTTGACCCTCTCGCTGCGAAATGTGTGCGATGGCTCAGTGTCTTCGGACGTTTGTCCGGAGGGAGAAGGAGCCGGTTCTGCCTGGGCTCCCGTGGAGTCTGGGCTCGGTGTGGGGTCCTGCGTCTCTCAGAGACGTTCGTACGGCTCTCCGGCTTGATGCGAGAACGCGGACCTTTTCGCTTTCTCAGTAAATCCTTTCAGAACAAAACAAAATAAACCTCGCGTCCCCTAGCTGCAGGTACGCCTAAGAACTTGGTTGCAATTGGAACAAACCAAAAAAAAAAAAAAAAAAAAAAAAAAAAAGGGTTAGGAGTTAGCAGCTCTTTTCCTTCTGGCCTTGATGGAAAGGTAAGAGCCACCTTTCCTCGTTGCTGTGCACGATGGGCAACCATTTTTAATTGCACTCAGCGAGTTTTCAGGGGTTTGTTTTGTTTTTTAGACAGTTTTCTTAAGTTAAATGCATTCCTCCCACTCTCTCGACTTTATCCCGCTTCCCAGTGTCTGGGACAGTGTCTGGATGTTAGAATTTTTTGAAAACTGAAGTACACTGATGAAAACACTTAGGTGTCAGACGTTTCCCCTGAGCACTCTGGCTGGAGTGTGCAGGTCCTGAGTTGGATCTCTGAGCCCCAGAGTGCCTTTTGAAGACCGAGTAATGGAGGAAAGGAGTGGAGATGAAGTGGCCGTAACGTGTGGGTTCTAATCCATTTCCCAGCCATGGACACTGGGGACTTCTTTGCTGAGTCTGTTTGCTCACCTGCTTCCTAGGACTCCACTCAGGGGGGAAGGCCAGTCTTATAGGAAGTGCTCAGTAGATCTTAGTCACCACTCTACAGATTGATTGTTTTTGAAGGACTCCTTTCTCTTCGCCTTGTTTCGAGCCTGGCGCCTGGCCGAGGTGGCTTTTTTTCTCCACTTCTGAAAGCTGTACGCTGTAGCTCACCATCAGGCCACTCTTTAACTTCTTACGCATACCTGGCTCAAAGAGGTATGGCTCAGGAAGCCATCTTAGTTTTGAATCTGTGAAAACGTAAATGCTTTCAGTTTATGGTATATATTCTGTTGCAGCTTCAGTTCCCAGTGGCCAGACGTATTTACAAGTTTCTTTTTACAATAACCCTTTGTGGACATCTAATAAGTGGTCGTTATTTCCGAGCACTAGCTGGTTTTCCTGAACACTGTAGGTTTGTGACTGATGTTTAAAACCTTAAAGCAGTATTATGTTCTACCCCCTCCCTGCCAGTTTGGTCTTTATTACTATAAGGTTTTAAAAAAAAAAAAAAAGTGCCAGGTAGTATCCATAGTCCTTTTCCACTGGAATTTAAATTTTGAAGTAGCTCTTCTAGTAGTCGATGTGCATGAAATTTCAAATTAGGAAAAGGTTTGTTGGTGTCTCATCCTACTTAAATTATTAGTGATTATCATGAGTATTTGGGCTTTCACTTCCCAGATCGCAGATCATCCAGAACTCCTGGTTTTGCATTATGAAGATGAGAAAATGTTGGGAGATCCTTTTTGCAAAGGACACAATAGTTGGCATTCAGAAATGAGCTAACTGCAGAGGGGAAAACTGCAAGCTGGCACACTGGCCTTCTCAGCCTTCTGTTAACCCAACAAGCTCCCACAGGTTGTTCTTGAAATTGCAAGATGATTATATAGCAGTATTGACTTTGCAGCTAACTCGCATTTTCAAACCATTATTAGCCAAAGGGTTGATTCCAGACCTATGTTCATGGATTTACTCCTATTAAACGTAGGTGTTTAACTGTAACTTTGTTTTCTGCTTTAAGTCTATCAGTGATGTGGGCTTACTTGAGGAAAAGGTATCAGGTCAGGGTCACTTGGCTCCTACCATTTAATTGGAAACAAGTTTTCAGGGGTGGTAAAGTTACCTGTCCTGCGTTACATTTTGAATGTGAAAACTACGGAGAACACAGATAGCAAGTGGAGAACAAGGGGTCAACATCACGAACATCTTTTTGCTCTTTGGGTTGAAGGGGTGTGCAAAGGACAGCTGAGATTCCTAAGCGTGTGCTGTGCAAATGTTTGGCGTTTCTCAATGAGCTATTATCAGTTCTTGCAAACTCTGCAGTTGGTCCCTTGGTTTGATAACAGCAAGTTTCCACCTACCTGAGGATGCCCAAAGTGCTTTTACCTTGGTACTGCTTCGTTCTTTCTTGAACCTCATTGAAAATAGAAGGGCTCTGGAGCCCTTTTTCTCTTATGGTGCACGCAGTCACTTTGAAAATCTCCAGGGTTTTAGTTTTGTCTGCTTTCAAGTCACCCCTGCTAACCCAAAGCAAAGCAGAAAGGCAGCATTTACACTTCACAATTAGTGTTAGGCTTTGAGATGAACACTCCCTCAGTGACTTCTGGCCCCATCTGTATATGTTGGCTTTGTAGAGGTCCTGGGACTCCCTGTGGTGACCTCCTTTACTCTGTGAACTTTAAACTGTCTGGCAAGGTAATACTGAGGACGAGCTCTTCAGCTTTGTTTCCAGGCACATAAGCTCCTGTTCTATTTTCTTATTTTCTAAGGACAGTGTCATTGTGTCGGATGTTTCTCCTGTCTTTGTAGTTCATGCTTTTGTAGACACACTTGACTTACTAGCTCATTAGGCAAGGGACCTAACCTTACTGGACTGTTTCAGTATCTAAAATGGGGAGAAAAGTATCCACTTCATAGAGTTGGTTAACAAGATGAAATGCAGTAACACATGTAAGAATTTACTAGCATAGTAGCGGACACACAATAGATGGTATATAAATATCTTCCAGGGAATGGCATTAGGGGAGACAACCCATTTTTAACCTCTACGATGACCCTGAATTTCCCTTTAAGAAATGGAATTAGCATTAATCTTTGCACCCATAGCTTGGGTGACCAGAAACACACATAAACTTTATCCTGAGTTGGATGGATGATGGTGGTAATCAAATTTGAAGTGGAGAGTAATTTTCATTCAGCTATGAAGGTGAAACTCCCTAGATACATCCCTTGGCTTCTCATTTATTCCCAGCCAAACAAGATTATCACTGGTGATCCAGTTGCTCTGCCTAGAGACTGAGTTGAGTAATTATTGAAGTAGAATGACCGGAAGAACATACTTTCTCCTACACCTAATAGCAATATGGCATACCAATTACAGACTGGTTTACACATGGAAAAGGGCAGATCTTACCTGATGCTGAAATGTGAAGGTAGTCACAGTTACTATTTTTTGTACATTGCAGCACCCCTTGAAGGCTAAGTGTGTTTTATATCCATACACACGTGTCCTAGAAAGGTATCGCCAATCATAACTTAGGGTACAAATGGAGTAAGTAGGAATTAGCTGGGGACTCTCTGGTTGATGATCAAGGGGAGACATTGAAAGAGCTGTCAGTTGATGAATGAAATGATTAATGATAAGCATTAAAAAAAAAAAAAAAACACCAAAACATTTATGGAGCTCTTATGGTGGAAAGGGGGCAGATCTTGTTATCTGATGCGGAAATGTAAGGGGCAGTCACTGTTACTATTCCAGGCACTGTGGCCCAGGACTGCACATGGTTTGTCTCTGAGAATCCTCACAGCTTGTAACGTTGTAAAGAGACAGGATCAGTTCCTTTTTTGCAGATGAAGTAACTGAGGTTCAAGAAGGTTAATGACTTGCACAAGATCGCCCAGCAGGGCGATGACAGGGCCAAACTGAAGCGTGTCCCCAACTCCGGAACTCTGTCTCAACAGCTCTGCTATCCTGATTTTGACCTAGTTTTAGGACTACAGAAAGGAAATGTGGCCAAACCCAGATCAGTTTTCTAATCTACCCAGACATTTTGTGTTCACCATTTGCACCAGCAAAGCTCTGATTCTGGCAACTTGTCGCAGGTCTTGAAATTCCCACTTGTATCAAAAAAACAATTCTGTTAAACTGTGACTCTTCCTGGAAACATGATACCCTTTTCCTGGAGAAACCTCTTCTCCTTACTTTCCTTTGTGCTGGGTTCATGGGTAATTTCCCTAAATTGGTACCTTTCTCAGAAATTCTCTCTCAAAACTGGGGCAGTGATAGTTGTTGATTTTTGTTAGAGTTGGTAGGTCTGGTTCTCTTTAAGTCTTCTCTCACCTTGGTGTTGCACAGTAATTGAAAGCAGGCAATCTAAAGCCACAGACCTGCGTGTATCTGGCCCTTGTTGCATCCTGGGGCAAGTAACTTCACTTTCCTGAGCCTGTTTTCACACTTGTAAAATAGAGATAATAACCATACTTATTACTGTACAACACTTAGAACTCAATAAGCACTTAACTGTCAGATATTCTCTTCCAGTGAGTGATTCTGATTTTATAGAAATTAATGCTTATTTTATTCTCTCTACAGCTCTTGAAATATTTGAAGAAACTCTCCACCTTGCCTATTACAGTAGACATTCTTGCGGTAAGAACTGTTAGATATTATATAACTATATTCCATCCCCTTCCCACTGGGAGGGATTGTACAGTAAGGTTAAAAGCATGGGCTTTGAACGTGAAAGAAGCCAGACACAAGGCCACATAATGTATGGTTCTATTTATGTGAAATGTCCAGAACAGGCAGATCCATAGGCCCGAAAGTAGGGAGGTGGAGGAAGTTGGGAGGAATGGGGTTTCTCTGTAGGTTTACGGAAATGTTCTGGAATCAGAGGTGATGGTTGTGCAGTATTGTGAGTGTTCTGGAAACCAACAGACCATACACTTTAAAATGGTTAAAATGAGCTTTGCACAGTGTGGCATTATCATGGCCAATGAGGTTTACCCAAGGTACGATTATTGCTAATTGAAAAAAATAATAATAAAATGGTGAATTTTATCTTAGAATTTAAAAAAAAAAATTAAAAGAACTTTGACTTTGGCATCAGTTAGTCTTGGGTTCAGATCCACGTTCTAGGACTTCTGGCTAATAACTGGACAGATTCCTGCCTCACAGAGTTGTTTTAAGGACTCATTGAGACATTGTATGCGAAGCTCTTAGCTCAATGCCTGCCACCTGCCATAATCACTCTTGTTATTTATTGTTAAAGTTCTGGAAGTATTTTAATATATTGTTTTTTCTCTTTGGAGTTGTGTGCTTTGCTACTGTGTGTCATTAGAGGTTTGAGGCATAGACACAAAGTAATTTTGTGTTGAGACTTGCAACATATGTTTAAGGAAGGAGTTTCTCAAAGCAAGAGGCCTTATTTCTTCAGAAAGTTGTGAGCCTAGTTCCACAACCCTCTAACAATTCTTCTGTCAACTTTGTAGGAGACCGGGGTTGGGAAAACAGTAAATAGCTTACGAAAACATGAGCATGTCGGAAGCTTTGCCAGGGACCTAGTGGCCCAGTGGAAGAAGCTGGTTCCTGTGGAGCGGTAAGAACGTTGATTACTCTGTAGGTTTGCTCAACCTCATGCTTCAATATGGTACCTAGAATGTTTCCAGACAGATACGTTTTATTATTCCTTCTCTGCCTTCTTATTTAAAACATTTATTTGGCCTTGATTGTAAAAATAGTTCATGATCATTATAGGATTTTAGAAAATATTAAAAAAAGGAAATAAGAATGAAAATTTTTTGTAATTCTACTGTCTGAACATAAGCATTATTAGTATTTTGATATGTTTCTTTCTACTCTTTTTTTATTTTTAGAGAGAGAGTGTGTGATGCACACAGGGGAGAGGGGCAGAGTGAGAGGGAGGGAGAGAATCTCAAGCAGGCTTCACTTCACACTCATTGAAGAGCCCAACACAGGGCTTGATCTCACGACTGTGAGATCATGACCTGAGTTGAAATTAAGAGCCAGACATTCCTCTCTCCTCTTTTTAAAAAATGTTTGTATACAGTTGGGAACAAACTATATAAACAATGGCCTGCTCCCCTCCATTTTTTTTTAAGATTTCATTTTTAAGTAATCTCTACACCCCTCATGGGGCCTGAACTCACAAACCCTGAGATCAAGAGTGGCATCCTCCAACCAGCCAGGTGTCCCAATAGCACCTACCCCCATCTTTTTTTTTTTTTTTTTAAAGGTTGGTTTATTTATTTTGTGTACTTCTGCACAGGTGAGCAGGGGAGGGGCAGAGAGAGAGAGAGGGAGGGAGGGAGGGAGAGAGGGAGGGAGGGAGGGAGGGAGAGAGAGAGACAGGAGTCCCAAGCAGGCTCTGTACTGTCAGCCCAGAGCCTGATGCGGGGCTCGATTCCATGAACTACAAGATCATGATCTGAGCTAAAATCAAGACTCAGACCCTTAACCTGTGGAGCTACCCAGACGCCCCAGCCCCCTTTTTAACATAACAAGTTAAATTGTCCCTGTTTTGAAAAACTTCAAAGCATTTTTCATGTCCTCAAGATATTTGATCTTTGTATCCTGTACTTAAACGTATCATTTTCCATCTGTTGAATATTTGAGTTTTCCCAGTCTCACAACAGTGGAGTATCATAGAGCAGAATCCATTCACCCTCTTCCCAAGACCTTGTTTCTAACTCTGCATCTGTTTCCATCTATTTTTGTGAGTTCAGGTTCTATGACTTTGTCTTCTGAACAAAGATTACACTGAGATTTATATCTGCTTTATCTGCTTTTTCTTTTATTCTAGAAACTCTGAGCCTGATGAACAGGACTTTGACAAGAGCAATTCCCGGAAGCGCCCCAGGGATGCTGTTCAGAAGGAGGAGACAGAGGGGGACTACCAGGAAAACTGGAAAGCCTCCAGTAGCCAATCCTATAGTCCTGACCACAGGCAGAAAAAACACAGGAAACTCTCGGAACCTGAGAGAACTCACAAAGTGTCTCACGTTCAAGAGAGGAGAGACGAGAGAAAGAGGTTGCATAGAGTTTCCCCCGTTTACTCTTCAGACCACGAATCTTCTGATTACGGCCATGTTCAGTCCCCTCCGTCATCTGCCAGTCCCCATCAAATGTCCACAGACCATTACAGATCCCCGGAGGAAGATCCTGAGCCCTTTGTCCCACATCAGAAGCCTGGGAAAGGCCACAGTAATGCCTTTCAGGACAGACTGGGGGTCAGTCAGGACCGACACCTGGGGGATCCCCAGGGGAAAGGGGCTGTGAGTCAGAACAAGGAGCACAGATCTTCTTACAAGGAAAAACGTCCAGTGGATGCCAGGGGAGACGGGAAGGCATCTTTGAGCAGAGAGAAATCACACAAGTCTGTCTCCAAAGAGGAAAACCGAAGGCCGCTCTCAGGGGATAGCACGAAGGAGAAACCACCCTCTAGTGTCAAGAAAGAGAAGGAGAAAGAGGGCAGCACCAAGAAGAAGTTTTTACCCCCCTTGGAAGTTGCTTCAGACAACCACCTTAAAAACAAGCCAAAGCACAGAGACCCAGAGAAAACCAAATCGGACAAAAATAAGCAGAGTCTAGACAGCTTAGATGTAGGAAAGGGGGCGGGAGACCCGCTGCCCAAGGTGAAAGAGAGGGGTTCCAACAACCTAAAAACTTCAGACGGGAAGGTAAAAACTTCTCATTCAGATAGAAAGTCAGTGGGCTCCCTCCCTAAGGTTGAGGAGGCAGATATGGATGATGAATTTGAGCAGCCCACTATGTCTTTTGAGTCCTACCTCAGCTACGACCAGCCCCGGAAGAAAAAGAAAAAGAGTGTGAAAGCCTCAGCCACGACTCTTGGAGAAAAAGGACTTAAAAAAACTGATTCGAAAAGCACTAATAAAAACTTGGACTCCGTTCAGAAATTACCTAAGGTAAATGAAAACAAGTCCGAGAGGCTTCAGCCAGCTGGAGCCGATTCAGCCAAGCTGAAAAAGGTAAGCCCTTCAGCCCCTTGGTGGCTTCCCAGACAGAGCATCTGGCCCCGCACAGCTCCCAGGACTTGTCTTGCCGCTGTCGTGCTTGGCTGGCTTTCTCGTGGCCTGCCGTTTCAGTTTGAAGTAATCGCCTCCAGGCCTTTGGAGGTGCTGCCAGGGTGTAGCTAGTACCCAAGCTGAGTGTCTTCAGAGGTGTCCCGCTGTGCTGGGCCCATCCCAGTGTATCTCCTGCCCTCGGTGCTGTCAGACCTGACCGACGGCCCTCCTCCAGCCTGGGTCTGCCCGTGAAGTCGCCTGCCTGGTCACCGCGGCTGGCAGTCGGCCGAGGGCGGGGAGCTGTGCTTGCCCAGCGGGCTGTCCAGTTACTGGTGTTCTCACCGCAGGTCCCCGCTGATGCAGTGCCCGTGTTGCCAGACCTCCCGTTACCCGTGATCCAGGCCAATTACCGGCCACTTCCTACTCTGGAATTGATGTCCTCCTTCCCACCAAAGCGAAAAGGTAATTTTCTGCATTCTTTTCTGAATGGAACAAAGATTTTAAAAATTTGGTCACAATGTCATAAGATTTAGGTGAGCTTTCTAGTGTCCTGGGCTCTGGAGTTTGACGGCTTGGGTGTGAATCCCAGCTCTGGCTTCACGTTCTATGAACTTGGGTAATCATTTCCTTGGACTTCAGTCTCATGCTCCATAAGTGGACCTGATAATGTTGTCTGACTTACTAAGTGGATTAAAAATGATAATGCTGGTAAAGCTCTTAACTCTGGGTTTTTCCACGTGGTGAATGTTCAGTAAATCTTTGCTGCGGTGACTAGCTACCCTTCATATGTTGCACGTGAGCTTTTTATCTTTAAAAAAAAAAAGGTCTAGTTTTAATAGCAGAAGAATTAGAAGCCACATAAGGGTCCCTCAGCAAGAGACAAATCACATGAACCGTGGTCACGCACACAGTGGCCTCCTGTATAGCTGTAAAAAATGTGGGAAGGTCTGTGTCTGACATAGGATGATTTCTAAAATGTGGCAAATGAAAAAAGTTGATAGTGGGGGTTTTTTAATCGGTGAAAAAGGAATGAAATACGTATTTACTTATTTTTGCATAGACTCGCTAGAAGAATACACACAAAAAACCGGTAGCCCTGGTGGCCTTTGGGAAAGGGCAGTGGGAGGCTGAGGAGGGGGGAGAGAAGGAGAGCTTTCCCTGCACAGCTTAGTGCCCTGTGTGACGCGCGGTCCTGTTGTCCTTGCCCTGCAGCACTGTCTTCACCCCAGGAAGAGGAAGAAGCTGGATTCACCGGACGGAGAATGAATTCCAAGATGCAGGTGTATTCCGGCTCCAAGTGTGCCTATCTCCCCAAAATGATGACCTTGCACCAGCAGTGCATCCGGGTACTTAAAAACAACATCGATTGTAAGTCCCACGCTTTTCTCTTGCTCTTAACCTCGTTGTGGCCTTGGCGGGGCCGGCCAATATTCGACACTTCCACCTTTGATTCTCTGCAGCGATCTTTGAAGTGGGAGGCGTCCCGTATTCTGTCCTCGAACCTGTTTTGGAGAGGTGTACGCCTGATCAACTGTACCGCATAGAGGAATGCAATCACGTGAGTATCCTGTTTGGGTGCAGAGAGGGCCCTCGTCGGGCTCGCGTCTCCAGAAGTAGCTTTGTCTCTGAATCCATAGTGGGTGAAGGGCGGTGGCACGGGTCGGTTCACTGTTGTGGGCCTGTTGGTTTGCCCGTGGGCCTGTAAACGTGCGTGTTTTTAGCACCTGCTCTGGCTTCAAAGTGAGCTTCAAAAGGACCGGGAAAACGTTACCCACCCTTCTCCTTAGCTCGCCTGGTCACAGGTCAAGGGAGAATTGTGGCAGCTCGGCCTCTGGGATCCAGGGCAGGGACAGAGCTTTGTTTTCGACACTCGGTGTCTGGTGAATATAGAAGAGCACAGGTCGGCTGGGTGTGTCCCGGAGGCGTCCAGGTCTGTCCAGATATCTCGTGTAACGCCGGGACATAAGGATCATTCGGTCACATTAGCTGGCTGTCTCTAATTCTGAACCCTTGCGGGTGATAGTTGCAGGGAGTGCCGGGGAAGTGCCTGGATGTGACTTCATGCCAGGTCTACCTGTCACTGGTTTCCTTAAAGGAAAAGACTAATCTTTTTTTTTTCCTTTTTAAAGTTCATTTAGTTATTTTGAGAGAGAGAGAGAGCATGAGCATGAGCTTGAGCACGAGCTGGGGAGGGGCAGAGGGGGAAAGAGCATTCCAGGCTGGCTCCACACTGTCAGCGCAGAGCCCAACATGGGGCTCAAACCCACAAACCATGAGCTTCTGACCTGAGCCAAAATCAAGAGTCAGATGCTTAAGCGACTGAGCCACCCAGGAGCCCCAGAGAAAGACTGATCTTAAGCTAGTTTCTGTGTTGTCTTCTCTCCTAGTCCCACAACCCCCCAAAAGCAGCTAGTACAGTGCCTTGCACTTAAGATTTTTAAGTTTATTTGAGGTGGGGGGGGTGGGTGGGCAGAGAGAAGCGGGGAGAGAATCCTAGGCAGGCTCTGTGCTGTCAGCACAGACGCTTAACCAACCTGGGTTAACCCAGATGCCCCCTTAACGTGTTTTTAATATAGTGATTTTTTTTTTCTAGAATTGTGGTATTTTAATATACTACTACTACGAGGACCAAAAAAAAAATCATTAGGAGGAAAGTGGTCAGCCTGAGGTGATGAAGGATGGAAAAGAAATCTGTCAGAGTGCTTACATATAAATGATGCCCTGGTTCTGATTTTAGGTATTAATTGAGGAAACAGATCAATTATGGAAAGTTCATTGTCACCGAGACTTTAAGGAAGAAAGGCCGGAAGAGTATGAGTCGTGGCGGGAGATGTACCTGCGGCTTCAGGATGCCCGGGAGCAGCGGCTACGAGTACTGACAAAGAATATCAGATCTGCACATGCCAATAAGCCCAAAGGTAGAGGGGGGCAAGGGGGTGGCAGTGGGGAGCCGAGCAGGATGAGGTGATCTGGCGAAACAGTGAGCCCTGTGCTCTGATCGACAGCAGGGCCTTGGTGGGCTGGGCTCACGTAGCCTCTGGCTCCTGTATCTGGCCTGCTTTTGCAGAAGGGGCGCAGGGATGGAGCGTGTCTTCCGTCAGTACACTTGCTGCCTACAGGGGTTTTCGGCGTTGATAATCTCCTAGCTTTGGGAGCACCTGGGAAGGTTTTGTCTCTTAACAGTGTACATTATTAAAAGAACAGTAGCGTCTCTGCTCAAAAAGGCAGGTATCGATCTCCGTATTTCTCTACAGGCCGGCAGGCAAAGATGGCCTTTGTCAACTCTGTGGCCAAGCCCCCTCGTGATGTTCGGCGGAGACAGGAGAAGTTTGGAACCGGAGGAGCAGCTGTGCCTGAGAAAATTAGGTGAGCTCTGCACCTCCAGGGTCTCCTTGCGCCTGCGGAAAAGAACCCCGGGAGCTTGTTACCCAACCCTTCGAGGCAGCCCAGGGGCAGGAAGCAGTTCACTTTTGGGGTGAGAGCATGGCAGTGCAGGTCAAGGGTTCTGGAGGCCGACCTTGACCAGCTCAGCACGTGCCCTCCCCGAGCCACCACTTCCGTGACTGCAGCATAGGTGGACAATTATTCCTGCCTCTCAGGGGGTCAAGAGTCAATGGAGAACAGGACCTGGCTTCTGGGAGATACTCCCTCGTGCTTTCCCCTTTCCCCATTTAAACCAACGGCGGCTGGGACGCCTCGCTGGGTCAGTCAGTGGGGCATGCAACTCTTGACCTTGGGGTTGTTTGAGCCCCATGTTGAGGGTAGAGATTGCTTTTTTAAAAACTAAAAAAATAAATAAATAAACCATGCTGCTGTGATGACTATATAATCTAAGTCACATTAGCATTTGAAAAATACGGATTCACACCTAAAGGGTAAAAATTGAGTTGAGATGATCATTCATTCTGAAGGGCTAAATTCTGTCGTCTCTGTGTCATCACCAGGATCTCAGGTGCTCGCGTCCACTGGTCAGAGCCACAAAACTGGGTCTTCCTCAGAGAGGCCAGCTTCAGGCTGTCGGTGCTGAGGGCAGATCCGTCACACTCGGGACTAACTAGCTTGCTCTGTGTTGCAGGATTAAGCCAGCCCCATACCCCACAGGAAACAGCCACACTCCGTCCGGCAGTGGCAGCAACAGCTTCAGCGCCAGCCCCGAGGAGCCCGCCTATGATGGTCCGAGCACCAGCGGTGCCCACTTGGCTCCCGTGCTCAGCACTGTTTCCTATGATCCTAGGAAACCGACTGTGAAGAGTAAGTGACTTGGGGTTCACGCCCAGATATTTCAAAACGGTATTTGAGCTCTGTAGCATCTTTATCGTCGTATTACGCCGGGCGTGCCAGACGAGGCATACGTGCTCTGCGCGTGGCTGGGCTCGATGTGGGTGCCTCCTTCCCCTGCTTTGGTTGCAGTGCACGAGTCCTCTTGCAAATAACGATTGCGGTGCATACTCATTTTGGCACGCCGCTTCGTTTACCTACGTGTAAACCTGTTTCTCCAGGCGGTTAACGTTTCTCCAGGGGTTCGTGACAGTTATTAACTGCTTGTAGTCCATCTTATTGAGGGTTTACGACCTATCATGCCAGCTTCTGAGTTTTGTGTTTTCATATCTAGTTGTGAGTATTTTATATTTTATTAAGTTTTACCATAGACTGTCCCCAGTATTCTAAGGGGGTGTCTGCCTGTTAAAAGCATGCTTCTGTAAGGGGCACCTGGGTGGCTCAGTTGGTTGAGCATCTGACTTCAGAAGCTCAGGTCACGATCTCATGGTTCGTGAGTTCAAGCCCCACATTGGGCTCGTCGCTGTCAGCTCGGAGCCTGCTTCAGATCCTCTGTCCCCCTCTCTCTCTACAACTGTCCTGCTCATGCTTTCTCTCTCAAAAATAAATTTAAAAAATCAGCATTTAAAATGCACAGCCCACTTCAGATCTTCTGTCTCCCTCTCTCTGTCCCTCTCCTATTCTCTTTCTCTGTCTCTCTCAAAAATAAACATTTAAAACATGCTTCTGGATTCACTTCAAGACCCACGGGCAGGTAGAAGTGTTGGCAGAAGCTTCTGTGCTCAGGTTAAGCATCCAGGAGGGCAGGCCAGCCATCCACAGGTGATGTCTGCACTGAGCACATCTTAGACCTGTTGCTGCACTGGACAGATGGGAGTGAGAGGGGCTGCTTTTTGCTGGTTTGGATACTGGCGGCGGGGGGTGGTGGAACAGAGTAAAATTATGGCCCAGGCTGGCCTTTAGGTATTAAATTCTAGTCCTTCCGCTTACTGCACAACCAGGGGCAGGTCGGCCAGTCTCTTGGGAGGTTGGGGACGTGGTTGGAATTAGAGCCGGGGATCGTCAAGGGCCCGGCAGGTGCTCAGGAAGTGGAGCTGTTGTGGTGCTAGAAATCAGAAATGGTTACTGCTGTACCCATTCTTCTGGTAGTGCAGAGCCAAGAGCAGCAAGGCTTGGCCTTGATTGTGAACCACTCACAGTGTGTGTCTAAACTGCCACAATCTGAAACCACCGCCTTATTTCTCTTCCCACAGAAATCGCCCCGATGATGGCCAAGACGATTAAAGCTTTCAAGAACAGGTTTTCCCGACGATAAACTGAGGACTCACCTTGGAGATGAAATCTGGGGGAGGAGTACAAGGACAATGGGGATTGGGGAATGGAACTTCCAGAGGAGACCAGAATCCTCTGCTCCGAGGAACCTTCTGGTCTCCGAATCCTGCACAGTCTGCAGGTGTGGGCACCTGTGAACATGCGTGCCGCAGCCACTGCCTCCCTGCCTGGAGAACACTTCAGAATTCTGGAGAAGATGTGAAGCCTCAGTCTTACTGAGGATTTTAAGGTCAATTATACTTTTGTTGTTAATTAGCTTCTTTGTAAACCATAAGACATAGTTTTAATTAATAAATATTGCCCCCAGATTGTATTTATATTACCCCCAGTATTTTTTTTTCTTTACTTTTTTTTTTTTTTTTTTTTTTTTTTTTTAGGTCCTCTATCAAACACTTAGCCTTTTATTTTCAGGGTTCTTTATTACAATGAGATAAAAACCTAGTGAAAGCCATTCCCCTGTCCCAGTTCAGCTCTCCTGAGTGGACCCTGGTCCAGAGGGAGGGCTGGGCATCCTCAGAGCCTGTGTGCTGCCTGCTGCACGGAGGGTGAGGAACGGGTCCTGGGCTGCCCGCCCTAGAGGGCCGCCTCGACGTGGAGTGTTTGAGCTCCTCCTCGGAGGCCCTTCTCAGTGTTGCTTGAGTTCCTATGCAGGTGCATCTCTTTCTTCCTCATTAAATAGTATTTATTAAAGGAGGTTATTTGTAAAGGTCTCGAGTCTTTTCCCCAGCCTTTTTGCCAGTTCCCACTTTTTGAGGCTCACTAGAGGACACAAACTTGGGGGATCAATTTGCACAGAACCCCAACATTTTTACAATTTCTGATTCAAAACTTTAGGGCTTTTTTCCCTCCCCTATCTTCCCTCCTCCCTGCTTGCAGGGGGGAGACATGAACACACGGCAGGGCTTTTTGTGCCCCCCCCTCGCCCCCACCCGCCACAACTTCAGAGGTTGAAAAGCCAGCACTTTAATCTCGTGTTCCCTGTGAACTGCTAACAGAAGTGAGTGGTTTTAAAGGTTGTAATGCTGTGTTGGAAATGGGTTTTGTTTTTGCCTTTCTTTTAAAAGGTAAGATCATGTGATTGGGAGAGCACAGGAATTTGCTGTTTTGCAGAGAACTCTGTAGCTGAAGCACTCTCTACTTCTAGGGTGTTTAAGCCAGAATTTGGAGGGAACGGCCCACTTAGGCAAAGTGTCTGAGCTGTTAGTGTCAGGATGGGGGAGAACGCGGGGGACACCCATCAGGTCTGAGAAGGGAGGATCTCACTTGCAAGCTGACAGAGGAACGACATCACTTAGGAGGCCAGTGTCAGCGCTCTTCCTGGCTGCTGGAGAGCGCTGGTCTAGTAGGAACCCGCTTGGTTGTGACCCAGGGGAAGCAGATGCTGTAAGTTTGAGGTGCCTGCCCTCCAGACACCCAAGGGGTAGACTGAGGACGTGGTTAGTAGGACAGCGTCGGGAGCTTGGCAGGCTCCCTCTTGACAAGCCCCCTCAGAGCCCAGAATATGGGGTCCACTGCTTTTAACCATCCCGGAGACCTCAGGCTAACTTTGAAGATTCCGGAGCCGGCAGAGAATCTGTGCAGCAGAAGCTGCATTGTTCAGTGTGCGTTGCTGTGCAGGGTGCCTGTTGCAACAGGACACAAGGGTTGCCCTGTTTTAATTTGCTGTGTTTTTGAATTGGGGAAAACATGATTTCTCTTGATCGCTTGTATTGCATTCCACCCCCAGCCCGGGCCTGCTCCCCAAATCTGGTATTAGGAAGCCTCTTACCGAATGCCAAGTGAACATCTGGGTCAGGTGCCAGACATCTGTTGGCCTGGAGTAGCTTCCCGTAGGTGTCCACCAGCTTGAATTTGTCTCTTAGCCACGTGTTCAAGTCTTTGTCATTGAAACCGGTATTTCACACTGCAGATTCGGTTGTGTGTGATTTAATTTCCTCTGTTAGGAGTCTTTAGGCAGGGAGGAAGGAAAGGACATCTGTTTGTTCATGCCGACATCACTACCCATTTTTAGCACATAAAGACTTTTGATCGGCCCTGTTTGCCTAGAGCCAGATCTTTCCCTCCTCCTCCAAGAGTGTCTGCATCAGGGATGTGACTTGGTGAGAAGCGTAAGGAGGGAAGAGAAAAAGCCGAATTTCTGAACAACCTTCTCACCTGGGTTATTGAAATGGCTGCAGAGCAGACACAAAACAGGATGATGTCGAACCTTTGGTCTCATTTGTGAAAACGTGTGCAATTTTGTTTCTCCTGTGCTACACTACATACGAATGGAATCACCAAATTACAAATGAGCCCTTTGTGATCCTTGGTGTAATGAGCAGTTTCTTCGGGCTTTCTCTTTCCGGGAAGTGGGAGGGAACAGAGCAAGGTATCTGCCTGCTCTTCCTTTGTATTTTGGTCCCAAAATGTAAATACAATTTTCTATGTTACTTTTTTGTGGTAACTACCAAGATGAATATTTTAATTAGATAAGTTATATGAAAAGGAAGGACAATTCCATGTCTAAATAAAAAACAAAACAAAACTCCACGTGCTGTGGTCTTTTTTCCTTTCTCCCTTACCGTGTCCCAGAATGGCAGCTGGTCGCAGAGTGTGTGGTTCCCAGGCTGTGAGGCAGAGCTTAATCCCTGGCCTGGGCTTCGTCAAGGATGTTGGGTTTTAGGTCTGTAGCAAAGCAGGACTGGGGGATGAGAATTGAGGGTAAAGAACCCCTGAGCAGAGGGAGGAAACTCAGATGAAAACAAGCACCTTGCAGGTACCAGACACTGTCCCTTGTCATCCTGAGACTGAGAGATTAACCCCTTATTACAGCCAGAAACTGAGGCTCAAGGATGAAATAACGCAGCCAACCTGCAGCAAAGGAAAGGATTTGAAACCCAGATTCTCTGACTGTAAAGTGTGTGCCACCCTACCTGTCAGTCGGTCACTGCAGGGTGGGAAGGACCGGGTTCGTCTCCTCCATCTTCCACTGACTTCCTAACAGGAGCATGATGACAACTTGTGCAGAAGGGTCGTGTCAGCAAAGACCTGATAAGCACCCGCACCTTGGCCCTGGCTGAGCTGCAGGAGCCTCGGCATCCGGACATCACTACCCATCACTACCCAGCGTCAGGAGCCAGGGCTCGGGTGCTTGCAGCTTGCGGCCCCTGCAGACACGGGGCTGGATCTTGCATCAAACCTACAATCCCCCAGCGGCACACTGTTGTTACCCTTCTCTCCTGAAGAGGGCGTTGTTGGCGTGCGGGCTTACCTCTTCCCAGCCTTTACTGGATCGAATTCTCACTGTAAGAAGTTCTGTACATTAAACGATGGAACATGGGATCTGATGGATGACGACCCGGAGTTTGTAAGTTAGCCCTTTGTCCTTTACTCATTAATTCAGCATTTGCGGAGCCAGCACCCGGATGGGACCCTGGGATACACAGTGGCACACAAGTCTGGCACGCGTGTCCGGTAAGAGTCACTGGGCCCACTGGGGATGCACCTGCCACGGGGGGCAGGCCCTGCTCTGACTCCTATACACTCGCTCGGTTCCCACAATGATCTTTCATGGTAGGTGGTCAGGGCCCCACTTTTAAAATGAGAAGACTGAAGCACAGAGAAGGTGTGCAAGCTGACACAAGCATGGGCGGTAGTGAGCAGCGCTGTGTGTCGGCCTTTGTCCCAAGCACGTGTTGTCAGTGACATTTACCCATCTCCTATATAATCACACATCCCCAGGTTGGGCCCTTGGAGCAAAGCTGACCTCCGATGCAAAAAGATCCCCTAACTGTTGCTAAGAATGATTTCTTCTCTTGGCTGCATGTAATTAATGCCCAAAAGAACCCTCTCGCTGGCTTATCACCTTGACAGATGTCCCCTTCACAGCCTATCTCCACTAGGGTTCTACATCCACTTGAGTCTCTCTCAGATTATTTGGCTAAATGGTGAAACAGGCAGTTTGTCCTCACAGGCTCCTGGACTTCCCTTTCTGTGATGCCTACTATTTTTACCCCTTTCAAAAACTTGGGTGGAAAGTTCAGACATCAAAATTTAATAAAGCTACACCTCTGTTTCTCTGGGGCCCCCCCAGCGTGTGCATTAAAAGAAAAAAAAGTAATTCTTAAATTTTTAAAAAATGTTTGTTTATTTTTGAGAGAGAGAGACAGAGCGTGAGCAGGGGAGGGACAGAGAGAGAGGGAGACAGAATCCAAAGCAGGCTCCAGGCTCCAAGCTGTCACCACAGAGCCTGATGCAGAGCTGAAACCCACGAACCATGGGATCATGACCTGAGCTGAAGTCGGATGCTTAACTGACTGAGCCACCCAGGCGCCCCAAACAATAAGTAATTCTTAAAATGTACATTATTAAAAAGTTTGAGAAATGCCCTGGCTAATTTGCCACAAGCTCTTTGCAGCTGCCCTACTGGTCAGAGCTGGGAAGCTTACACATCTGGTCACACAGTACACTTTGCCCCCGCTCCATGTCCTTGAGTCAGACAGACACAGCCCTTACATTCCTGGAACTTCCATCTAGTAGAGGAAAACAGTAGCCAGATAACTGTACAAATCATTGTTTAAAATACAGATTTCTCAGGGCGCTGGGTGGCTCAGTCGGACTTCGGCTCAGGTCACGATCTCATGGCTGGTGGGTTCGAGCCCCGCATCAGGTTCTGTGCTGACAGCTCAGAGCCTGGAGCCTGCTTCAGACTCTGTGTCTCCCTGTCTCTCTCTGCCCCTTCCCCACTCACACTCTGTCTCTCCATCTCTTAAAAATAAACTTAAAAAAAAAATTTTTTTTAAATACAGATTTCTGGGCCCCACGGCAGAAATCTGTTCAAATAGGTCAGAGGTAGGATCTGGAGATAAGTACTTTTCATAGGCTTTCTCCAGTGAGTTTGATGAACAGCCTGGTTTGGGAATGCCTAGTGTAATGGAAAAACAATGCATGAGCTTTAAAGGGAGTTAGGTCCAGGTTCAAATCCTGGCTCCACTATCCTTTAGCTTTGTGACACCTCTTTGACTCAGTTTCCTCACCTGTAAAATGGGAATGATCACACCCCATAGGAATTCTTGTAAGGATCCAATGAGAGAAAGGGAGCTCAATACGTTTTAATGTCCTTCCTTCATTCCCTCTAAATTTAGAATGAAAGGAAAAGCTTTATTTCCTATTGATGGGAACTGAAGCTTTAGGGTCACGAGCTGAGAACCACTTAGAGGTCAGCAAGTCCTTCCTCATCATCCAAATCCTAGTCGATGCTGCCTCAGACAGGGTTTTTCAACTTTTCTGTTTTTGGACTCCCGTCTATTCTTTCAGGCCCTTATGCTATATAGCCCCTAACAGCCACGAAAAAGGCAGACTCTACCTAATTCCTTCTTGTCTCAGGAATCACAACTCACATGCCAGGAATTTGGCATAAGATGGTAGGAGGGGGGTGGGGAAACAGGAAATGAAAGCTATTTATAGCTCCACCTGCAGCTATGTCTTTGGAATTTTAAAGACAAGACAGAAATCTAGACTTCTTTGTAAAATTTCCCCATTTTTAAAACCCTGAGCCACAACTGTATGAAACAGATCAGGAAACCTGTACGGGGTGGATAACTTCCCAGACAAAAGCAACTTACCAAGGCTGACTCCTCTAGAGTCTAAACAGCCTCCTTACCACAGAAGAAATAGACAAACCAGTTGTAGAGCCTCTTCTCTAGATGGTTTCATAGGGAAATTCTTTCAACCTTAAAGTCAGGTAACACCAATGCCACTTAAACTATTCCAAAGCAAAGAAAAGGAAGGAAAGTGCTATTGAAATTAGGATAATGCAGACATGGAAAATGGATAAAGACTGAACCAAAAAAAAAGAAAAATTACAGACGAATCTTATTTATGAATATTGGCGTGATTACCCTAAATATTAGCAGAATCTAACAACATATCGAAACAATGAAACAGGGGCTCTTGGGTGGCTCAGTCAGTCGGTTGAGCGTCTGACTCTTGATTTCGACTCAGGTCATGATGTCACTGTCATGGGATCAAGCCCCGTGTTGGGCTCTGTGCTGGGCGGGGAGCCTGCTCTCTCTCCCTCTCCCTCTGCCTCCCTCTCTCTTTCTCTTTCGAAGAGAAATAAATATAATTTAAAAATAAAACGGAAATCATACCTAAACAGGGTTTACTTAGGACTGGCAGGATATTCAGACTATTAGGATAGGCTGGGCAGTCATTCTTAACCGGAGGTGATTCTACCCCTACCAAGACACGTGGAAAAATGTTACACATTCCACAACATGCAGGACAGCCCCCCCCCCCGCCCAAGCAAAATATTTTCTGACCCCCAAATATCAATAGTGCTGAGGATACGGAACCCTGGACTTGGGCATGCTATAGTGACAATTCCCAAGTCTTGGTGGCTCAAAACAGCAAAGGTCTGCTTTGCTATATGTCCAATTTGGGTCTGTTGGGGCTTCACTTTACATCATCCTCACTCAGGGACCCAGGCTAAGGGAGGCACCCACCCGTGCTGCTAAGGTTTCCAAGACGAATGAAGAATACCACACTGGCCACTAAGCTAAGTCCAGAAGTGACAGCCATCATTTCCATCATGTTTCACTGACTGCACCTAAATTCAAGGGGATAAGAGAGTACAATCCCTCCGTGTGCGTGGACACAGAGAATTGGAAATATTTGCTAACGGCACCAAAGACTCCAAAAGCAATTACAACAGCCTAGATCCTCAGATAATCCACAAGGCCACCCAACTTCAAATCCCATACTTCCTAGCTGTGTGCCCTTGAGCAAGTCACTTAACTTCTCTGTATCTCTGCTCCTTCCTCCAAAAAGGAGGAAAATATATCAACCCTGCAGAGCTATTAAGTAATGATTTCATGAGTTAAAATGTGTAACGTGCTTAAAACAGTGCCTGAGACATGGAGTTCAGGACATGTTAGCCAGGATGTTGATGATGAATACGGTGAAGTACCCCACATGGAAGGGGCATTTGGTAGAGGGTTGTTGTTATGACGGAAGCTCTGAGGAAAATGACTGTCCAAGGTCACCTAGCTGGTAAGTACAGCATGGTGGTTAAGGGCCTGAGCTCTGGGGTCTCCCCTTGGCAGTTAGTAAGTACTCAGTAATGTTAATTAATATTTGGAGAAGGTTCAATGTGGTTAAGAGCATAAACACTCCCTGGGTTTAAGTCCTAGTTACAATACTAACCAGCTGTGTGACCTTGGGCAAGTTACTTAGCCTCTCTGTGCTCTATTTTCATCATCCATAAAATGAGGATAATAATAGGACACTTGCAGTTATAAAGATTAGAAAATAATATAAGCAAGGCCCTCGGGACAGTGTTTGGCGCATTATTAGCACCGTGTGGTTGCTGGCTATATTTTTACCACACTCTTAGCCACACAGAGGCATCCAGAAGTAAAACAGTTCATTTCTCCCTGCCTAATTAAGACAGCCGGTACAAATTTAGCAGTTCTTGAACCGTAGAAAAGTTTACAAGGGACCTGGGAATGAGAGAAGGAAACAAATTGGAAACTTTTCCTACCTGCCCCAGGCAGTCCTAGAAGTCAGTGAGGATGTCCATTTGTTCTCAGACGTCCCTGCAAGGTAGGAGTGCAGGAGAAGGGACAGGCCGAGTAAGGCCAGTTAGCAGAGGCATTATTTCCAACTCAGAGCCAAAATACTCTGTAACTGCTGGTTCCCTCCAAATTCGGCCCGCTGAAGCGATTGCAGTTTCCCATCCAAGCAGACGGGGGCGCTGAGTCAAAAACCTTGCTCTTAGTAGAGACCAACAGTCACTGTTTAACCTTTTCCAATCTACTGACCAGGTGTTGTTCCAAACATTTTCCATGCATGATCTCTCATGACCCGCGTAATAAAACCCTACAAAGTAGGTATTCTTATTAGCCCCATTTTAGATATGACAAATCTGAGAAGAGAAACTAAGCAACTTGCCCAGCAGGCCATACCTAATATTTGTAGGATGGGGACAAAAGTACAACTGGAGGCATATTTAAAAAATTATAAATGAAAAAAAAAAAAGAATAATGTAAAAAAAAATAAAATAAATAAAATAAAATAAAATAAAAAATTATAAATGGAGTTCATGAACTGTCATACAAAATACAGTCTGTTTTGCTACCTACAAAAATAAACCTTCACAATGACCTGGGAGGCCACGTTCAAATTTCTGGGCTTCTCAGAGCTCTGCACTAGAAGTTGGGGGAAGGGAGAGAAGCAGGACCCTCACCACCCTCCCCTCTTCTTCTCCTTATACCTTTAAGTATGTTTCCCTGCAAGAGGCCTTGGGCACATGTGTGCAGATGTCCTAACCTGTGTATTCAGGTTCTGTTTTAAGGTTTCTTTCTTTCTTCCTTTCTTTCTTTTTTTTTTTTTTAATGTTTATTTATTTTGAGAGAGAGAGAGAGAGAGCAAGGGAAGGGCAGAGAGAGGGAGAGAGAGAATCCCAAGTAGGCTCCGTGCTTTCTGTGCATTGTTTGACACGGGGTTGGATCCCACAACCATGAGATCATGACCTGAGCCAAAATCAAGAGTCAGACGCTTAACTGACTGAGCCGCCCAGGCGCCCTGTTCTAAGGTTTCTAAATTGAAAGGGTCCATCTGATATCCAGCACAGTGGATCACAAAAAGCCACAACAAAGCACAACATCATCACATTTTCTAATACTAAGGACTGAGAGAAAATCTTAAAGGCTTCCAGAAAGGGAGCAGTGGTGGTGGTGGGGGTGGGGGGGATCTATATAAAAAATCAGGAATCAGAATGGCACTGTACTTCTCAAAGCTAGAAGAAAACAGCAAAATCTTCAAAATTCTAAACGAATTTTATCTTCAAATTACCAATTAAGTATAAGAGAAAAGTAAAGATATTGTCAACAGTCACTTAATATGTATGGTAGTGTGGTAGCCAGCCTTTAATGAGTTCTATCTCCTGGCATTCATAACCTTATATAATTCCCTGACACTTTGAATTTGGCTGACCAAATCTGTGGAACCCTGGGATATTCCAGAATGACTGTATGTGATTCCTAAGGCTAGCTTGTAAAATACATTGTGGTTTCTACCTTGCTCTCTCTGCTTTGGTGACAGCTAGCTCTCCTGTCTTAAGGACACGCAAAGCAGTCCTATGGAGAGGTGTATATGACAAGGAACTGAGGCCTCCAGTCAACAGCCTGCAGCAATCTGACAGCCATGTAAGTGGCCATCTTGGAAGTGGATCCTCTAGCCCAGTCAAGCCTTGAAAGACCCTAAGCTCGTGAGAGAGCTGAGCCAGAACCACCCAGCGAAGCCACTCCCAAATTCCTGGCTCAGAGAAACTTTGAGATACATGTTAACTGTTTTTCACACAACAAAATATAATTAATACAGATATACTGGGGAGGAGGGGGAAAGGAGCCATAGCATTTTATAGTTCTTCCCACCAAAAGGTGACGTCAGTATCTCCACCCTTGACTTTGGATTTGGCCACGAAACTTGTTTTGGCTGATGGCACATTAGCAAAAATAACGGAAGCAAGGGTTAAAAAGTGCCTGTGCAATTGGGTCTTCCCTCTCTTGCTTCTATAGCTCCTACCATGTGACTAAGCTCAGGTAGCCTACTGGAGGCATATGGCTCCCATCACCTCGGCTGACAGACAACATCAACCAACCATGTGAGTGAGGCCATTCCAAGCTATCCAGCCCGAGCCAAACTGGCCCAGAAAAGAATTGCCCAGGTAATCTACAAAATCATGAGTATAGTTCTCGGCACATTAGTGCTCAATAAATCAGTAAAGGAGGGGCACCCGGGTGGCTCAGTCGGTTGGGCGGCCGACTTCAGCTCAGGTCATGATCTCGCGGTCTGTGAGTTCGAGCCCCGCGTCGGGCTCTGTGCTGACAGCTCAGAGCCTGGAGCCTGCTTCGGATTCTGTGTCTCCCCCTCTCTTTATCCCTCCCATGCTCATGCTGTGTCTCTCTGTCTCTCAGTAATAAATAAACGTTAACAAAAATTTAACAAATCAAATCAGTAAAGGATGACAAAGATGAAAATGACAGGCTAGAAACCAGAAGTGAGTAGATATCCTGAGTAAGTAAGGCCTGTATTAGTCCCACGGTCTTTCCAAAGAAAGGCTACTGAGAGTATCATTCAATTAAACAAATATTTACTAAAGTGTTTACCATGTGCCAGGCCCCTGGCCTGAAACTGTGATAGGAAAGCAGGAATAATTCATGACATTGTGCGGTTCTGAACCAGAACCCAGCTCACCTATTTCACACAAAATTGAACTAGGACATCAAAATATGTTTGAATGGAACTTAAACAGATGGATCTTTTGATTTGTATTTCACCTGCCCCCATTCTTGTCTGGACACCCCAGAGCCAGACATGAAGGGCAAGGGGTATCCAGAGTATCCCATAACTCTCTCTACATCCTCCGTCTTTCCCTCTCCCCACCAGCAGTAAGAATGCATTTGACCCTGAATCCAAAAATCATTTCAACTCTAAACAGTGGCTGCCAATTCTTTTGACTTCAACCCACGACGTGAAAAACACTTTACCTTGCACCTGGGTACTCAAACCCAAACTGAAATGAAAGTTCTATAAATTGAGACTTAAAATGTGTGATATATTCTGAATTTTTAATTATATTCTATTTATGCTGGTCACAATCCTCTAAACGGATTTTAACACCTAATAATGGGTCACAACCAGCCGTTTGACAAAAAACCCTGCTCTGATATGTCACACGGCAAGGGGACTTAAAGGTCATTTAGTCCAATTCTTGCACCTCACAAGTAGTAAATGGAGACTCAGAGAAGTTAAGTCACTTGCCCAAGGCCACGTAGCTAGCAAGTTGGCAGTGCCTGGATTTGAACCAAGATCTGACTCAGCTGTTACCATGTGTCAGCCACTGTGCTGGGTTCTTTCACTTCCTTATTTCATGTAATACTCACTGTGATTCTATAATTCTATGAAACATATCATCATTCCCACTTCACAGATGACAAAACGAAGTCTCGGGATGGGGAAAGTGACTTATTCAGAGTCACACTGTCAGTAGCAGACCCAGGACTGGTCTTCAGATCCGGTGGTTTCGACCGCTAAGCCCACTATGGAGTGGTTATGGAAGTGAGTGTGTGGGCTCTCAGTGCCTACACGTGCACGTGGGAAGCAGCTGTAACGTTGTGCTCCCAGCCCATCAGGACCTTATCGCTGTACGCGCTTTCTGCGACCAGCTCCCCCAAAACGTTGGTGGAAAAAGAGCCTTTAGCCTAATGGGGAAGAGGATTCGAATTCCAGCCCCATCATTTACTGGAACACGAGCCTCATCTCTCTGCGCCTCAGTTTCCACACCTGGGAAGCGGGGAGAGCAACAGGACCGCGGACTCCAGACCTGAGTCAACAGGAACTCCCTTGCACCTGGAAGCGCTTATCGAAAGTCAAGCCCTCGCCGAGCCCCGCCCCCCACCTCCCCACCCCCCCCCCCCCGCCCCGGCCCCCGGGCGCATGCGCCGCACAGGGGCGCCTTTTACGACGCGGCGGCCGCGGTGCGCTTAGCGGCGGAGCGGAGCGGTGCGAGCGCGGCGCGGGCGGCGGCGGCGGCAGGGCCGAGGGGACGCGCGGACGGCGGCGTCGCCATGTCGCACGGCCACAGCCACGGCGGGGGCGGCTGTCGCTGCGCCGCCGAGCGGGAGGAGCCGCCCGAACAGCGCGGCCTGGCCTACGGCCTGTACCTGCGCATCGACCTGGAGCGGCTGCAGTGCCTCAACGAGAGTCGCGAGGGCAGCGGCCGCGGCGTCTTCAAGCCGTGGGAGGAGCGGACCGACCGCTCCAAGGTGGGCCTTTCGGGGCCTGGGGCGGGCGGGCGAGGCGGGGACCCGCGCGGGGCCTCAGGCCTCCCGACTGCTCTGTCGGCCCGAGTCCTGCTGTTAAAAATAACGACAGCCCGCTTGCCAAGCGCTTTCCCGTGCCTGTCACCTGCCCGCCCCTGGGGAGGGAAACAGCGTCGAGTCTCCCCATTTTGCAGGTAGAGGAACTGAGGCCCGGAGAGGGAGAGAGAGGGGCGCTTTGGCTTTACGAAGCCGACATTCTCTTCCAGGGCTTTTGGGAGGATGGCTGTAGGGCGTTTTCTCTACTGTTTGACTACCAGTCCCAGTGGCTGCCTGATCATATCACCTGATGAAGACCAGAGACAGCGTAGGCAGATGAAGCGTGTTATCCTATCTAGAGCATTTACCGTTGTGGGGTCACAGAGCCATTTAAAAGCTGTGGACCCCATAGGCACATACTTTTGCACACAGTTTCAGGCTCGTCGAGCCTGGAGGTTCATTCATGGGCTCCCCACTTAAGAACCCTCTGAGAGGATGGCCTGTAGACTCTTGTTAGCATCAAGGTAGTAAGTGCTGAAAAACCGAGGGAGGTCGACTATTTATTTGCGTTGCACTCCCAGTTGTAGAACAGGGTGGAAGATGCCTAAAATTGTAGGCTCTCAGCAAATATTTGTTGCTTTCTCCTCCCCACTCCCCATCCCCTCCAGTTTGTTGAAAGTGATGCAGATGAAGAGCTTCTGTTTAATATTCCGTAAGTACCTCCTTGGTGTTTGCCTCAGGCTAGATAGGCTGTACCCAGAATCCTTATCAGGATTCACTCACTGGTTGTGTCAAGAGCACACATCTGTTTCTAGAAATGGGGGAGATTACAGTGTGGTGGGTTTGAGGAGGAAAGCGTAAAGATGTTTCGGTTGAAAGATAACTGAGAAGCCGTGGTAAATTTCTTAGAATTGCAGGATGCCAGAGGCAGACAGGATCTTAGACATTTTCTGGTACAAGTCTGACACACGAGTCACCTGAAACCCAGGAAGGGGAAGGGTCTTGCCTGGGGTCACGCAGCTAAGCAGAAGTTCAAACCCAGGTTGACAACTTCTTTTGCATCTTGGCAGATTTACAGGCAATGTCAAGCTCAAAGGCATCATTATAATGGGAGAGGACGATGACTCACACCCCTCTGAGATGAGACTGTAAGTGGCAAGGCCTTCAAGAAGCCTCGGAGTTCTCTTTTCTCTGGTAGCACTTTATTCCAGAATGATCCCCTTTTTTTTGGTTTTCTACTGGGTTAAATATCCCCTCCTCCCCCTCTTAAAAATCTTGATCTCGTTCTGCATCAGAATACACTTATCTCTTCCTGAATTAACGACTTTTTTAGATTAAGTGTCTTTAAGGCCAACAGCTTGTGTCTTTTCAAAATGCTTTTGCTGTGCCAACCATTCATCCAGAGAGCATCCTATAAATGCCAG
This sequence comes from Leopardus geoffroyi, assembly GCF_018350155.1. NCBI lineage: Eukaryota > Metazoa > Chordata > Mammalia > Carnivora > Felidae > Leopardus > Leopardus geoffroyi. Next base: position 17,692,499 of record NC_059328.1, read on the forward strand.
TTGTTGATGACTTTGCAGTTTCCGTAGTAACCCAGCTGCAGATCTCAAATGGTCTTTATGGTTTCTACTCCTGGGGTTAGTTTCCAAATTTACCCTTGTTATTTCACACAGTTAAAAATCTTTGCGTGTGTTTTGTTTACATGGAATTACTCCATCTGAGTGTGCATGCCCTTTAGCGAGCAAAGTTCCGTAGGCCTCTTGCGGTACGGGAATCTGCTGCCACCAGGGCTGGTGCCCCCTGTTTGACAGCTTGCCTTATTCCAGCAGAGCCTTCCTAAAAGAAGGGACAGACTTTTGAGTGCTGGAGAAACAAATACCAGAAGAACTTTACATTTTAAAGAATTTCTTCTAAAAACGTTTAAATGAGAAATTTAAGAAACTCACACTTTTTGAATGTTAGAAACATAAATTTGAAAGCAAACCCACATATGCAATCATTTTAAGGGAACAGTACATTTGAGTTGATGGTTTTAGAGGCTTGTTTACTGGGGACATGGATTGGCTTGAGAAAACTAGAAATCCATGTTGCATTGTGGTTAAGAGGGGGCTCTGGAATAAACTGCTTGGGTTCCAGTTCTGTCGGTACCACTTGCTAGCTCCATGACTGTGGGGCGTTACTTACCTTCTCTTTATCTCTGTGCTGTCATATGTAAAATGACAACAGTAATAGTAGGAACTTCGTAAGATTGTAGAGAGAATTAAATGATCTATAACATGTAAAGAGCTTAGAAGACGTCTGGAACTTAATAAATGCCCAGTTTTGGGAGGGCAGGTACAAATACTTACGTAAGACCTCACATCTAAACACTTTACCTATATTACACTTTATCGAATCTAAGATATCATTGATGTAATTATCTGATACACCATTAATAAAGAAAAAATATTGCCTATTCAACTATGACATGCCACTGACACATCTGGAAAAGTTAAATTGGTACTTAATGAAGTTTGAACACAGACTAGGTGTTAGATGTTGTTAAGGAATTGTTAATTTTTGTAAAGCGGTATCACTTCTTAACAGTGGTATTTTAAGAAGTCTTTGCTTTTTAGAAATATGTACTAACGTGTGAGTGAAGTGAAATGTTTCAGATTGCTTTAAAATATCAAGCACAAACAAAATGGGGGTGATAGGAAATAGGCATAATGTTCAAGCTGAGTGATAAATGGAGATAGAGTAATTGTATTTTTCTCTCTGCTTGTGTATAATTTGACATTTCCCATAGTAAAAATTTTTAAGTAGATGTATCTTAAAAGTGATTCAGTTTAATCTCATCACTATATCAGATATGTACTATTGCCATCCTCAGTTTATACATGAGGAAACAGATACAGAGAGGTTAAATCGCTTGTCCAAAATTATACAGTGGGGAAGTGACAGAGCCAGGCTTTAAGCCCAGGAAGTCTGGCTCCAGAGACACTGCTTTTAACTACAGTGCTACGCTGCCTCTCATAATGCTGCTCATAAATGTTCACTATTATTATTCTGTGCATCATTCTTAGAAACACTTTGAAGCAAACACTTGCTTTCTTAAATTACGTGCATTTTCCTGCCGCCAATATCTAGGCCCCTTCTGTGTGGGTGTGTTAATAAAACACTCTGGAGATGGTGGGGGTGTGGCGCAGGTCTTTAGAATCTGTGAGTTATAGAGGAGACAGCTGTTTCTTAGATATTTCTTTGAAAAGTTTATTTCTTCATTAGCAGTTTTACTTGACTTTCCAAAGCCCATTGTGAGTTGGCAGCCTTTTGTGCTCTTTTCAAAATGGAAACCCGCAGATACTATGTGTTTAAAGAACTGTAAGATGACTCTATGTATAGGGTAATTTTGAACACAAAAGTTGCTTGAGTGTTAAGTTACCTGCTCTTATCTCTTAGCTGTGTTTAATGTGTTTCTGCCAAACTATTTTTCTCCCATGAGTAAGCTGTTTTGTTTAACCTCCTCAGCTTGGTGTGAATGTGCTGAGTTGCTGATTTTCTCCATGCATTTGCTGCGTGTGACCTGGTTTGAGCCTTCTCTTTGTATATTGCTTCTCATGTGATCTTAACCCACTCAAAGATGCCACTGGCTTATGTTGCAGTTCTCAGCTCTTTTCCTGCTGGTTTAAAGATATTTGTGTATAAATGCCAGTAAAATGCCATTCCTAAAATTTGATCTTCTTTTGATAGAACTGAAGGCAGTTGAGTCAATAGGCAGTTTTGAAAAACTGAAAAATATGATAATGCACATTCTTGATTTTTCTTCCCTTTCCTTTCTCAGGTACAAAAACATTCCACAGATGTCCTTTGATGATACAGACAGGGAGCCAGATCAGACCTTTAGTCTGAATCGGGATCTTACGGGAGAATTAGAGTATGCTACAAAGTAAGCACTGAACCTGTTTCCATTCTCTGGCTTCTGAGGAACAGCAGGTGTTCATTTGCAGTGAACATATATATGCATTAGCACTTACTGAGCTTGCAGTTTAATTTTGGCCCATCTCCTGCTTTCTTAACATCAGAAACTAGTTAAAACAGTGGAGGGAAGCTTGATCCTCAGCTTGGTCAATTTTTGGCAGAGATGCAGTGCAAGCCATAGGCCTGTTGCACTTGTAAGCAGTTGACAGATCTGAGTGAGCTCCTAGGGTGGTCTTAGGAAAGATGTTTTCAGAATTCCTCTTTGCACAGTGGGCTTACAACAGGCCGAGTTACACATGACCACTTTAGCTCTTCACTGGCTCCCTTTTTCCTAATGGTAAGGTCGGTGAGGTCGGCACTGAACTTGCATTAGAATCGCTGCTTGATCGTACAGCATTTCTCATTCCCGCTCCTTGAGGGCAGGGCAGTGTTGACTCATTTTTCTATTCTTACTGCCTTGGGCAGCATCTGGCAGATGCTCAGGCAGTGTGTACTGAATCGATTGCTTATCCAAAAGGGAAGAATGAGACCTAAGAGCCCAGAGTGTTCTCTGACATTTGCCCAGGTGTTACCACAAGTTAGAGTTAGAATTGTTTCTGAGCCGGTGGTGAGATAATCATTGAACTGTAACCTGTGTCTTCTCTCCCCATCCCTTTCATTCTCTAGAATTTCTCGTTTTTCAAATGTCTATCATCTTTCAATTCATATTTCAAAAAACTTTGGAGCTGATACCACAAAGGTCTTGTATATTGGCCTAAGAGGAGAGTGGACTGAGGTAAGAAGGGGCAGGAATTCCTGGTCCCCCGGTATATATGCATATGTGTGTGTATATCTGTGTGTTGCCATATGGGCGCTTTAGGGAAAGGAAAGAGAGCAGGTGAGACGCTGCTTGCTCCCAGTCTGTTTATAATTTTTCTTGGTTTCGTTACTGCACACTGTCCATCTCCTTTGGCAGGCTGTCCGTATTTTTTTTTTTTTTAACGTTTATTTATTTTTGAGACAGAGAGAGACAGAGTATGAACGGGGGAGGGTCAGAGAGAGGGAGACACAGAATCTGAAACAGGCTCCAGGCTCTGAGCTGTCAGCACAGAGCCTGACGCAGGGCTCGAACTCACGGACCGCGAGATCATGACCTGAGCTGAAGTCGGATGCTTAACCGACTGAGCCACCCAGGCGCCCCAGGCTGTCCCTATTTTTAAGGGAGTTGAAGTAGCCCAATTGACACCAATTCATTTTTTTCACTTTAAGGTTCTTCTCTTTATCCACCATTTTTGATGACCTTTCTTGTGTCAGGAACCAGAGAGAAGATGATAAGATAGACAAGGTCCTCTTCTCATGGTGGCACCATTATAGTGGGGGAATGAATCTTCTAAGTTATGGGGTGAATCATTGATAATGGTCTTTGCAGTCTTCCTAGGATGAATGTATCAGCAGGGGGAAGAGATGGCTTCCAGAAATGAACCTGAGTAAGGACGACTCCACTGTATGGTCTGGGAAATGGCCAGCTGACCCAGCCTCTCACTTTTCTTGCAGCTTCGACGACACGAGGTGACCATCTGCAATTATGAAGCCTCAGCCAACCCAGCAGACCACAGGGTCCATCAGGTTACCCCACAGACACACTTCATTTCCTAAGGCTGGCCAGGGCTCCCACAGAGGCGCTGTGTCAGTGAAGACGTGCAGCATCCTGTTGGGGAGGACAAAGAGATGAGGTTCCGGAGAGAGTTGGCGCCACAGCCTCTGCCAGGCTGTGTCTTTGGGGCTTTTGCTGCAGAAACCCGGCCTATGGAAGATACCACACCACCAGGGAGGGTTGTGTGGGTGCTGAGGGACAGTCGTGGTTCTCTAGGGCCTAGGAATTGAGTCTTGGACTGGTCAGCATCTGGCAGTCATTGGATGATGCCTGCCTTTCCAGTCAATGTGGCCATGGGATCCCAAGCGTCTTGTTGCTTTGTGGCAGGATTTTTGTGTGACTTGTTTTTTTTAAACATGGAAACTGTTTCCTGGGCTGCAGTAAACTTTCTGAAGCCTCAGCATTGTGTTTCTATTAGCCATCAGGAGGGTCTCCAACTAGAAATACTTGTCCCTGCTTGCTCCTTCTTCCTGTCAGCGTTCAGCATTCTTGTCAAGTTGCCCAGCTTGGAGTTGTCTGTCATGTACTAGTGTCCCATGGTAGCTAGGAGAGCAGGAATGTCCTGATGATGCTTAATAGCTTGAGGAAAAGGTCTTTCTACTGCCTAGGTAAGCAGTCTGGGGAGAGCATGGGCATCATTTCTGTGTTTGTGAGTTATCCTGGTTGGATAAGGTTGGGACTTAGGTAAGATTCCCCTTGGGACATCTTTAATGTTTATTAGCTTCTAACTAGTGTCATAAGCGCAGTGCCAGAAATTGGAGATCTCAGTTTTTCTGTTCATGGCTTTTTATTCACCGTAACTAATAAGCTTCCTAATAAATCTTTGCCGGACTTCATGTTTGTATATTCTTTTGATTTCTTGGCAGTACTGATGAAACTTTTACTTCACAGGAGCTGTGTGGAACTTTGAAATTTGTTGTTGTTTTGTACTAGGTAGATCATAAGTGCCACAGTGATATATATTCAAGACTAGATCATTTCTCCGGGAAAGATACAGTGGACTAAAAACACTGCTACACCCACCCACCCACACTTTGTAAAGAGGAAGGTGAAGTTACAAACTGATGTCCCATTTCTCATGAGAGGAAGTAACGAGTGACATTTACAAAGACAAGGGAGAACAGATTCTGGAACTCACCAGAAGAAACGAGAGCAAGGAGAGTAAGTGAACAGCACACGGCAGACCCAAGACCTTGGACTTCAATTTTGTTAAGACAGCAATTGGAGAGAATTTAAATATCTAAAATGAGATCGGGGATGGTCAGTATTCTCTCCTTTGTAGAAAATAGGAACAGTGGATAATGGGAATCAGTGTTGAACCTGATCCTCTTGAGAGAATTCTCCTGAACGTGTTGGCCCACACTGTTTCTCCAGCCTGTCCAACGGAAAGCCTGCCACCACCGTTTTGTCAAGCCTCAAGATGTCTAAAATGAATCCTGAAATCACCCAGAGTGCAAACACGATTATTGATGCACTAAGGGACCTACTCGTCAGCCACAGCCTCTTTATTTCAGTTGGATCATTTTGGAGATAAAAATATAGGCTATGTCTTTAAATTTGGAGTAGGGGGAAGAGTAAAGTTAGAAATCTTAGAGCAGACTATCCCTTCATTAATTCCACTAATTAAAATCTAATCACAGATAGCCCCTGGGACTGGGTTTCTGAATATGAAGCTTCACTCTGAAGAATCTGTTCCAGGATGTGAAGAAGGGCCCCAGGATCTCAGGCGATTGGGGGTGTAGTATAGGAGGAATTGTTTACTCTTCCATAAGCAGACCTAGCAGGGATCCTATGTGGGGGGCAGTTACGTGGTCTCCGTGTACTTCTTCCTTTCTGACATCTAGTCTGGGTCTTCGGCTTGTTGCACTTCTCAGGACTCAAAGATTTCCTGCTCAGAATCCTGGTGTTTTAGGCTCTTTGTGACTCTTTGAACACTAAGACCAAACTGCCTCTCAGCCTGGGAAAAGTGCTTTGAGTTCCCAGGTTTACAGTGTTCTTTCAGTTCAAAGAAAAACTGTAGGTTATGCTGGGAGAATGAGTCCTAAGCTGCTGAGGGACCAGTGTCACTCATCTCCTGTTTGCAGGTGTCTATGTGTTCTCTTAGGGATGTGGCCTTCGACTCAGTTTGCCTCCCTTTCCAGCTTTTCTGTGGACCCTGAACCCATTTCCACTTTATCAGTGCAGCAAGGAGCAAAATGGGAACAACATGAAGCCTTTTTTGTTCTTAACAACTGGAGCTCATTGATGGTATTTTGTGCACCGTCTGCATGGCATTGCTTGTGGGGGGCAGAGCTAAGACAACGCTGCCAATGCCTGTCCAGCTGTCCTGATGTAACCTGTGTTTTCCCAGGGTCCTTTTTGGTCATTACATCCTCACACTGTAATTTTACAATGTATAAAGCATTTCCACACGACCTCGTTTGAGCCTAACAGCAAAGCTGTGAAGGAGGCAGGGTAGTGGTTATCACCGTGTTTTATAGCTCAGGAAGCAGGTGCAGAGAGGCAGCATTAGTGTTGTCCTGAGATCGCTGTTTCCTTCCCCGCTCCGAGCGGGAGTTTCCTGATCTTTAGAGTAAGACTGGAGGACTAGATGGTCTCTAAGGTTGTCTTAAGTGTATGATTCCATCCCTCCGGTGTATGATACATCCTGGATCATTCTGAGTATGATTCCATCCAGAAACAGGGCGTTGAGGTCAGTGGTGGATATCCAAGACCACGGTGAAGTGCCACCCATGAAGACCGGGAGGTGGGAAACTGCTAGGAGAGGTATGCCTCTCCTTCCGGATAGCTTTCCTCCAGGAGGCGCACGGGCGGTGGTAGCAAGCGGGGATTACCGACGCGCTGTCTAGATTCCGCAGGTAACTCCGTGGCTTCATTACGGGGAGTGGCCCCACCGTATCCAACATGGCAGCTTCTATCTGGCGGATCGCCGACGCCCACTTCCGGGTTCCGTACTGCTGGCCAGGCTACTTCCGGCAGCGCGATGGCTGGGTTCCCGGGACTCGAACGGAAGTTCCGGCGGGGGCGGCCGAGGGGGAAGAGAGTGTGTCTGTGCAGGAGAAAGAGGAGAATCGCCCGAGAGGTCTCGAAACCCCCAGGGAGTGGAGGTACCCTCGTCCGGGGCCAGCCGGCGGAGGGAGGGCACGGGGGTGGGGGGGAGAGGGCGAGATCGGAGCACCGCGGGGGTCCCGGAGAGTGGGGAGGGGACCGCAGTTGTGAGGGATGGGGGTGGGGAGTGAGGTGCGAAGAGGCGCTGGCCAGTCCTGGGGACTTTGGGGGGAGAGAGGGGAGAGAAGGCGGCCGGGCTATGACGGGAGGGACTTAGGGTTGAAGTGGAAGATCTCATTGTGGGGCGGGGGCTCCACAGGGTCAAAAGTAGAACAATCCTTTGTGGACAAGAGAGGGTCCTGGGTCAAGGTAGAAAATGTCACTGAGAGAAGGGGCGACCCTTGGTCAGAACAGACATTCCCAGTGTAGGGAGTGGGAGAGCCTGGATTAGAGTGGAAGTTGTTACCGTGGGGAGCTCCCTTCCCTGGTCAGCGGGGAAGTCATTACTTTGAGAGAGGGGACCCTGGGGTGAGAGGTGGAAGTCTCCCAGTGAGGAGGGAAGGGAATCCCAGCTTAGGACGAAACGTGCATCTCCCATGTGGGAAGAGGGACGCCAGGGTCAGAGGTGAGGGATCCCACGTGGAGAGGTGCACTCAGGGTCAGAGATGGAAGGTTGAAGCCAGTGGGGAAGGCGGGAGGGGTGGGCGCCGCTGGGAAGGGCAGGCGTTTAGGGACAGGTTGCACAAGCTTCTGGGGACTTTGGAGGATGCTAAGGACGGGGAGGAGCCCGCCAGCCTTACATTCTTTCATGTGTTTGGGAGCCCCAGAGCATGGTCAAACCGGGGGACCCGGTTGGATTCAGGGGCAGTAGCAGCAGGTAGCACCGTTCAGCGGGGCGTGGGGCGCCAGTTACGGCTGGTGGACGGGAGTTCGTGCGCCTCCTGGAGACCTGGGCAGCCCCCCGGGCTCTGCCAGAAACTGCTTGTGAAGGCTGGGTGGGGGCTGGATGGGAGAGAGGTGGGAGAAAATGTGTGGGGCGGTTGGGGGTAGGGGCTGAAAGCATATTTTTCTGGCATTTCCCCCCCCTTCATTTCCCAGTAGGGCTGAGAGTTGGGGAGGAGGGGAGCAGGGGCTCTATTAGAGGCATGATGATTGGAAAGCAGGGAGGAGGCAGTTAGTGGGGGGAGGACAGCAGGGGATGCCCTGCCCCTCCCCTCCCGCACGGTCCCTAAGCCCTACTTCTGCCCCTCTCCAGCAAGCTCAGGCTAAGGGGTGGACCAGAACCGGGGACGCTAGGGTGGCCGCCTCTGCTTTTCAGCCTGGAATAGAGGCAAACTTCCTACCCCCTGTGGCCCAAGACTTCTTTCCTGCCTTTTCTTTGTGGCCAGGACAGAACCCGGGGTGCTTTGGGGGGGTTGACGGCCTGAGTGGGCCCTGGGTTTGAGGCTCTTCTCCTGTGTCAGGAGTCTCTCCCTTGCTCTTGACCACTCCCTCGAATTTGCACAGGCCCCAGCCGTGGAGCCCTGCAGTGTATGTGTGGTAACACCATGTCTGTGCCCCTGCTCACCGATGCTGCCACTGTGTCTGGAGCTGAGCGGGAAACGGCTGCGGTAAGGGTCCTCTCCCACCCTGGGCAGCCCCCAGGCCGGCTGCTGCCGTAACTGGCTGGAGGGGGCGTGTGGGAAAGATGGAGGTGCAGTGCGGAGAAGGGAGCAGCCTGAAGCCAGGTGGCAGCGAGGTAATAATCTGTTTGGCTGCCACTGTACTTCCCCCTAGGCCCTCGGGGGTGAGAGGGTGGCCAGAAGTTGGAGGACAGAGGGGGAATGAGAGCAGGGGGGTGACTGCCCTCTTTCCACCTCCCCATGTCTCACCCTCTTCCAGGTTATTTTTTTACATGGACTTGGAGACACAGGGTAAGTGAGCTGGAGAGGGGGTGTTTGGGAAGGTGGGAAAGGGCCCAGTGGGCAGGATTAGAGAGGCCCGTGCCCTCCTTTCTCCCTCCCCACATCGGTGCCTTTTTTCCCTTCCTTCCTACAGGCACAGCTGGGCTGACGCCCTCTCCACCATCCGGCTCCCTCACGTCAAGTACATCTGTCCCCATGCGTGAGTGTCACCCCAGCAAGGGAGGGGCTGAGGATGGGGATAAGCTGGGGGGTGGTCCTGTGGTCCCAGGCCTGTTCTCTCCTGCCAGCTGCGCCCTGGGCCCGGGCCCAGGGCAGTCGGAAGTGCCATTTTCAGCCTTCACTCCCGTGGAGCCCGCGGCCCCAGCCCCCAGCCCTAAGGCCTCCTAGACCCAGGGGCCTCCTGTGCCCCTTCCCCAAGTACTCACCGACCGAGCTGGAACCCCGTCACGCAGTGTGTCGGGCTCTGCTTGTCTGCTGATGCCCCAACCCCAGCCTCCGGCCCCACGTGGCAGGTTGCCTGGCAACACCTTAAACACAGGCCTTGCCTGCTGGGAGGGGCCCCTCCCCGGGGGCTACTCTGCCCCCTCCCGGCTCTCTGCTGTGGCTCCCTCACCCTTCTGAGCGTGATGGCCCTTCTCGCCGCCCCTCCCCAGACCCCGGATCCCTGTGACGCTCAACATGAAGATGGTGATGCCCTCCTGGTGAGTTGCAGGGGCAGGGATGGCTGCTGAGAGAGCTGCAGGGGGCTGGCCAGGGTCTTCCAGTAGCTGCCAACGCCGCTCCTCCCTCAGGTTTGACCTAATGGGGCTGAGTCCTGATGCCCCAGAGGACGAGGCCGGCATCAAGAAGGCAGCAGAGAACAGTAAGGCCCTGGTCCCTCCTCAGCACCCCCCTCCTCCCCCCCCACCCCGGCCCCCCAGGAGAGCGCTGGGCAGCATCTGGCTCCCTTCCCTGGGCCCCTCCAGCAGCTTTCCCCCCACCCAGTCATGCCCCCTCCCCCCAGTCAAGGCCTTGATTGAGCACGAGATGAAGAATGGGATCCCTGCCAATCGAATCGTCCTGGGAGGCTTTTCACAGGTGAGGGGAGAGCGAGGGGTGGGGGGTGGTAGGAGAGCTGTGCCCTCATGACCTGTCATTCTCTCCTCCCTCCAGGGTGGGGCCCTGTCCCTCTACACGGCCCTTACCTGTCCCCACCCCCTGGCTGGCATCGTGGCATTGAGCTGCTGGCTGCCTCTGCATCGGGCCTTCCCCCAGGTGAGTGTCTCCGCGAGTCCCCTCCTGCCCTTTGGGTCTCCTCGCGGCTCGGGGACCGTGCCGAACACTGGCTTTGCCCTCAGAGCCCCGTCTGGCCCACAGGCAGCCAATGGCAGCGCCAAGGACCTGGCCATCTTGCAGTGCCACGGGGAGCTGGACCCCATGGTTCCAGTACGGTTTGGGGCCCTGACAGCCGAGAAGCTTCGGTCCGTCGTCACACCCGCCAGGGTCCAGTTCAAGACATACCCAGGTGTCATGCACAGCTCCTGCCCTCAGGTCGGTGATGGGGGACCACTTCCCACCCCACCCCTCCCTCCTCCCTCCTCCCTCCTCCCTCCTCCCTCCGGCTGGGAGCCCCTCACGATCCCTCCTCACCCCCAGGAGATGGCAGCCGTGAAGGAGTTTCTTGAGAAGCTGCTGCCTCCTGTCTAACCAGAGTCGCTGGCCCCCAGTGCAGGACCCCAGCTCCTGGGGGACGCAGCACGCGCGGCGCCATCTCGGATCTGAGCCGGTCGAGCCCCTGTCCCCACCATCCCTGACCCGTCCTCTTCCCGTAGGCCTCTGGGGCAGGCGGGCCCAGGCCTGGCCAGGCCTGCCTTCCTGGCCTCAGCCACCTGGCTGTCTGCAGCAGGGGTGGGCCACCCTCTTCTCCCATTTCCCCGGAGGTGGGCCCCCCCTGGCAGCAGTATTGGAGGGGCTGTAGGCAGCGGGAGAAAGGGGCCCGGCCGCTGACCCACTCACTCAGGACCTCACTCACTAGCCCCGCTTTGGGCCCCCTCCTGTGACCTCAGGGTTTGGCCCATGGGGCCCTCCTGGGCCCCACCTACCACTCCACCCCCCCCCCCCCCCCCCCCCCCCCCCCCCCCGCCAAGTGACTCTGCCCAGATAATCGTGTCTCTCCTCCTTCTCTCCAGCTGCTTCTCAATCATGAATGTGTCCATGGCCCGGCCCCCGTGCTGCTGTGGGCTGCCTGCCCCTGGGCAGGGGTGTTGGTGAGGGGGCAGAGTCCTTTGAGGGGGGCCTTCCCTTAGGCCCCTGAAACGTGGGGGCTGGGCCCTGCCCCTCCCCGCCCCGCCCCCCCCCCCATTGCCCTGTTCCCCCCCGTAGGCCTGGCGCCTGCAGGGCTGGACTGAGGCTCAAAGTCTCCCCCCGCTGTCCCACTCCCACGTTGTCCCCACTCTAGGGCCAGGGGGGGAGGTGGGGGAGTTGTGTCTCGTCTTCTGTCTCCATGTGGTTTTGGGTGTTTTTCTTGTTGTATCCTGGATTCCGATAAAATTAAATTGCTTCAACTCTCAGGCTGGATGATTCTGTCCGAGGGGTAGAGAGTGATCATGTGCAAGAATCTGCCCCAGTGTTAGAAAACTTTTATTTTAAATACTTTAGAAATCTCTTTCAGAGCAGTATAAATTAGTTCCTGTGTCAGGGCCCTCGTTCCCACATTTGCTTCTGGTGGTCCTGATGGGTTCGTGGAAAAGAGAGACCCCCAACTCCTGGTCAGTGGAACCCTTGGCCCCCCGCCTGGTGGGCTGAGCAGGCCCGTCTGGGGTTTGAGGTAGGGGAGGCTGAGGCCCCTGGGTTCCCACCGGAGGCTGGAGAACAAGCAGGTGTTTCTTTCCTTCACTGGTGCGTGGCGGGAGAAGGTCTCAGGCCTGCGCCCCAAAGCCGGAAGGATTCTGCTTCTGCCAGCGCCACAGATCTTCACCTGTGATGGGGGGAGGTGTGGGGTCAGGGTCCACGTCGGAATGCGGGGCTCCCGCCACCTCGGGCAGCCCAGGGTGGGCATGCCCAGACCCAGTCAGCCCCTTCCCAGCCCCTGAGCCGGTCGAGCCCCTGTCCCCACCATCCCTGACCTGTCCTCTTCCCATAGGCCTCCGGGGCCTGGCCAGGCCTGCCTTCCTGGCCTCGGGGGTCAGGCCAGCACCCAGGGTCAGGGGTTAGGGCTAAAACTCACACATCCTGTCCAGCCCTAAGGCTGCTGTCCAGCCCAGCTCCTTGAGGGCCAGGCTGGGGTTGGCATAACAGGCAGCCACGTCGCCTTCCCGCCGTGCCACCACCTTGTATGGGATCTGCAAGAGAAGGGGCAGCGGGAGATTGGCTGAGCCGGCCCTGGCGTCTCCCGCCCCGCTGCCGACCAGGCTCAGAAATGCAGGTGCAGGCACCCTGCGCTAACAGCACTAAGGCAGGTGGTGGAACCAGGCGGCGCTGGGATCCCCATCAGGGAGGCTAGTGGGAAGGGCCCAGCTCGCTGTGACGTTCCGGCCTACCTTCTGCCCGGAAGCCTTTTCCATGGCCTGGACCATCTGTAGCACCGAATAGCCCGTGCCCGTGCCCAGGTTATAGATCTGCCCGGGAGAGGAAAACGGGTTATGGAGGGGGGTGGACCAACTACCCCCTGGGCCCCATCTCCCTCACCAAATTCGCTTCTCCCTTTTCTCCCTACCCGACAGCCACACTGCTCCTTCAGCTTCCTCAAGGCCGCGATGTGGCCCTTGGCCAGATCCACGACATGGATGTAATCCCGGACACCTGCAGAGGAGGTGGTTGGGTGTGGGGGTTAAGTGTAGTCTCTGTCGGACCTCCCTCTCCCCCTGGCTCCCCCTCCTGGATCCTCCTGGTGCTGGGCTCACCTGTGCCATCCTCTGTGTCATAGTCATTGCCAAAGACATTCAGTGCCTCCCGTCGCCCAATTGCCACCTGGGGTGGAGGTCAGGTCAGCTCTTTCCAGGCCTTTGGCACCAGTTGTACCCTTCAATCCTATGGCCACCCCCTGACCTTCCCCTTCTCCCTTACCTGGGAGACATAGGGCATGAGGTTGTTGGGGATGCCTTGGGGATCTTCACCGATGCAGCCCGAGGCATGGGCGCCTATGGGGTTGAAATACCGCAGCAGCACCGCGTTCCAGGTCTGTGGGACACAGGTCAGATGATGGGGAAGGAGGCGCATGCTGTGCCCAAGCTGAATCCAGAGCTCTTTAGCTGCTTCCCCCGCCCCCAGGCCTAGTCTCTATCCCCGGAAAGCAGCAGGGGGTCAGGCCCACCCACTCCGTGCTGGGACTTTGGGCAAACCGCTGCAGCTTCCAGAGTCCTAGCTGGGGGTGTTCACGGGAGACCTTGAGTCCATGAGTGGAGCCAGGGCTGGGTCAAGCGTGCGTGTGTGTGTGTGTGTGTGTGTGTTGGGGCGGGGAGGGGGTACCCTCACCTTGTCTGCCCGGCACAGGTCCCGGATCATTTCCTCGATGAAGAACTTGGACTTGCCATAGGGGTTGGTACAGCCACCTGTGGGGTGGGCCTCATCCAGGGGCAGGTACTGGGGATTCCCGTACACGGTAGCCGAGCTGCTGAACACCAGGTTCTTCACCCCGTGGGCCCTCATGATCTAGTCACGGAGGAGAGGCATCAGTGGCCTCTGCCCCGCACTTAGTCCCACCCCCTTACTCCTTTACAGGTGAGAGGGGCTGAGGTTCGGGCACTCCCATTTATAGATGGGGAGACTGAGGCGGAGAAGTCAAAAGAGACACGTGTCCAAGGTGGTACAGCTTGGGCCCTGCCTGACTCTGCCCCCCAGGCCCTCATCTACCGTGTCTGGCGTGGCCTGCCTGGCCGGGGCCTCCCAGTGTCCGTGTCCTTGCCACACGTCTCACCTCCAGAAGCTGAATGGTTCCTGTCAGGTTAACTCTGTAATAATCCAGAGGCTTCTGCACGGACTCTCCCACGGCCTTGAGACCCGCAAAGTGGATGACTGCCATAAAGTGATGCTGCAGGTGCAAAGCCAGGGTCAGAGGTTGCTTTACAGGCCCTGGCCCTTGGCAGGGCCCCCTGCCTGCCTGCCAAGCACTGACCTTCTTGAAGAGACGCTGTAGGGCTGCCTGGTCCAAGATGTCCATCTCCTCAAACTCCACAGAGCGGCCTGTCAGCTCCTGAACCCGCTGTAGGCTCTCAGGCATGGAGCCCCTTCCTGGTTGGACACATGGAGACCGTCAAAGGAGAAGACGGGTCCTGGGTTCCCAAGGGACTAGCCTGATGTGTGTGCGCACGCGCACGCACACACACACACACACACACACACACACACACACCCCTAGTAGGTGAAGGTAGAACATAAGGTTTTCCTTCCGTCCCCGCCCAAAGCCCTAGCCCCCCACCCCTGTGCTCACCACGGATGGCATTATGGAAATTGTCAATGACCACAGGCAAATAGCCGGCCTCCAGCAGTTCCAGCACCGTGTGGCTGCCGATGTAGCCAGCGCCGCCTGTCACCAGCACCTTCTCTGCCATCGCACCTGGCGCAGAACACAGTGTCAGAGGTGGTCGAGATGGCCCACTCAGGGCCCCCGCCTAACGTCCGAGGGAGGCAGTAGTGTGTCTCAGCTAATAGGGTGGATCTGGAATCAGCCCTGGTCCGGGTCTGGACATCATCTCTTTCTGGCCTTAGGCCTTGGAAATCACTTATCCTCTCTGCCTCAGTTTCCATCTTTAGAAAATGGAGTTTATAACTACAAACATGATGTAATCGTGTGAGGCTTACGTGAGTGATTTGAAACGCCCACAATGTGGCACAGGTGGGGAGACTGATGCACGGGCACCACAATCCTGGTCCCAATTTACCGGTGATTGAGAAGATGAAACCTAAGGCCCCCAAGGTGTCTGGGGACTAGACAGTCCCGGCCCGAAGGACACACAGCCAGCAGCACTGGGACTCCCAAGAGCCCAGGAAGAGGTTCTGTCTGCTCAAATTCAGGCCTTCCCAGTCTCTCTGCCATCACTAGGTGTAAAGTGGCCCAGTGATTAATACCTCCCGCTCCAGGCAGCTCCCCTGACTCCCACAAGAGTCAGTTGGGAGGAAGCAGGAAATATACCAACTGGCCACAGGGTGGGGTCCTTTGCCAGGCCCACTGGAGCCCGACTCTGGGGCTGCAGCACCACAGTCCCGGAGTGGGCCCCAACCGCCCCAGGTCAGTCAGGCTGGCTCAGCCTCTACCAATGCATGCCAGGGCCAGCTGGGTCACTGCCCGCTTGGAGCTAAGGATGCCACCCAACTTTAGGCGGCACCGAGCCGGGCGCTGTAGACGTGGCCCTGGTCCCGACTCCACTGCCAGGTGTGCACCTCCGCCCTGAACAAACTCTGTGGGCAGAGAGGGGGAGTGGGCAGGCAACCCCAGACACTGAGGCCTTTCATTCGGTGTGGCCTGGCCCGCAGCCGCCTTCCTCCTGGCTGCCTCAGTCCCCCTCTGGGCTTATTCACTCCCACCCACTTGACTGCGCTCCTGCTGAGTGGCGGGCTCCTACCGGGCACTTCTGCATTTTTCTCCTTGTGTTCCCCCAACATCCTAATGAGGCAAGTGTTAGTGCTGGCACTTTACCGAGAAGGATACTAAGGTCAGAGAGGTCAAGTAATTTGCCCGAGGACACACAGCTACTATAGCCGCCCTAGAATCCGGATCTCCAGGTTCACAGCCAGCCAACCTCGCACTTCACCCTTCCCCCCATGGCTTCCCGCTGGACTCTGCTCCCGACGCCAAGACCGCCCCTGCCCCCACCCCGCCTCGCGGAAGCCCGAAAAGTGGTCGCGGAGGGGCCCCGGGAGGCAGGAAAGGTGGTGAGGTCGAACTCGCCCCGGACCGACGGAGTGACCTCGGTCGGATGTCGCCTCCTCGGTTTTCCCAGTCTGCAAAATGGAGGGGAGGAGGCGATGGGCGTCGGGCTGGGATGTGGGCCGTGGCTCCGAGGGGGCCGAGCTCGGAGCTCCCGGGTTGGGAATGAATGAAGTCGGGCCGCCCCGGCCAAGGCGGCGGGAGCTGGGAGCGGCACAGGCACGGGCGAGCCCGCCCTAGCGGGGCTCTGCCCGGAACGCGGCCCGGACCCCTGAAACCAACCCTCACTCCCCGCAGGCCACCCGGCCCCTCGCGAGCACTCTAGCCTTCCCCCCTCCTCCCCCCCCCCCCCCAGCATTCGCCTTGCGAACCTGTTCGGAACCTCGCGCCCCGCGCTGCTTCCAGCGGCGCCGCCTCCCGCGCTCGGCGCCCGGGTCCCTTTAAGAGCAGACAGCCCACCTGGTCCCGCCCCCTCCACGCCCCCAAGGAAACGTGTCACCGGGGAGTGCGCACTACGGGGCGCCGGGAGGACCAGGGGCGCCGCGACATCTAGGCGCCTGCGCGGCGCGGTCCGGTGTCGGAAGACGGAGGGGAGGCGCGGCCTGGCCCGGGGAGCTCGGCTCCGGGTGCCCGGCGGCTGTCCCGCGGCGGGAGCCACAGGCCGAAGGCGGGGCACCCCCCCCTTCCCACCACCCCCACCCCGCTCACCGCCCGTTCGCCAGCCTCTCTGCACTGCCCCGCCTGTTCTTCCGAGCCAGCCTAGCGGGAAATCAGCGACGGCGTGCAGCCCAGGCCCTAAGGGGCGGCCGCCCAGAGGCCTCGGGCTCTGGGAAGTCTGGTTCGAGAACCACCCAGAGAGCTGGAGGGCAATCGGAAGCTCGGGCGGACGCCGCAGTGCTCGCTGCGCTCAGCACCCGCACGGACCACTGGGGACGGTCCGTCCGCACCGTGCCTGCCACAGTGGACTAGAAGACGGTGTCGTGCTTCTGGTGAAAGTAGGGGCAGGGCTGGGGCACTGTGCGTAGAAGTCCTGACGACCCGAAAAAACAAGCCGTGCCCAGCCCGGAATGCCCTGGTCCAGCAAGGACGACTGACGACGGTAGCGCCGGAAATGGAGCCCAAGGCGCCCGGACCCGCGCCTCCCGGCTCTCAGGGCCAAGAGCCTCAGAAACCACCTCTCCGCGGGTTTCTGGCCAGACCTGAACGAGCCCAAAGTCACTGATTTCCAGTTATTATGAATTTGGCGCCCGGGTGGGGAAACGGAGGAAACCCAGAGGCCAGTAAACCAGCTCAAAGTCTCCATTTTCCTCTCAGGATGCCATGTTGTAAAGGTGGTTTATTCCCCACCAGTCTCCCCCATTCGTACACACATCTGCACAACGGAATACCTGAATGCTTCGTGTCATTAAACCTTTAATTACATAAGCGCTTTTCGAAAATCATGCTCAGAGTGGAGATTTTCCAGAGATGCCACAGTTGGCAGTGGCCACCAGAGAAGCTCAGCCCTTGCCCCCTCTGCCGGCTTGGGGAAAACTCCACGCCCCTTTGCTCTACAGAGTCAACGATGGCCCCAGGGCCATGGCAGGGTCAAGCTGTGTAGTGTAGCTAGCTGACAGATTTCACCCAGAGATGAGGCCGGAGCACCAGGGAATGGGTTCCAGGGGACCCCCAGGCATTCAGCTCCTGGCGGGGGGGGGGGGGGGGGGGGGGGTGTTCATTGGGCAGGGAGACCTACAGCCCCCAAGGCTTCTCACTCACACCTGGGTCTGGCAAGGAGGCCTGAGGCCAAGCAGCTCCTGCCCTCCTGCCTCCCTTCTGCAGGAGCCCTATGCGCAGACCCCCCCCCGGGAGGTGCCTGCTCCTGTGAATTTCATTCCCATTTCCGTGTGCCCCTCTTTCCCACATTGTCCCCAGCGCTTGAGGCAGCAAAATGGCTCAGAGTTTACAGGTAGCCTGAGCCACTTTGGAGCAGGTTTTTCTGTTCAAGGCTTGGCAGATAAAGGCCCCAGCTTCCAGGAGCTTCTGGAGGTTCACACCCTTGGAGAAACAAGTGAGACGATGCACTAAGTCATGACCTGCCTTCAACACCCAGGGAAACAGACTGGACAGAAAGCGGATACCGAGAAAGTGAAGGTGAAGACAGACCGGGTCTTGTTCCTCTTCTGGTGGGACCCCGACTGCCCACAAGACTGTATCCTTGTGCCACCGGGGGTTATCCCTGTGACTCTCCTTGTATGTGGAAATGGTTTCTAGTGCTCTGCCACCAGGGCAGGAATCTGGTCAGTCCTGTTCGGTACCCCATCTCCAGCACCCAGCACCGGGCCTGGCCTGCAGTGGTCAAAAACTCCATATTGAAGTAATAAAGACCACAGGCGGAGAGCTAGGACAAAAACACCAGCTCAAAGGGCCACCCTGGAAACCTCTGTTCATCACGGTAGCTCTCATCCACTGATGCATTCTATGCTCTCAGCCCTGGGCTGCCCATTCTCCCATTTTCCCATCGAAGCCTAACAGCCCTAGGAGACAGGTGCTGTTATCATCACCATTTCTTAGGCCCAGGGAGGTGAAACAATTGTCAGGTCACACAGCCCGTGAGTGACAGGAGTAGGTTTTAAACCGAGTTCTATCTGGTCCCAAAGCTCAGACGTGGTACTGCTTCCAACCCACCACTGAGGGCTCTTAACTGACTCTGATGGAACCCCGGGAAGGGCTGGCTACCTCTGCCCTCATTCTACACGGAGTGAAACAAAGGTTTGGGGGGAAATGACTCAGGTAATGGATGTGACTCCTTTCAGGGCCCTTTCCCTACACCTTGGTGACTCCTCCAACTGACTGTCCAATTGAGAGCCTGGCCTTGTGGCCTCCATCAACCACACTCTGCTACCTCAAAAACATACAATAGGTGTTCCTGGGTGGCTCAGTCGGTTAAGTTTCTGACTCTTGGCTTTGGCTCAGGTAGTGATCTCACGGTTCGTGGGTTCAAGTCCCACACTGGCCTCCACGCTGACAACACAGAGCCTGCTTGGGATTCTGTCTGTCCCTCTCTCTCTGCCCCTCCCCTGCTCATGCGCACTCTCTCTCAAAATAAATCTTATATTGGAAAAAAAAGTACAATAAAACATCCCTAACCCCCTGGAAGCCTTGCCCTCTTAACTGCCCTCCCTACCACCACCCCCCCCAAAAAAAAAACCCAAAAAGAAAAACAAAAAAAAAAAAAAAACTAAAAACTATCAGCTTCTGTCCTCTGGCTTCAGGGAGACCTCTAGTCAGTTCAGGGTTGTCGCCACCAGGGGGCAGGCGTGCTTACCGTGTGAATGCCCAAGCCAGACAGCATGTAGACAAGGTCCTCAGTGGCCAAGTTTCCTGATGCCCCCTGTGCATAAGGACAGCCTCCAAGTCCTGCCACAGAGGCGTCCACAACACTCACTCCCATCTGGAAACACAAGGGGTTGAAACATGGCTGTCATTGCGGGGACCAGGGCCCTACAAAGCCAGTCTTTGCAAACCTCCCAATCAACTGCTGGCTGAAATTCCACTGAGAGTTATTCTTTCCTTTGGCTAAAAATTCTCTTACTGTTCCTCCTCCTAGTTCATGGAACAGTGTGAATCTTTTTTGTGGACACTGTTTCCTCTACCAGGGGTATCATCCCTGGTTCCTTGCATGCTGGACTCCTCACCCTGAAAGGTCTCCTCATGCTCTTCCTGGACACAGACCTAAAGGAAGTACCTCCCACTGCTGAGATTTCAGACCCCTGTTGTTTACTGTGATTCATTTATCCACCCCTCCTCCCCTGCCCAAGGCTGTTCTCACTTCACGTTGGACCTCTAACCCCAGAAGGCCTTATCCCACAGCCCTGAGTCAGTACTGCCCACTTGCCCCTTTCCCTCTCCTCAAACCTCCCAGACCTTAACCTGGATACCCACAGTGGAGAAAACAGACCCAGAAAGTTACAGAGTCATGTGGCTTAGAGACGTGAGCTTCTAAGAGATAAGAGGGGAAAAAAAAGAAGAAAAAGAAAGGAGAAACAAAGGAAAAAAAAAAACAACAACCCAAAGATGGCCCAGGATTGCTTTAGCTAACATAAAGAAATAGGTCAGACCTTGACCAATGTGAAGGCAAGGTAGCTTGCAGTCAGGCACTCAGAACTCTCCTTCTAGGGCTGGCCAGTCCAGGGAATCCTTCTGGGCCAGCCCACAGGAAGCAAACCTCAAGGGAAACCCAGCCTGAGGCCTCGGTTCAATCTTCGGGGAACAGCATGCAAGGCTCCAGTGGAGTGACCTTTGCCTACCCCTACTTCCGGTCTCCTCGTGTGCTCCCCGGCAGCCCTGTGCACACTCCCCGGGCCAGCGGATGCGTCCTCCCTGAACCCCACCTCAGCCTTACAGTGGAGGGCTGCCTAGTCAGCTTTTCACTTCCCTTTTCAACTGCTCACCTCTTCACAGCCTCCGAGCCTCATTCAAGCCTCTTCTGGCAAATCCTCTCTGGCCTTCCTGGCTGGGATGGAGGCCTTCCTCAGCCTTGTGCTTCCTCTCTTCCTGTGATCTGTCATAATGCACGAAGGCTACCACAAAACTGCCTTGGCTGTCTCCCCTAAGGCCCTTTTAGGCGAGGATCACATGTCTGTGTCCATGGTGGCCGGGCAAGGGCCCGGCACACAGGTAATCAGTGAGAGCTTATTGAAAGAATACATGAACCTAGCTGGCCTGCCACTATGCCCTTTAGGAGAATGGACACAGGTCTTTCTCCCAGGACATGCCCTGATTACCTGCAGGGCCATCAAGGTGTTGGCCAGGGCCTGGCCATAGGTGTCATGGCAGTGGACGGCCAGGGCAGCCACGGGCACCTCATACATGACAGCGGACAGCATGTCCTTCATGATCCCAGGGGTGCCCACGCCGATGGTGTCCCCCAGGGAGATCTCATAGCAGCCCATGGAGTACATCTTCTTGGTGATCTGGGGAAGCAAGCACGCAGTACTTGGAGGACACTGGATTCTCCAGGTACGGGGCCCAAGACTTCAGACGCAGGGATTCTTGGCCTATGCAGAACATCTCCACGTCCCAAACACTAAATTCCTGTCACATCATAGGCCCCTTACGACTTTCTGAATGGCAGTGACAATAACCTTTCTCCTCATTAGGTTGCTGAGACGTGAGGGAGCAGGGCCAGCCGCTGGAGCAACCCCGGGCTGTGACCCTGTGCCTTCCTCCCCGCCGTGCCTCGGACTTCGGTCCTTCACTTCCGACCTCCACACCCTGTGCCACAGCCAAACTGGACCCAGGACCATGGGTTCCTGTCACGTAACTTTATCCTCAGCAAGATCTGTCACCTCGTGGGTCTGAGGTGCTAGTTATATATTGTCAATAGAAGTATACAACTGTTTAAACTTTTAGAAGCCCATTTGCAAATCCCTAAAACCACTGAAAATCCAGGGCAGCGTGTGCCCCGCTTGAGGAGATGCTGCCCCACCCTGCACTGCAGAGAAGGCGGAGGGGATGACAGGGCCGGGGACGCAGCGGATGCTCGGCCGAGGTGCGCCAGGGGGATGGAAGGGCGAGCCCCCGCCGCCCGGGCAGCAGGCCGAGGACGACCCGTGGGGACGGAGGCCGCAGCGAAGGAGCAGGCTCTGGTGTGAGGGACACTGGTGGCCGTTCCAGTTTGCCCGCTCCCTGGCTGGGGGCGCCGGCGAAGGGCCGACCCTCTCGGAGCTTCCATCTCTGCTTCTGAGAAATGGCGACGAGCCTTCGTGGGCTGCGGTGAGGACTGGCGGGACCGGCGGCCGAGACGCAGCGTGCAGCCGCCGCCCTCAGCAGGCACCTGCCCCGACGCTCCCCACGAGAGTGGGGGCACAGCAGGTGGGGCTGAGACCTAGCTGCACCATCTACAACCTGTGCGGCAAGTTGTTTAGTCTTCGTTTCCTCGCCTGAAAAACGGAGTAACACTAACACGACCAAATTTGCGGGGTGACTTTGAGGGCTAAGGGGTGTGAGCTCTTGGGTGGCTCAGACTCAGTTCCCACACCGTGCTCTTCTCAGTGCTGACTTGGTTACTGCTCAGAGGACGCCAAGGACGCGGCCTCCCCAACCGCTGCAAGGAACCGCAGGCACCCCGGGGGAGGAGCCCCTCCACAGATCACCTCAATTATCACCAGTCCACTGACCAGACTGGAAGCCGCATCACAGGTTTTCGGGCTGGGGCAGAAGGTGGGGGCTTGAGAGAATCCAAGCTGCACTGGGAGGCGGGCTGTGCTCCCAGGGGGAATGAAGGAAGGAGCTGGGTGAATGAACGACATCAGTGACCCACCAGGAAAGGGTGGTGAGGAGAACCTCAGGGGCAGGCAAGGGAGACGACCCTCGGAAAACCCCCGCCCCGATACACACACACACCTCAGCTACTTTAGCCGGGGAGATCTTCCCTTCATAGGGGCATCCAAGCACACAGGAGACATACCTGTGGGAGGACAGGGGAGGTATGGTGTCAGTTCCCCCGAGCTCCTTGGCCAGCAGAGCTGACGCAGGGTCGAGGGTTGCTGTTTCACATACATCCCTGGAGTGGGGCAGGTCAAACGTCTGGGTGAAAGGCGAATTCAAGGATGTGGAGTCAGAATGGTCATGCTGTGTCACGCCAGGAGGGGGCAGGGGAGAGCCAGGGCAGGGAGGGGACTAAAAGGCACAGTTCAGGAAGCTGGGGCTGCTCAGGCCTGAGGAGAGAAGCCAGAGAACAGCCGGGAGAAGCCGGGAGAGGGCAGTATGACAGGCCCCGGAGCCACAGGGTATGCGGCCCCTACTCACAGGAGGGGGCCAAGCACAGATGAAACCCAAGTAGGAACAGAAGGGCTGGGCTGGCCTGAAGGCCAAGGATCAGCTGCTCCGGTGAGCTACTCGAGGAGTCATACACTCATTTACTCAACTGATATCTACTGAGTTTCCCACTAAGTGCCAGGCACTGGGTCATGTGGTGAGCAAGACGCCAAGGTCCCTACCCTCACGGAGTTTGTTTCCAGTTAGGGAGAGAGCCAATAAAAGGGCAACCCAAGGGGTGGATGCGATCATCTCTGAGTGACTGCTGTGAGGGGAAGAACGGGGAAAGTGACAGGAGCAGCTACAGGCGGTCCATGGCAGCCTGGGTGGCCCGGGGGAAGGGGGGGCGGACCTCTGGGGCTGTGATGTGGGAGCTGGGGGTGGGGCAGGAGAGCTGCTGGAAGAGCATTCCGACAGAGAGAAGAGTGGTGTGGAGGCCCCAAGATGGAGGAATGGGGGTGTTCAAGCCACAGAACAAAGGACAAACAGCCAGGGCTCACAGAGCAAGGGGCAAAGGGCAGCCTGTGGCTGGAGAGGTGGGCACAGGCCTGATCATGGCGACTTGCAAGCTGTGGGAAGGAGGCTGGGCCTCTGGACCTTGGGGGGCTTCTGTTCCCACCTGCCCTGTTGGAGCTAAGGCTCCACTAAAACCTTAGAGTCTAGCACACTTTTCTGCATGTTAGAGGCATAACAAATGTTTGCTGGATAAACAGTTTCTGCCTCAAAGATCTCAGTGCATTTTCCCAATTCCATTGCCTGCCTTGTTCTCCAATCACTGCCAAGCAAGGCGAAGAGACAAGATATGCTGGGGAAAGAGCACAAGCTTAGAGTCAGGCAAACCCCACGAGGCCCTGCTTCCCCATTCACCCATCCACCCATCCACCCTTTCCTTCCTGAGCACCCCCGAGCGCTGGCCCTGGGCTGCGGGAGGGAGCCCACCAGGGACTTCAGGATGTGGGCTCTGCCCTCACGGGGAGCATAGTCTAGCGGGGGTGGGAGGCGGGGAGAAGCTAACACGCAGCTAAATGTTATGTCAGAGGATGTCTGGGGGGCCATGGGAGCCTGGATGAGGGGCACTAACTCCAGTAGGGGGGACAGAGAAAGTTTCCTGGAGGAAATGGCCTCCCAGAGGGGATGTGAAGGGTGAGCAGGAGTTAGGACATAGGAGCAAGAGAGTTCAGTCTATGGAAAGCACATGGAAAGGCCCAGAGGCCAGACAGTGGGAGCATGTGACACAAGGAAAGAAGCCGCAGTTGGACTGGAATGCAGCATACAGAGGAAGCAGGACTGGACGGGGAAGTGAACAATGACGTTGCAGAGAGAGGCAGGGTCTTGTAAGCCTGCTGAGAAGTCCAGGGTTGGGAGTCACTGAAAGGTTTTAACCAGGGAGTGAGGTGATCGCTTCTGAAAGAACACTCTGGCTGCAGTGTGGATAGTTATGTGACCTCATAGCACTCCCCAGCCTTCCTGAGCCAGTTTTGTCAGTGGAAGTAGGGACCATCTTCCTTGCTGAGTGACTGTGAGGTCAGTTAGATCTAACACATGGACAGTGCCTGGCACTCCTGCTGTTAAAGATGTGATGTTGGGGCGCCTGGGTGGCTCAGTCAGTTAAACGTCTGACCAGCTCAGGTCATGATCTCACAGCACAGTTCTGTGCTGACAGCTCAGAGCGTGGAGCCTGCTTCAGTGTCTGTGTCTCCCTCTCTCTCTGCCCCTCCCCGCTCACACTCTGTGTCTCTCTCAAAAATAAACAAACATTAAAAAAAAAAAAAAAAAAAAAGATGCGATATTGGAGGGATGCCTGGGTGGCTCAGCTGGTTAAACGTCCAACTTCAGCACAGGTCATGATCTCATGGTTCATGAGTTCAAGTCCCACGTCGGGCTCTGCATTAATGGTGAGGAGCCTGCCTAGGACGGTCTCTTTCCTGCTCTCTGCCCCTCCCCTACTTGTGTGCACACACATGCTCTCTCTCTCAAAATAAATAAACTTAAAAAAATACATATGAGGTTGGAGACCTAGAGGCCGAGGGGATTCTTCTGACATGTGAGAGAAGAGGGTGGTGGAGCCAGGATTAATCTGGCCTCCGCAAACCCCAGTTAGTGTCCTGTCCTGATGGATTCCTCTGGTGACCTGCCCACAAAACCAGGTTTGGAGAAAGCACTTGCCAGGATTTCTTCTGACCACATCTACTTGAGGAAAGATGGCTAGGTGTGGAGTGTGGGCTGCCTGCACCCAGGATAAGGAGTTTGTGGGGAGGAGGGTGTTGAGTCAGAGGCTGGCCCCATTCCAGAATGGTGCCGAGGGAAAGGCACTGATGTGGTCTCACTCACCCACGCACAGGGATACCAGCGGCCCGAGCCGCCCTCAAGATTTCATCAGAGCGCTGTAAACTCTCATCAATGGAGCAGTTGGTGTTCTTCTTAGTGAACTGCTCCGAGGCAGCTCCAAAGATGCTCACTTCCTTGGCTCCAGCAGCAACCTGCCAAGAGCCGGGTGAGCTCCTGTCAGCCTTTTTCCCTTCGAGGAACACCAGCGTGGCAAACACTCTGGTCTTATGGCAAATTTTATAATGTATGAATATTATGGGTTGAATTGTGTCCCCCCACAAAAGATTTATAGAAGTCCTAATCCCTAGTACCCCAGAACGTGGTTTTATTTGGGAAAAGGGTGGGTGTATACGTAATCAGTTAAGGGGCACCTGGGGGGCTCAGTCGGTTGAGCGCCCGACTTCAGTTCAGGTCATGATCTCGCGGTTTGGGGGTTCGAGCCCCGTGTCCTGCTCTGTGCTGACAGCTCAGAGCCTGGAGCCTGCTTCGGATTCTGTGTCTCCCTCTCTCTCTGTCTCTCCCCGCCCCCCCCCCCCCCCCACACTCTGTCTCTCTCTCCTTCAAAAATAAACATTAAAAAAAATTAAAAAAAAAAGTTATCAGTTAAAATGAAGTCATACTGGTCCCTACTTCAGTAGGACTGGTGTCCGTCTCAGACGGAGGCCATGTGAAGACACACACAGAGGAAATGGCCGGTGAAGACGGAGGCAGAGAGAACAGAGTTGTCCTCCCAGTCGTCAGAAGGAACCAACCCTATTAACACCTTGATTTCACACTTTTGGCCTCCAGAGCTGTGGAGAATACATTTCTGCTGTTTTAAGCTGCCTAGCTTTTGGTATTCTCTTATGGTAGCCCTAGGAAATTGACACTGTGAATTAGATCTTCATTTAAAAAGACACCACCACCTGGGGTGCCTGGGTGGCTCAGTCGGTTAAGCTTCTGCTTCTTGATTTCGGCTCATGTCACGATCTCGCAGTTTTGTGAGTTCGAGCCCCGTATCAGGCTCTGTGCTGGCAACACGGAGCCTACTTGAGATTCTGTCCTTCTCTCTGCTCCTCCCCTGCTTGCACTCTCTCTCTCTTTCTCAAAAATAGAGAATTAAAAGCTTAAAAAAAAACCCCACCACCACCCGTGGCCTTCCCCCAAAGGCCAACACTACCACTGCCATCACTGCCCTGCAAATCACCCTGAAGGACAGTTTTCTGCCTAAATTCAGAATCAACATCCCCAATGATGCTTTTGTCCTAACTTGTAAGAAAGTTAGCAGATACGAGCAACCACTGTGGGGAGCACGATTCCCTTTCTCTAAAGAGGAAACGTGTATTTTTTTTTTTTTTTTCAACGTTTTATTTATTTTTGGGACAGAGAGAGACAGAGCATGAACGGGGGAGGGGCAGAGAGAGAGGGAGACACAGAATCAGGAAACAGGCTCCAGGCTCTGAGCCATCAGCCCAGAGCCCGACGCGGGGCTCGAACTCACGGACCGCGAGATCGTGACCTGGCTGAAGTCGGACGCTCAACCGACTGCGCCACCCAGGCGCCCCGGAAACGTGTATTTTTTAAAAAAAAAAAAAAAATTTTTTTTTTTTCAACGTTTATTTATTTTTGGGACAGAGAGAGACAGAGCATGAACGGGGGAGGGGCAGAGAGAGAGGGAGACACAGAATCGGAAACAGGCTCCAGGCTCTGAGCCATCAGCCCAGAGCCTGACGCGGGGCTCGAACTCACGGACCGCGAGATCGTGACCTGGCTGAAGTCGGACGCTTAACCGACTGCGCCACCCAGGCGCCCCAAAAGAGGAAACGTGTATTAACAAGAGCTAACATTTATTAAGCACTTACCTTGTACCAGGCTTTTGCTAAGCAATATAGGTGCATTCTATCCTCTGAAATCCTCCCAGCATCAGGTAACCATGATTAGCCCTATTTTACAGGCCGAACCTGAGGCTCAGAGAGATTAAGTAGCCGGTCAAGATCAGAGAGCTGGGGGTGGCAGGGCCCGGTCTGTCTGACAGTGCTCATCGTTACTGGAGAAAGCCCTTCAGACAGACATCCCACAACAGGAACTGGGGCTCAGGGACAAGACAGGGACCGATGCTGTCTATCTCATTTCAGAGGCCCCCGCCATCAAGCTAGTCTCTTACCGCTGCCTGGAAGCCTTTGATATTCGGGGTCAGGACTGGGTAGTTGATGCCAGGAAATTTCTGGATGCCCTTCAAGACTTCAGCATTGTCAGCCATCTGGAAGCCAAAGGAGACAATGCCAGGTCACTGCCAAAGGGAGGCAGAGAGCTCAGGTACAGAAAGCGTTTTTATCACAAGATCTCTGTTGTCCAGAACCCCTGGAAAAGAAGTCCTTTTGCAGAGCCGCGTCTTCCAGTGCTTTACTATTTGTTTTGCACTGATGGGCCAGAAGGCTCCTCGGTGCAGGTAATTCCCCCAATTCCTCCATATGGCTAATACTGTCAGCTTTACATAAGCAGGAAAAGCAGCAATGATGCTACCAGCCATTTAATGAGAACATACTCTGTGTTATTTACTACTCAGGTAAACAGGATCTTTCTTCCCACTTGATTGTTTCTGTGAAGCAGCAGTTGTCCTTCCCTTTTACAAACACAGACACCACATCTCTAGACAGGTCTAGAGATTCTAGACTTCCAGAGGCAGAAGAGACCTGAGAGGTCACCGTCAACCTGGAGAGGGGAAGATTTCACCAAGATCCCCAAGCAAGGAAGGGGCAAGCCTCCTCCTTATGTTCCTGTAAGTCACCTGAGACCAAGCCAGAGATCAGGAGACCTCTGTTCCCAACTTCTACCTACTTTCAGGGCAAATGCAAAACTTTACACCTCTTTCATCTGAGAAATGCCTGTTACTGAGGGCTGGGGCTCACCTGGGGAACCCACTTGGGGGACACAAAGCTGGTGGCTTCTATAACAGGGAGTCCTGCTTCAGAAAGCATGTCTATCAGCTTGATTTTTGTAGGAGTAGGCACAATATTCTGTAGAGGAGACAGAAACACCAGAAAAGACAGGTTAGCAAAGCTGGGAATACAGTGGTCTCAAAATGCAGTGCCTGTTAGTTCAAAGCTCTACTTAAAGCATGCACTTCACTATCTCAACTTCTAAGCATGAATGAATTCACACGTAATCCTTGCCAGTAGGTGGGGTACATCTTCAAGTTCTACAGATAGCATTTTGCAGTGGAGGCAACTTCTCGCCTGAAAACGTGTAAATATTTACATGGAAATGATAATTTTTCTGCCTTAAAGGCTTTTTCTTAACTGTTAATTTATGAACCCATCATAAGCAAATTGAGATCAATGTGCGATGGCTCGAAAGGGCAGAGATGACTAACTCTCTGGGTCCTAGGAGATGGGGCCCCTAAAGTATCACACTGCCCCCTTTCCCACCTCCCAACTGGCTCAGGGCCTCATCCTCACATGGTCAGCCTACTGCTTCTTTCTTTCCCTCCCCCACCACGCCTAGTTGCTCCACTAGGTTCTATGGATCCCCCTTTCCAAATCCACTATCATTCTCCCATGTATATTACGGCATGGCCTCACTCTACCAATTCATCCCACATGGAATCCTTCTAAAACAGTCTCTATTGTTTCACTCTCCTGCTCAAAAGCCTTCTATGGCTCCTTAGTACTTACAGGTTTAGGTAAAAAATCCAAGAACTCAGTCCTTCTCACCAGGCCCGTCCACCCCAACCCCCTAATTTCTCTCCCAATGCTTTACCTTAATTCATTCCATCATTTTTAAGAGCCCTCCATGTTCCGGGGATTGTGCTAGGTGCTAGGGATACAGCAGTGAGCAGAACAGAAACGATTCTGCCCTCACAGAGCTTACAGTTTATTGTCAGAAATAAGCTCTCACTATTAAAACTTGGCTTTTCAAAAAGAAGAAAGAAAGAAAGAAAGAGAAAGAAAGAAAGGAAAGGAAGAAAGAAGGAAAAAAAGACATTTCTGATTGAAAAAATAATACATGATTATTTCAAAAAACATGCCAAAACCAGAAGAAAACCATCCTTAAAATCTCCCAGAGGTAACAACGGTAACACTCTGATAATGTAGCTTTCTAGATCCATGTAATCCAATACATTAAACACTAGCTATATGTGATTATTTAAATTGACATTAATTTAGGTTACATAAAAACAAACTTTCAGTTCTCCAGTCACACTAGTCACTTTTGTTTTTTCTTTCTTTTCTTTCTTCCTTTCTCTCTTTCTTTCTTTTCAATGTTTACTTATTTTTGAGAGAGAGAGAGTGGGGGCACATGTGTGAGCAAGGGAGGGGCCAAGAGAGAGGGGGACAGAGGCTCTGAAGCAAGCTCTGTGCTGACAGCAGACAGCCCGATGCGGGTCGTGCACTCACGAACCATGAGATCACGACCTGAGCCAAACTCGGACGCTTAACTGACTGAGCCACCACAGCACCCCACGTTAGCCACATTTCAAGTGCTCGATAGCCACATGTCCAGCACAGCTCACATCTACGACGTTTCCATCTTCACAGAAAGTTGTACTGGACAGGACAGTTCTAGACTCTTTTCTAGGTAGATGTTCCCACACACATATAAACTTTTTTGTTTCTTACGTAAAAGTGTAAGATTAAAGAATATACATATTATCTTACCATCAGCTTGAGTCACTTAATATACACCTATATTAGTAACAACTTCATAATCCATTTTATGAAGTCATTTAAGTACTTGATCTAACATTCCCCACACTGAGCATTTAGGTGGCTTCCAACTGTTCTGTTGTTACAAGGGGGTTGGAAGGAACATGTCTAAGGCTAAATCTTTGCATGTGGCCTTCTTTACTTCCTTTGAATAAGTCCCCTTGCGTGGAATTGCTGGATAAAAGGCATGCTCTCACCTTCACTCTACTCTCCTGCGGTCTGCCCCACTGGGCCTTGAGATGTTCCCACTGGGGACACCACACCTGTCGCTCCACCAATTTAGATTGCTTTACCGTCACAGGTGCCTGCCCGGCCTCCTGGACTTTGGCTGGGACAATCGTGTCTTGCATAGCTCTGTCCGTCCCGGCTGTGCCCACCACAGGGAACTCTTACTGCTTGAAAAACCTCTTTTGGATGATTTCCATCTTTACCTTTTCATTTTGTAGTCCGTCTCGGGCACCAACTTCCACAATTTTCACTTGCTTTGGGAAAGTATCCGCAGAAGAGGTGCTGACCTTTGGTTTAAAAGAGGAAACAAAAAGTAACCAGAAGAGATTGTCCCAAGTCCCCAGGGGGACAGATCTAAAAGAATGGATCCACCTTCACTGAGACAAGAAGCAGTATTTCTCACTGAACAGTAAATATTTCTCACATTTGGTTCATTTTAGAATTGAGAACAGAAAGAACAAAAATGTTTCACTGAGGAATGGGCAAGAGATTCATGCTCCTAGTAAAAGTCCATTTCCAACTGTCTGTCAGCGGAGCATTTAGGTTGTTTCTTACACAAACCTATTTGCCCCTCCTAAACTTAGAAGTCCCCAAACAGAACTGTTTAAATTCTCCTGAAGCCCCATCTGACTTCATGCTTTCTCAGTAAAAATCATCACATACATTCTACTGCTTAAGCCAGAAACTTGACTCATCCCCTGACCCCACTCACCGCGGGCTAGAAGGTTATCATTTGGCTCCTGCTAATCCCAGTGAACTCATTACTTGTTTCTACTGTCCCACACCCCCCCACCTCCCAGTGAACCCATTACTTGTTCCCACTGCCCCACCTTCCCCAGTGGGGTAACTACACTGCAGTCCCAATGGCCTTCCTCCCACAGCAGGGCCTCGAGGGTTACTGTTCCCTCTGCCCAGAATGCTCGTCCACATCTGGCTTCTTCTCACCTTTCAGCCAGATGAGCCTCTTCTGACCACTCTTTGTAAAGCTGCCAATCCCCTCACCCTCATCATTTTCCATATCAAAACAGTAATTCCTTCAGAGCACTGCAAATAATGCCTACTCAATGTTTCCCCAGTAGAATATAAGCTCTATGAGGCTCAGTCTCGACCTACACTCCATCCCTTGTGTTTGGCACTGTGCTTGGCACACAAAGCAGGCACTCATTAAAAAGTTACTGAAACAACAAATAAATGCATGAAGGGGCATAGCTGCCCCAGAGGAGGGCAATTACTAGGTATGGGGAGTAGTTAGTCTTAGACTTCGTGGGGTTGGGGGATAGAGGAGGACTTGTTCTGTTAGTCATAGGCTGAGTGATGACAAGGAAGGGGCTTGAGGGGAGAGGACACCAACAGCTGAAGACATTAAAAAAAGTCCTTGAGTCTCCTCCATTTAAAGTCTGCCCCAAATCTTCCTCTCCTTGCCACCAAGTAATACGAGGCTTTTCTCCCCTCTCTCCTCTGTTCTTCTTAATACTACAACTCTTCAAATTAACTTCATGTTACCATAATTAATCTGGATAAACATACTGCAATGAGGCCGCGGGAGAGAAGTGCATTGGGTAATCTGCTGAGGATCGCCAACTCCTGAAACCCTTAAGGAAGGAAACATTCCCTGCTATGAATCAGCTAGAACTTGAACAACTCACCTGAACTGGCCTTGCTTTTAGTCAGAGACTAAGGCGATGAGCCATTGAATTTCATGAAGTCAATAGGCTAGGTTGGAAGGTCTCTGCAAGTTGAATGCCACTACAACAGGGATGTTCAGCCTATGCTAGTCCATTGCCCTAAATTGATCCCATTGGAATGTAAGCTGCATGAGGCAGGGACTTTGCTTTATCCATTGCCGTATTTCCAAGGCCCTGGGACATATACGGGTTTGATAAATAACTGCTGGATGTCGTTGAAAGCACGCAAGACCTGCTTCCAATGTCCTTTTACTAGAAAAGAACAGACTCAATTCCACTTCCTTCCCCATAACAACTCTTCACATAATAAAATAATAATTCACATTTATTAAGCATTTAATATTTGCCAGGCACTCATCAGCGCCTTTTACACATTAACCCATAGCATCCTCTCAACCTCATTAGGTCGGCCTATTACAATCTCCTTTTTCCTGTGAAAAATGTGAAGCCCAGAGATTAAATAACTCTCCCAAGGTCATATGGTTAACTGACCCACTGATCGATATCTGAACCTGGCAATGTAGACGTACAACGCTTGCTCTTAACCCCTAGGCCACATTGCCTCTTTGCCACTTTTCTGTCTCCACTCCACCCCCCCCCCCCCCCCCAGTCTTCTACTTGTCTTGGTTAATCACCCAGTTCATTCCCTCTGTACAGCTCTGCCCAGAGATGATCTCCTCTAACCGCAGAAGTCCTGGGCCAAGCCTCCTGAACTACGGCATACCGATACCAACAGTTAATAACAACTAAAGTCCAACGCTAACTTCAGGATCAGTACCGCATTGAGTACCTCCAGGGCAGGGACTATCATCATCTCAACTCCATACAGGAAGAAGCAGCCTCGGAAAGATTAGCCAAAATCACACAGCTAGCAAGTGAAGAAATCTGACCTTGAACCATCTGCTTCTGCTATCAACCCTATGCTAGTAACCCCACGAAGGGCCTATTACCACCACGTCATTACACCAGGAATTTTTTTTCACAGCACGTTGATACCCACCATCTCATTTAATTTTATTTTTCAAGTTGGAAGTACCATCTCTACTTTACGCATTAATAATTGGTAGGGATGGGTGGCCTAGCGGACATTAGAGTGGTTTTCCCAGGGGCCCACTGCCAAGACAGTGTAATTTTCCCCACCTTACACTTCTAACTCTTCCTAAACAATCTAAGGCAAAAATAACACAACTGACTTATCCCTTACTATGACCTAAAACAACGTCAAATGCTTTACCTACATTTTCCTTCCACTCCAAAGAACGCTGAGGTAATGTTTACCCAAGTTATAGACGAGAAAACGGAGGTTTAGAGAGTAAATAATTGTCACTCAATTTAGAAAGGGGCAGAACCACTGGGCACCAGAGCTCTAACTCTAACCAAAACAATTTATTCAACCCCTTATTCAACTAGGTCTCCTACACTTTCCCTCCACTCACTGAGCAGGAACATCAGGCTCGAATATGCCCAAAGTACGATTCCAAGGGAATCACAAATAGTCTTACGCGATCCCAGTCCTACTTGGCACGCTAGGATGGCTCTCCAAGCGTCCCCAAATGCAACCAGAGCTGGCAATGCCGGCGGAGGGAGAGCGAGGACCTTGCTTTCTCCGCTCGGAACTGGAAGGGTATTCGTGATTTTCGCTACTGAGAAGCCTGGCAAGGTCGGAAGCTCGGAGGGACGAGGTGCTAGGGTCGCCGGGAAGAGGCCCAGATCTCCATGACCCGGGCAAATCGTTCCCTATCTCCGGGCCTCAGTTTCCCTGTGCCCCTCAAGGGATTTGGGCGGGACAAAGAGGATCCATGACTCCAAGACCCTCCTCCCGACGGTGGCCTGAGGAGCTGTCCGGCTTCGGCTCTCAAAGAGCAGCCGCCACGGGCCAGGGCCCCGAACCCGACGGTGCCTGCAGGGCCACCCCTCGGTGGGCCGGGGCACTTACAGCCCGGAGAGACGCCAAAACCATCAGTCTCCGCGGCAGGACCTTCCTCATTGTCGCCATCTTGGCCCAGCTTCCCCCGCGGACCTCGGCTGAGTCTCACGTGACCGCCAGCCGCCAGGTGGGCGTGCCCCTGTCTTTGGGGCGGGGCTTCGGGTGCGGCAGAATGACACCCTCAGCTGACCCTGTTTCCAGTTTGTTTTTCTTTCTTCTGGCCTGCTGTTCCTTATCCATTACGTTTTCTGAGTGCCTTCTACTTGCCATGGAGAAGTGAGGCTAGGACTATAAAGATGAACAAAAATTAATCAAGGGGTTTGGAGTCTGGGAGCTGTAGGAAGACATTAATAATCACATAAATAGTGGCATAATTACTACCTTTAGCAGTAATCACGAATACCCTTCCAGTTCCGAGTGGAAAGTAATAAGATGAAGCATTACTATTTGCCATGCCCAGGTCTGAGTTCTTTGCACGTATTAACTCTTTCATCACGACCTCCAGGATTCAAATGCAGGCAGTCAATGAGAGAGACAGAGTGCGCGTGAGCATGAAACATCCTTTGATTTCATACCTTGAGAATGAGTAAGATTTGTCCAGGTAAAGAGGACACAAGAAAAGCTTTCCAGAGAGCAATCCATATGCAAAGGCCCTGGGGCAAAGAAATTGAATGCTTAGAGCAGTGTTTTTCAAAATGCATGTTGTACCCCATTAATGGGTCATAACGTTAATCTAGCAGGTGCCAACTTTTTTAAAAAATAGAAAAAATTGGAGAAAATAGTAGTAAAGCTAAGTACTGCTTTGCACATCTTTTGTTTGTTGTTACATATGTCAACTAGGTTACAATGTAAATTAAATTTCTTACTGTAGGCTGTAATTTAGAAATGTTTGAAAAACACTGTTTTAGAGAGATAAGAAGGCCAGAATGACCACAGAGCAAGGATGGGACTTTCTACTAAGATGGGAGAGATTGACAGGGACCATACCACTGGCTTTGGAGAACACATTAACAGCTATCCTAATAACAATGCATTTGATGGGTTTTAAGCAGAGAGAGATGATCAAATTTCCATTTAGTGAAAAGTCACTGTGGCTACTGGGTGGGTGGTATCCAGCTGGTAAATGTACTAACTGGCATTCCTACGGGAGTCAGAGAAGGCACTGTCCCTGCCATCAGGGGGCTCAGATTTTAGCTAGGGAAAGAACATGACCTGATAAGTGTTCTGTTATGCTTCCATAGTACCAAAAATTTCCTCAGCACCACAAACTACTCCCAGAGTTCTCAAACCTGCAGCTAACGGACAGAATCAGACCTCAAAATACTAGCACGGCATTTAATTTATTTTAAAATATTTATTTATGATTTTCATGACTGTTATGACATATTTATTTTTGACTTTCAGGAATTGTGCACTGAAAACTATAAACAAACTGTAAACAATTCCTGAAATTAAAGAAGACAGAAATAGATGGAAAGGTATCTCATGTACATGAATTGGAAGACAATATTGTTAAGATGTCAGTATTATCCAAAGTGATCTGCAGATTCCGTGCAATCCCTATTAAAATCTCAATGATGTTTTTTGAAGAAATAGAAACATTCATCCTAAAATTCATGTGGAACCTCCAGGGGCCCTGAATAGCCAAAACAATCTTGGGGAAAAAAAGCACAAAGTTGGAAGACTGACACTTTCTGATTTCAAAACGTACTATATTAATAAAAACACTGTGGTACTGGCATAAAGGAAGACATATAGATCAGTAGAATAGAATAGAGAACCAAGAAAGAAACCCTTGTATATATGGTCATATAATTTTCAACAAGGATGCCAAGATCATTCAGTGGGGGAAAAGGACAGTCTTTTCAATAAATGATGCTGGGAAAATTGGATATCCACATCGGAAAGAACGAAATTGGACCCTTACTTCACACCATATACAAAAATTAACTCAAAATGGATCAAAAATCTACACGTAAGAGCTAAAACTACAAAACTCTTTGAAGAAAACATAGGGGAAAAGCTTCGTGACATTTGAGTTGGCAATGATTTCTTGAGTATGGCACCAAAATCATAGGCAGCAAAAGGAAAAACAGAGAAATTGGACTTCATCACTTTTGTGCATCAAAGAATACCATCAAGAATGAAATAATAACCCACAAAATGGGAGAAAATATTTGAAAATCATATATCTGATAAGTGCTTAATATCCAGAATATTCAAAGAACTCCTAAAATTCAGGAACAAATAAACATCTCAAAAATGGCAAGAATGTGAATAGACATTCCTCCTAGGAAGATGGTGTTTGCCAAAGTAGAGTGGTTACCAGAAGCTGAGGGGAGAAGGATATGAGGCATTATTGTTTAATGGGTACAGAGTCCCAGTTTGAGAAGATGAAAACATTCTGAAGATGAATAGTGGAGATGATTGCACAACAATGTGCCTTAATGCCTCTGAACTGTATACTCAAAAGGGTTAAAATAGTAAACTTTATGTTGTGTACGTTTTACCTTAATAAAAAAGTGCACACACGCTCACCATACGATGACTGTTCTTAGGCAAAGCATGCCATTGCCAGTTCCTGTCCCCACCCCTCCTAATTATTATCACAGATGGTCTGATTCACTCATTCCCTGTCTGTCTCCTGAAAGCACTTGTTAGTAAATTCTGCAAATGTAAATTACTTACAAGCCCAGCTCTTAGGTGAATGCCTAAAGGGCAGAGACTTTAATTGATTGTTCACTGTGGTGTCCACAATACTAGGTACATGGCTGGCACTAAATACTTACTGAATGAGTAATACTAGCAAATGTACTTGAGTCCGCTCAGGGTCACTCTCAGTTGGAATCTTATTTTAACTCAAATATGAGAGAGGAAAAAAAAAAAAAACAGAAAAAAACACCAAGTAAGTAGAGTGAAGAATAAAATAAAAGGTACAAATTTGAATGAAAGAGGGAAGAAGTTACAACTGAGAGAGGATCATCCAACCAAAAAAAAAAAAAAAAAAAAAGGAAACTGGCTCTTTGAGACTAAAAACAGTGCCAACGCCATATGACCACACTGATTAAAAAAAAAAAAAAAGAAGCACGAATAAACAAGAGGACAGAATTAAAGACACTGCACTGTTGAGTTTACAAATTTATGGACAATAAATCTGAAAACTTGGTTGAAATGGATTTCCTAGAAAATTATAACTTTCAAAAGTGGCTCAAAAATAAAATCATCTTCACATCCATAGAATGGCTACAATCGGGACCCCTGGGTGGCTCAGTCGGTTGAGCGTCTGACTTCGGCTCAGGTCATGATCTCACAGTTCGTGGGTTCGAGCCCCACATCAGGCTCTGTGCTGACCTCTTGCTCAGAGCCTGGAGCCTGCTTCAGATTCGGTGTCTCCTCTCTCTGCCCCTCCCCCGCTCACGCTTTGTCTCACTCCGTTTCTCAAAAATAAAGAAATGCAAAAAAAAATTTTTTTTCAAATAAAATAGAATGGCTATAATCAAAAATACAGAAAAAAAAAAAAAAGACAGATAATAGCAAGTGTTGATGAGGACAGGAAGAAACTGGAACTTTCGTAGATGGCCCGTGGGAATGCAGAATGGTACAAAGCACCCTGGAAAAGTTTGTCTGTTCCTCTAAAAGCTAAACACAGAATTACTATATGATCCAGCAATTCTACTCCTAGTTACGCATCCAAAATAAATGAGACACAGGAAGTCAAAGAGATAACTTGCATGTCAATGTTCATAGCAGCATATTCACTGTAGTCAAAAGGTCTAAGCAATCCAACTGTCCATCAATTGGTGAATGGATAAAAAGAATGTGGTATACACATACAGTGGAACATTTTCCAACCTTAAAAAGGAATGAAGTTTTGATACAGGCTGTACTACGAATAAACCTTGAAATACTATGCCAAGTGAAATAAGCCAGTAACCGAAGACAAATATGATTCTACTTACATGAAGTATCTAGGAAATTCACAGAGACCAAAAGTAGAATAGAGATAACCAGGGACCGGGGGCACCTGAGTGGCTCAGTCAGTTGACTTTCAGACTCTATTTTGGCTCAGGTCATGATCTCACAATTTGTAGCATCAGGCCCTACCTTGGGCTCTGCGCTGACAGCGAGAAGCCTGCTTGGAATTCTCTCTCTCTCTCTTCCTCTCTCTCTGCCCCTCCCCTATTTATGCCCCTCCCCCTCTCTCAAATAAGTAAACATTAAAAAAAAAACAACAGGGGCTGGAGGAGTGGGGATGAGAGGGATGGGGACTTATTGCTTCAAGGTTTCAGAGTTTCTGTTTGGAATAATAAAAATCTTAGAAATAGTAGTTGCACAACACTGAGGAAGTACTAAAAGTCACTGAAAATTATACGCTTAAAAATGGTTGACGGAGGGGCGCCTGGGTGGCTCAGTCGGTTAAGCGTCCGACTTCAGCCAGGTCACGATCTCGCGGTCTGTGAGTTCGAGCCCCGCGTCGGGCTCTGGGCTGATGGCTCAGAGCCTGGAGCCTGTTTCCGATTCTGTGTCTCCCTCCCTCGTTCATGCTCTGTCTCTCTCTGTCCCAAAAATAAATAAACGTTGAAAAAAAAAATTAAAAAAAAAAAAGAAAAGACTGTCCTTTTCCCCCACTGAATGATCTTGGCATCCTTGTTGAAAATTATATGACCATATATACAAGGGTTTCTTTCTTGGTTCTCTATTCTATTCTACTGATCTATATGTCTTCCTTTATGCCAGTACCACAGTGTTTTTATTAATATAGTACGTTTTGAAATCAGAAAGTGTCAGTCTTCCAACTTTGTGCTTTTTTTTCCAAGATTGTTTTGGCTATTCAGGGCCCCTGGAGGTTCCACATGAATTTTAGAATGAATGTTTCTATTTCTTCAAAAAACATCATTGAGATTTTAATAGGGATTGCACGGAATCTGCAGATCACTTTGGATAATACTGACATCTTAACAATATTGTCTTCCAATTCATGTACATGAGATACCTTTCCATCTATTTCTGTCTTCTTTAATTTCAGGAATTGTTTACAGTTTGTTTATAGTTTTCAGTGCACAATTCCTGAAAGTCAAAAATAAATATGTCATGTCCTGGGGCGCCTGGGTGGCGCAGTCGGTTAAGCGTCCGACTTCAGCCAGGTCACGATCTCGCGGTCCGTGAGTTCGAGCCCCGCGTCGGGCTCTGGGCTGATGGCTCAGAGCCTGGAGCCTGTTTCCGATTCTGTGTCTCCCTCTCTCTCTGCCCCTCCCCCGTTCACGCTCTGTCTCTCTCTGTCCCAAAAAAAATAAATAAACGTTGGAAAAAAAAATGGTTGACGGAATACTACGTGGCAATGAGAAAGAATGAAATATGGCCTTTTGTAGCAACGTGGATGGAACTGGAGAGTGTTATGGTAACTGAAATAAGTCATACAGAGAAAGACAGATACCATATGTTTTCACTCTTATGAGGATCCTGAGAAACTTAACAGAAGATTGTGGGGGAGGGGAAAACAAAAAAAGGTTAGAGAGGGAGGGAGCCAAAACATAGGAGACCCTTAAAAACTGAGAACAAACTGAGGGTTGATGGGGGGTGGGAGGGAGGGGAGGGTGGATGATGGGTATTGAGGAGGGCACCTTTTGGGATGAGCACTGGGTGTTGTATGGAAACCAATTTGACAATAAATTTCATATTAAAAAAATGGTTGAAATGATGAATTTTATGTTATATATATATATATATATATATATATTCATAATAAAAAAAGTTAAAAAAAAGAGTTACCATATGAACCAACAATTCCACTCTAGGTACATATGCAAGAGAAATAAAAACATATGTCCAGGGCGCCTGGGTGGCTCAGTCGGTTAAGCGTCCAACTTCGGCTCAGGTCATGATCTCACAGCTTGTGAGTTTGAGCCCCGCGTCGGGCTCTGTGCTGACAGCTCAGAGCCTGGAGCCTGTTTCGGATTCTGTGTCTCCCTCTCTCTCCGCCCCTCTCCTCCTCACATTCTGTCTCTCTCTCTCTCTCAAAAATAAACATTAAAAATTTTTCCTTTAAAAGCCATATGTCCATTAAAAAAAGTTGTGCATAACTGTACGAAGCAGCCTATTCATAATTAGCCAAAAAGTGAAAGTAACCCAAATGCCCATTAAGTGATAAATAGATAAACAAATGTGGGGGAGGGGCATGAATACAACAGAGTATTATTCAGCCATAAAAAGAAAGTTCTGATATGTGTTATAACATGGATCAACCCTGAAAAAACTAGGCTAAGTGAAAGAAGCCAGACCCAAAAGACCACATATTGTATGGTTTCATTTATACGAGGTACCTAGAATAGGTCAATTCATAGAGAGAAAGTAGGTTAGTGGTTACCTAGGGCTGGGAGAGTACTGAAGGGATATGGGAGTGCCAACTTTTAAAAGGTATGGAGAGGTGGGGTGCCTGGGTGGCTCAGTCGGTTGAGCGTCCGACTTCAGCTCAGGTCATGATCTCACTGTCCATGAGTTCCAGCCCTGCATCAGGCTCTGTGCCGACAGCTCAGAGCCTGGCGCCTGCTTCAGATTCTGTGTCTCCTTCTCTCTCCGCACCTCCCCTGCTCACACTCTGTCTCTCTCTCTCTCTCTCTCTCTCTCTCTCAAAAATAAATAAACATTATAAAAAAAAAAAAAAAAGGTATGGAGGAGTGCCTGAGTGTTAGGTCATGATCTCACAGTTTGTGAGTTTGAGCCCTGCTTGGGGCTCTGTGCTGACAGCTCAGAGCCTGGAGCCTGATTTGGATTCTGTGTCTCCTCTCTCTGCCCCTCCCCCACTTGTGCTCTGTCTCTCTCTATCAACAATACATAAATGTAAAAAAAAATTTTTTTAAAGGTATGGAGTTTCTTTTGGGGGTGATAAAAATGTTCTAAAATGGATTGTAGTGATGTTTGGACAACTCTGTAAATATACTAAAGACCACTAAGTTGTCCATTTAAAAAATTTTTTTTCAATGTTTATTTATTTTTGAGACAGAGAGAGACAGAGCATGAACGGGGGACGGTCAGAGAGAGAGGCAGACACAGAATACAAAGCAGGCTCCAGGCTCTGAGCTGTCAGCACAGAGCCCGACGCGGGGCTCGAACTCACGGACCGTGAGATCATGACCTGAGCCGAAGTCGGATGCTTAACCAACTGAGCCACCCAGGTGCCCCTGAGTTGTCCATTTTAAATGGGTGAGTTGTAGAATGTGAATTATAGCTCCATCAAGCAGTTTTTTAAATGTCAAAAACATAATAAAGGGAGGGAAAGTCCCTGAGATGACCGACAATGGAGTCTTTGCGCCCACTCCCATCTTTCCACCGGCTCAAGGTTGGCCATCTAGGTCTATGGCCCAAGGTAGCCCCCACAAGTATAGTATCTTGGGCCTGGTCAAGGTCTTCTCATCTGCAACCCATGTCCCCGGAGGGGAGGGGGCACTGTGGCAGGGTTGTCTACCTTTGGAAAATTCTCAGCCCATTAACAGACTATGAGAGTCACTTTTGTCAGTTTCCTAAGTTAACTACAGTGAAAATATAATTTGTCAGCTTAGGATTTGCTGGCAGATGAGAGGACATGGCCTGCCAAGGTCCTCAGCTGAAGAGTCCAGAAACTTAGGCTTCAATTTCGTAAGAGATCCAATCAAGTCTTCCCTACAAACTATCCTGCCCTGGGCTGGTAATTCCAACATGCAATTACTTGAGACATTTGAGTTGATGGCAAACTTTGCAAGGTGTTTGATTTGCTTGTCTCCGTTGAGAAAGATCCTGGCACACACCTTGAGCCAACATTTTGTAAGGGGTTCCATCTATGTCCCAGCAGCAAACCATCCTGGACCTGTGACCCTCCACGTGAGCAGGGAGGCTGAAAGGATATGACAGACCTCTGACCTCCGTTTCGTAAGAAGTTGGATCTACTTATTTCCACCATAACCGTCATCTGGAATCAAATCCAAAACAGCATGGATTTACTCCAGACATTTGAAAAATTTTTAAATATTTATTAATTTTTGAGAGGGGGGAGGGTCAGAGAGAGAGGGAGAAACAGAATCCAAAGCAGGTTCCAGGCTCTGAGCTGTCGGCACAAAACCTCATGCAGGGCTCGAACTCATGAACCGTGAGATCATGACCTAAGCCGAAATCAGATGCTTAACCAACTGAGCCACCCAGGTGCTCCATACTCCAGACATTTGATGCAATATTGAAGACTTAAGAGTTAGGGGCAACTCAATTTTGTAAGAAGTTGGACCTGCCGGTTTTCATAGCAGCCATTCTCCAATAATGACCAACAGCGATGATTTACTCCTGACATTGGATGACATCTTAGAGTTGGGGCCACACTTTGGGATTACATTTTTAAGGAGCTGAATCTCCTCTTCTTCTTGAGAACCATCCTGGAAGCACTCCAGTTTGGCATCTTCTGAAAGACTGAAGAGCTGAGGACACACCTGGGGTGTGTAAGATTTTGCCAGGAGCTGGGTCTGTAAGTGAACTCAGCCAGCAGGATTTACTGGGGACCTTTCATACCGTCTGGGAGGCCTTCAGATGCAGGCCACATTGTCTGCCACATCTCCTTCCAGTGGGATGAGGGGTTAGGGCCGTGGGAGTGGCAATTGTTGAGTCTCTGGCACTTTTTCTCATTTTGTTTTAGGTATCTTGTATCTTTCATTGTTACAGAAGAAGGAAGTTTTTCATTGTTTTCTAGTTTCTGGACTGTAGAAATGCAACTGATTTTTATCTACAGATCCAACAACCTGCTAACATATCAGGTTACTTCTAAGAATTCATTTGTATATTCTTTGAGGTTTTGTATGTGGACAATCACACAATCTGAGAACAGCGACAGCTTGGTTTCTTCCTTGCGAATTCTGATGCCCCGTATTTCTTTTACCTGTTTTACTGCATGGGTTAGGACCTCCCAAATAGCACTTAGCACAGTGATACTGGGCACCTCAGCTCACTCCTGCTTTAAAAGGGTTGCTTCTCAACACCCCCTTTTAGGTATAATGTTTGCTGTAAACT